>NC_041388.1:32145523-32247453 GCF_002162155.2 Triticum dicoccoides
CCCTTCTCCCTTCCCCCTATAAATAGAGGGGTGAGGGGAGGGCAGCCTTACCACCCTCCAAGGCGCAGCCCTCCCCTCCCCAACACCTCTCCTCCTCCGTTGTGTGCTTGGCGAAGCCCTGTCGGAGTACTGCCTCTCCACCATCACCACGCCGTCGTGCTGCCGGTGGAGCTGTCTTCCTCAACCTCTCCTTCCCCCTTGCTGGATTAAGAAGAAGGAGACGTCTCCCGTCCCGTACGTGTGTTGAACGCGGAGGTGCTGTCCGTTCAGCACTTGGTCATCGGTGATTCGAATCACGTCGAGTACGACTACATCATCACCTTGCAAGCTTCCGCACGCGATCTACAAGTGGTATGTAGATGCAAACTCTCTCCCTTGACTCGTTGCTTAGATGAACTCATAGATGGATCTTGGTGAAACCGTAGGAAAAATTTTAATTTTCTGCAACGTTCCCCAACAGTGGCATCATGAGCTAGGTCTATGCGTAGTTCTCTTTGCACGAGTAGAACACAATTTTGTTGTGGGCGTGGATTTTGTCATCTTACTTGCCTCTACTAGTCTTTTCTTGCTCAACGGTATTGTGGGATGAAGCGGCCCGGACCAACCTTACACGTACGCTTATGTGAGACCGGTTCCACCGACTGACATGCACTAGTTGCATAAGGTGGCTGGCGGGTGTCTGTCTCTCCCACTTTAGTTGGAGCGGAATCGATGAACAGGGCCCTTATGAAGGGTAAATAGAAGTTGACAAAATCACATTGTGGTGATTCGTAGGTAAGAAAACGTTCTTGCTAGAACCCAATTGCAGCCACGTAAAAGATGCAACAACAATTAGAGGACGTCTAACTTGTTTTTGCAGCGATTGATCATGTGATGTGATATGGCCAGAAGTTGTGATGAATGATGAATTGTGATGTATGAGATCATGTTCTTTGTAATAGGATTCACGACTTGCATGTCGATGAGTATGACAACCGGCAGGAGCCATAGGAGTTGTCTTTATTTTTTGTATGACCTGCGTGTCATTGAATAACGCCATGTAAACTACTTTACTTTATTGCTAAACGTTAGTCATAAAAGTAGAAGTAGTCGTTGGCGTGACAACTTCATGAAGACACGATGATGGAGATCATGATGATGGAGATCATGGTGTCAAGCCGGTGACAAGATGATCATGGAG
The DNA here is from genome assembly GCF_002162155.2 of Triticum dicoccoides. Lineage (NCBI taxonomy): Eukaryota > Viridiplantae > Streptophyta > Magnoliopsida > Poales > Poaceae > Triticum > Triticum dicoccoides. The sequence goes on from NC_041388.1 coordinate 32,146,704, forward strand.
CCCCGAAGATGAAGATCAATGGAGCTATATGATATTGGCCATATCATGTCACAACTATATAATTGCATGTGATGTTTATTATGTTTATGCATCTTGTTTACTTAGGACGACGGTAGTAAATAAGATGATCCCTTACAAAAAAAATTTAAGAAGTGTTCTCCCCTAACTGTGCACCGTTGCTACAGTTCGTCGCTTCTAAGCACCACGTGATGATCGGGTGTGATGGATTCTTACGTTCACATACAACGGGTGTAAGACAGTTTTACACAGCGAAAACACTTAGGGTTAACTTGACGAGCCTAGCATGTGCAGACATGGCCTCGGAACACAGAGACCGAAAGGTCGAACACGAGTCGTATGGAAGATACGATCAACATGAGAATGTTCACCGACGATGACTAGTCCGTCTCACGTGATGATCAGACACGGGCTAGTCGACTCGGATCGTGTAACACTTAGATGACTAGAGGGATGTCTAATCTAAGTGGGAGTTCATAATTTGATTAGAACTTTATTATCATGAACTTAGTCTAAAACCTTTGCAAATATGTCTTGTAGATCAATGGCCAACGCTAATGTCAACATGAACTTCAACGCGTTCCTAGAGAAAACCAAGCTGAAAGATGATGGCAGCAACTATACGGACTGGGTCCGGAACCTGAGGATCATCCTCATAGCTGCCAGGAAACAATATGTCCTAGAAGGACCGCTAGGTGACGCTCCCGTCCCAGAGAACCAAGACATTATGAATGCTTGGTAGTCTCGTGCTGATGATTACTCCCTCGTTCAGTGCGGCATGCTTTACAGCTTAGAACCGGGGCTCCAAAAGCGTTTTGAGCACCACGGAGCATATGAGATGTTCGAAGAGCTGAAACTAGTTTTTCAAGCTCATGCCCGGGTCGAGAGATATGATGTCTCCGACAAGTTCTACAGTTGTAAGATGGAGGAAAACAGTTCTGTCAGTGAGCACATCCTGAAGATGTCTGGGTTGCACAACCGTATGACCCAGCTGAACATTAACCTCCCAGATGAGGCGGTCATTGACAGAATCCTCCAGTCGCTCCCACCAAGCTACAAGAGCTTTGTGATGAATTACAACATGCAGGGGATGGAAAAGACCATTCCTGAAGTGTTCTCGATGCTGAAGTCAGCAGAGGCTGAAATCAAGAAAGAACATCAAGTGTTGATGGTCAATAAGACCACTAAGTTCAAGAAGGGCAAGGGTAAGAAGAACTTCAAGAAGGACGGCAAAGATGTTGCCGCGCCTGGTAAGCCAGTTACCGGGAAGAAGTCAAAGAATGGACCCAAGCCTGAGACTGAGTGCTTTTATTGCAAGGGGAAGGGTCACTGGAAGCGGAACTGCCCCAAATACTTAGCAGATAAGAAGGCCGGCAAAACCAAAGGTATATTTGATATACATGTAATTGATGTGTACCTTACCAGTACTCGTAGTAACTCCTGGGTATTTGATACCGGTGCCGTTGCTCATATTTGTAACTCACAGCAGGAGCTGCGGAATAAACGGAGACTGGCGAAGGACGAGGTGACGATGCGCGTCGGGAATGGTTCCAGAGTCGATGTGATCGCCGTCGGCACGCTGCCTCTACATTTACCTACGGGATTAGTTTTGAACCTTAATAATTGTTATTTAGTGCCAAGTTTGAGCATGAACATTGTATCTGGATCTCGTTTAATACAAGATGGCTACTCACTTAAGTCTGAGAATAATGGTTGTTCGATTTATATGAGAGATATGTTTTATGGTCATGCTCCGATGGTCAATGGTTTATTCTTAATGAATCTCGAGCGTAATATTACACATGTTCATAGTGTAGATGCCAAAAGATTTAAAGTTGATAACGATAGTCCCACATACTTGTGGCACTGCCGCCTTGGTCACATTGGTATCAAGCGCATGAAGAAGCTCCATGCCGATGGACTTTTAGAGTCTCTTGATTATGAATTGTTTGACACGTGCGAACCATGCCTTTTGGGCAAAATGACCAAGACTCCATTCTCCGGAACAATGGAGCGAGCAACCAACTTGTTGGAAATCATACATACCGATGTGTGCGGTCCAATGAGCGTTGAGGCTCGCGGAGGATATCGTTATGTTCTCACTCTCACAGATGACTTGAGTAGATATGGGTATGTCTACTTAATGAAACACAAGTCTGAGACCTTTGAAAAGTTCAAGGAATTTCAGAATAAGGTAGAGAATCAACGTGACCGAAAGATAAAATTCTTACGATCAGATCGTGGAGGAGAATACTTAAGTCACGAATTTCGTACACACTTAAGGAAATGTGGAATCGTTTCACAGCTCACGCCGCCTGGAACACCTCAGCGAAACGGTGTGTCCGAACGTCGTAATCGCACCCTATTGGATATGGTGCGGTCTATGATGTCTCTTACCGATTTACCGCTATCATTTTGGGGATACGCTCTAGAGACAGCTACATTCACTTTAAATAGGGCACCGTCTAAATCCGTTGAGACGACACCGTATGAATTATGGTTTGGAAAGAAACCTAAGCTGTCGTTTCTAAAAGTTTGGGGATGCGATGCTTATGTGAAGAAACTTCAACCTGAAAAGCTCGAACCCAAGTCGGAAAAATGCGTATTCATAGGATACCCTAAGGAAACTGTCGGGTATACCTTCTACTTAAGATCCGAAGGCAAGATCTTTGTTGCCAAGAACGGATGCTTTCTGGAAAAAGAGTTTCTCTCGAAAGAAGTAAGTGGGAGGAAATTAGAACTCGATGAAGTACTACCTCTTGAGCGGGAAAGTGGCGCAGCGCAGGAAACCGTTCCTGTGATGCCCACACCAACTGAAGAGGAAAACAATGATGATGATCAAGGTACTTCGGATCAAGTTACTGCTGAACTTCGTAGGTCCACTAGGACACGTTCCGCACCAGAGTGGTACGGCAACCCTGTCCTGGAAATCATGTTGTTAGACAACAATGAACCTTCGAACTATGAAGAAGCGATGGCGGGCCCGGATTCCAACAAATGTCTTGAAGCCATGAAATCCGAGATAGAATCCATGTATGAAAACAAAGTGTGGACTTTGACAGACTTGCCCGATGATCGGCGAGCGATAGAAAACAAATGGATCTTTAAGAAGAAGACGGACGCGGATGGTAATGTTACAATCTATAAGGCTCGACTTGTCGCTAAGGGTTATCGACAAGTTCAAGGGATTGACTACGACGAGACTTTCTCTCCCGTAGCGAAGCTGAAGTCCGTCCGAATCATGTTAGCAATTGCCGCATACTATGATTATGAGATATGGCAAATGGACGTCAAAACGGCATTCCTTAACGGGCATCTTAAGGAAGAACTGTATATGATGCAGCCGGAAGGTTTTGTCGATCCTCGGAACGCTAACAAAGTATGCAAGCTCCAGCGATCCATTTATGGACTGGTGCAAGCATCTCGGGGTTGGAACATTCGCTTTGATGAGATGATCAAAGCGTTTGGGTTTATGCAGACTTATGGAGAAGCCTGCGTTTACAAGAAAGTGAGTGGGAGCTCTGTAGCATTTCTCATATTATATGTAGATGACATACTCTTGATGGGAAATAATATAGAATTTCTGGACAGCATTAAGGCCTACTTGAATAAGTGTTTTTCAATGAAGGACCTTGGAGAAGCTGCTTATATATTAGGCATCAAGATCTATAGAGATAGATCGAGACGCCTCATAGGTCTTTCACAAAGCACATACCTTGATAAGATTTTGAAGAGGTTCAAAATGGATCAGTCCAAGAAGGGGTTCTTGCCTATGTTACAAGGTGTGAGATTGAGCTCGGCTCAGTCACCAACCACGGCAAAAGATAAAGAAGAGATGAGTGTCATCCCCTATGCTTCAGCCATAGGATCTATTATGTATGCCATGCTGTGTACCAGACCCGATGTAAACCTTGCCGTAAGTTTGGTAGCAAGATACCAAAGTAATCCCGGCAAGGAACACTGGACAGCGGTCAAGAATACCCTGAAGTACCTGAAAAGGACGAAGGACATGTTTCTCGTTTATGGAAGAGACGAAGAGCTCGTCGTAAAGGGTTACGTCGACGCTAGCTTCGACTCAGATCTGGATGACTCTAAGTCACAAACCGGATACGTGTATATGTTGAATGGTGGGGCAGTAAGGTGGTGCAGCTGCAAGCAGAGCATCGTGGCGGGATCTACGTGTGAAGCAGAGTACATGGCTGCCTCGGAGGCAGCGCATGAAGCGATTTGGGTGAAGGAGTTCATCACCGACCTAGGAGTCATACCCAATGCGTCGGGGCCGATCAAACTCTTCTGTGACAACACTGGAGCTATTGCCCTCGCCAAGGAGCCCAGGTTTCACAAGAAGACCAGGCACATCAAGCATCGTTTCAACTCCATCCGTGAAAATGTTCAAGATGGAGACATAGAGATTTGCAAAGTGCACACGGATCTGAATGTCGCAGATCCGCTGACTAAACCTCTCTCGCGTGCAAAACATGATCAACACCAGAACTCTATGGGTGTTCGATTCATCACAATGTAACTAGATTGGTGACTCTAGTGCAAGTGGGAGACTGTTGGAAATATGCCCTAGAGGCAATAATAAAAGTATTATTATATTTCAATGTTCATGATAAATGTCTTTTATTCATGCTATAACTGTATTATCCGGAAATCGTAATACACGTGTGAATACTTAGACCACAATACGTCCCTGGTGAGCCTCTAGTTGACTAGCTCGTTGTGATCAACAGATAGTCATGGTTTCCTGACTATGGACATTGGATGTCGTTGATAACGGGATCACATCATTAGGAGAATGATGTGATGGACAAGACCCAATCCTAAGCATAGCATAAAAGATCGTGTAGTTCGTTTTGCTAGAGCTTTGTCAGTGTCAAGTATCTCTTCCTTCGACCATGAGATCGTGTAACTCCCGGATACCATAAGAGTGCCTTGGGTGTATCAAATGTCACAACATAACTGGGTGACTATAAAGGTGCATTACATGCATCTCCGAAAGTAGCTGTTGGGTTGACACGGATCGAGACTGGGATTTGTCACTCCGTATGACGGAGAGGTATCTCTGGGCCCACTCGGTAATGCATCATCATTATGAGCTCAATGTGACCAAGGTGTTGGACACGGGATCATGCATTACGGTATGAGTAAAGTGACTTGCCGGTAACGAGACTGAACAAGGTATTGGGATACCGACGATCGAGTCTCGGGCAAGTAACGTACCGATTGACAAAGGGAATTGCATACAGGGTTTGATCGAATCCTCGACATCGTGGTTCATCCGATGACAACATCGAGGAGCATGTGGGAGCCATCATGGGTATCCAGATCCCGCTGTTGGTTATTGACTGAGAGCGTCTCGGTCATGTCTGCATGTCTCCCGAACCCGTAGGGTCTACACACTTAAGGTTCGGTGACGCTAGGGTTATTAGGAAGACTAGTATGTGACTACCGAATGTTGTTCGGAGTCCCGGATGGGATCCTGGACGTCACGAGGAGATCCGGAAGGGTCCGGAGGTAAAGATTTATATATGGGAAGTTGTCAAACGGACACCGGGAAGTTTCGGGGTCATACCGGTATTGTACCGGGGCCACCGGAAGGGTTCCGGGGGTCCACCGGGAGGGGCCACCCCTCCCGGGGGGCCACATGGGCTGCGTGGGGCATTGAGCCAGCCCCTGGTGGGCTGGCCGCACCCCCCTCCCTTGGGCCCATGCGCCTAGGGTTGAGGGGAACCCTAGAGGGGGCGCCCCCCTTGGCTTGGGGGGCAAGCCACCCTCTCCCCTCTCCCCTAGGCCGCCGCACCCCCCCTAGATGGGTTCTAGGGGGCTGGCCCCCTTCTCCCTTCCCCCTATAAATAGAGGGGTGAGGGGAGGGCAGCCGTACCACCCTCCAAGGCGCAGCCCTCCCCTCCCCAACACCTCTCCTCCTCCGTTGTGTGCTTGGCGAAGCCCTGTCGGAGTACTGCCTCTCCACCATCACCACGCCATCGTGCTGCCGGTGGAGCTGTCTTCCTCAACCTCTCCTTCCCCCTTGCTGGATCAAGAAGGAGGAGACGTCTCCCGTCCCGTACGTGTGTTGAACGCGGAGGTGCTGTCCGTTCAGCACTTGGTCATCGGTGATTCGAATCACGTCGAGTACGACTACATCATCACCTTGCAAGCTTCCGCACGCGATCTACAAGTGGTATGTAGATGCAAACTCTCTCCCTTGACTCGTTGCTTAGATGAACTCATAGATGGATCTTGGTGAAACCGTAGGAAAATTTTTAATTTTCTGCAACGTTCCCCAACACTTCCACCATAGCTAGCCTCTTTAGTACCGCACAACTTTCGCCGGTACCATAAACCCACCATATACCTTCCTCAAAACAGCCACCATACCTACCTATTATGGCATTTCCATAGCCATTCCGAGATATATTGCCATGCAACATTCCACTGTTCCCTTTATTATGACACGCTTCATCATTGTCATATTGCTTTGCATGATCATGTAGTTGACATTGTATTTGTGGCAAAGCTACCGTTCATAATCTCATACATGTCACTCTTGATTCATTGCACATCCCGGTGCACCGCCGGAGGCATTCAGATAGAGTCATATTTGGTTCTAAGTATCGAGTTGTAATTCTTGAGTTGTAAGTAAATAAAAGTGTGATGATCTTCATTATTACAGCATTGTCCCATGTGAGGAAAGGATGATGGAGACTATGATTCCCCCACAAGTCGGGATGAGATTCCGGACAAAAAAAGGGGCCATAAAAAAGAAAAAAAAGGCCCAAATAAAAAATGAGAGAAAAAGAGAAAAGGGGCAATGCGACTATCCTTTTTCCACACTTGTGCTTCAAAGTAGCACCATGATCTTCATGATAGAGAGTCTCCTATTTTGTCACTTTCATATACTAGTGGGAATTTTTCATTATAGAACTTGGCTTGTATATTCCAATGATGGGCTTCCTCAAAATGCCCTAGGTCTTCGTGAGCAAGCGAGTTGGATGCACACCCACTTAGTTTCTTTTGTTGAGCTTTCACACACTTATAGCTCTAGTGCATCCGTTGCATGGCAATCCCTACTCACTCACATTGATATCTATTGATGGGCATCTCCATAGCCCGTTGATACGCCTAGTTGATGTGAGACTATCTTCTCCCTTTTTGTCTTCTCCACAACCACCATTCTATTCCACCTATAGTGCTATGTCCATGGCTCACGCTCATGTATTGCGTGAAGATTGAAAAAGTTTGAGAACATCAAAAGTATGAAACAATTGCTTGGCTTGTCATCGGGGTTGTGCATGATATAAATATTTTGTGTGAAGAAGATAGAGCATAGCCAGACTATATGATTTTGTAGGGATAACTTTCTTTGGCCATGTTATTTTGAGAAGACATGATTGCTTTATTAGTATGCTTGAAGTATTATTATTTTTATGTCAATATTAAACTTTTGTCTTGAATCTTTCGGATCTGAATATTCATGCCACAATAAAGAAAATTACATTGAAAATTATGTTACGTAGCATTCCACATGAAAAATTCTGTCGAGCGGGAATTAAGCTTGGGGATGCTGATACATCTCCAACGTATCCATAATTTTTGATTGTTCCATGCTATCATATTATCTGTTTTGGATGTTTAATGGGCTTTAATATGCACTTTTATATTATTTTGGGGACTGGCATATTAACCGGAGGCCCAGTGCCAGTTGTTGTTTTTTGCCTATATCAGTGTTTCGCAGAAAATGAATATCAAACGGAATCCAAAAGGAATGAAACTACTACCTCTTGAGCACTGCGTTGGTTTTCCCTTGAAGAGGAAAGGGTGATGCAGCAAAGTAGCATAAATATTTCCCTCAGTTTTTTGAGAACCAAGGTATCAATCCAGTAGGAGACTACACGCAAGTCCTCGTACCTACACAAACAAATAAGAACCTCGCAACCAATGCAATAAAGGGGTTGTCAATCCCTTCATGGTCACTTACGAGAGTGAGATCTCATAGAGATAATAAGATAAATATTTTTGGTATTTTTATGATATAGATTGGAAAATAAAGATTGCAAAATAGATGGGAAACTTATATGATAAAAGATAGACCCGGGGGCCATAGGTTTCACTAGTGGCTTCTCTCAAGATAGCATAAGTATTACGGTGGGTGAAAAAATTACTGTCGAGCAATTGATAGAAAAGTGCGTAATTATGAGATTATGTATGCATGATCATGTATATAGGCATCACGTCCGGGACAAGTAGACCGAAACGATTCTGCATCTACTACTATTACTCCACACATCGACCGCTATCTAGCATGCATCTAGAGTATTAAGTTCATAAGAACAGAGTAACGCATTAGGCAAGATGACATGATGTAGAGGGATAAACTCAAGCAATATGATATAAACCCCATCTTTTTATCCTCGATGGCAACAATACAATACGTGCCTTGCTGCCCCTGCTGTCACTGGGGAAGAACACCGCAAGATTGAGCCCAAAGCTAAGCACTTCTCCCATTGCAAGAAAGATCAATCTAGTAGTCCAAACCAAACTGATAATTCAAAGAGACTTGCAAAGACAACCAATCATACATAAAAGATTTCAGAGAATAATCAAATATTGTTCATAGATAAACTTGATCATAAACCCACAATTCACCGGATCTCGACAAACACACCGCAAAAGGAGTTACATCAAATAGATCTCCAAGAAGATCGAGGAGAACATTGTTTTGAGATCCAAAGAGAGAGAAGAAGCCATCTAGCTAATAACTATGGACCCGAAGGTCTGTGGTAAACTATTCACACATCATCGGAGAGGCTATGGTGTTGATATAAAAGCCCTCCGTGATCGATTCCCCCTCCGGCGGAGCTCCAAAAAAGGCCCCAAGATGGGATCTCTTGGGTATAGAAGGTTGCGGCGGTGGAAATAGGGTTTCGTGGTCTCCTGGATGTTTTTGGGGTATATGGATATATATAGGAGGAAGAAGTAGGTCGGTGGAGCTGCGAGGGGCCCATGAGGGTGGGAGGCGCGCCTCCCTGCCTCGTGGCCACCTCGTTTCTTTCTTGACGTCTACTCCAAGTCCCCTGGATCACGTTTGTTACAAAAATAACTCTCCTGAAGGTTTCATTCCGTTTGATATTCCTTTTCTGCGGAACACTGAAATAGGCAAAAAAAATAGCAATTTGCACCGGGCCTTGGGTTAATAGGTTAGTCCCAAAAATAATATAAAAGTGTATAATAAATCCCACTAAACATCCAAAACAGATAATATAATAGCATGGAACAATAAAAAATTATAGATACGTTGGAGACGTATCAAGCATCCCCAAGCTTAATTCCTGCTCGTCCTCGAGTAGGTAAATGATAAAAACAGAATTTTTAATGTGGAATGCTACCTAGCATAATTCTCAATGTAATTTTCTTTATTGTGGCATGAATATTAAGATCCGGAAGATTCTAGACAAAAGTTTAATATTGACATAAAATAATAATACTTCAAGCATACTAACTAAGCAATCATGTCTTCTCAAAATAACATGGCAAAAGAAAGTTCATCCCTACAAATTCATATAGTTTGGCCATGCTCCATTTTCGTCACACAAGAATGCTCTTATCATGCACAACCTCGATGAAAAGCCAAGCAATTGTTTCATACTTTAGTAATCTCAAACTTTTTTCAACTGTCACACAATACATGAGCGTGAGCCATGGATATAGCACTATGGGTGGAATAGAATATAATGATGCACTACAGGAATTAGGGAATTTGCCATCAGCTTATTCTTTGCCGTCTGCTAGCAGACAGCAAAGAGGGTCTTTGCCGTCTGCTTTTAAAAAGCAGAAGACAAAACACTGGCTGATGGCAAATATATTGTTTGCCATCTGCCATTTCTTTGCCGTCGGCCAGCGGACTGCAAAGCTTCAGAAGGCAGACGACAAAGAGCCCAACTAGGGCCCACTGGACCCTGCGGCTGGTTAATCCAGACGGGCTGGCTGAAGCGGACGGCAAAGGTTCCAAAGGCACACGGCAAAGAAACACTCACGGCAAAGAGAAAGCACAGCTCGCGGATCAATCACCTGGATCGATGAGTTGGCAAGATCTCAGACACACGTTCTGTTGGACGCATACCCCACACACCCATGATGCACGCGCCCCCAAGGCAACACCCGCGCGCCCCATGCCCCCACTGCCTGCCTTATCCATCGGTCTCACCCACCCACCACTTCTCTCTCATCTCTCTTCCTGCTCCCGATCTCACCCACCCCACCACGTCTCTCTCTCATCTCTCTCCCTGCTCCCGATCTCACCTACCCGCCACCACCCACCACCGCCCCGGCCCCGTCCTCGCCGGCCACCACATCGCCTGCCGGCCGCGGCCACTTCCGCCTTCACCCCCAACTCCGTCGCCCCCGACCACTTCCCCCGTTGCTCCCTTAGGCCCGCCGGTCGGTGAGCTCGCCACCACCTCACCGGCCGGCCCCCACCTCGCTGGCCGCCATCTCGCCTGCCGGCCCCGGCCCGGCCCCCTCGCTCGTCCCCCCGGCGGCCTCCGTGCCCCATCGCCCATCGCCCCCAACAGAATCCGTGCCCCGTCGCCCCTGATGGCAGCAGCAGCACCGACGGCTGAGCTCCCGATGGCCGCCGACCACCTGTAGCCCCCGAAGGCCGCGTCCCTCACGCCCATCCGCGCAATCCAGGCCGCCACGGGCGCCCTCGCCGGCGAGCGTGTGGTCGTGGGCGGCTGGGTCCAGGCCGGCCGCGTCCAGTGCGGTGGCACCATGGCCTTCGTGGCCGTCAACGACGACTCTGGCCATGCTAGCCTCTAGCTTGTCATCGAGGCGCCCCGGAAGAGCAAGGACCGCCATCGATCTGGACGTCGAGGCCGGGGCGGTTGCGAGGATGAGGAGCGAGCTCACGTTCGCCAGGCACTTGTTCTTCCGGGTCACCATGCTGTTCATGTAAATGGAGTAATTTTGTGTAGATGGAGCAGATGCAAACCTATTCTGTGTAAATAGACTAATTTGGTATTGTGAAATTTGTTCATTCGTCATCGATTGTTGGAACAAAGCTTAGATGGATACTGTGGTGCACTAGGGCTGCTGGTTCACTATATTTTAATAAACAAAATCCTTTAATGTCTATGATTTTAATAAACGTGTAGATGGACATTTTTTGCCGTCTGTTATTAATCGACAGACGGCAAAACATTAGTTTGGCAGACGAAAAGCCTCTGTTACCTCCGTTAGCACCTAACATGGCTAACACCTACTATTTGCCGTCCACCTTCTTTGCTGTCCGCCACTGACGGCAAAGGCCTCTTTGCCGTCTGCTGCAAAAAGCAGACGACAAAGAAGGTGTTTGCCGACCCTGTCTTTGCCGGAGCTGTTTGCCGTCCGCGGCTGACGGCAAAGCTCTTTGCCATCCGTCGTCCGTGTCTTTGCCGTCCGCCATGGCAGATGGCAAAGAAGCTGATTCCTGTAGTGATGGGGGTTATGTGGAGAAGACAAAAAAGGAGAAAGTCTCACATCGACGTGGCTAATCAACGGGCTAGGGAGATGCCCATCAATTGATGTCAATGCAAGGAGTAGGGATTGCCATGCAATGGATGCACCAGAGCTATAAATGTATGAAAGCTCAACAAAAGAAACTAAGTGGATGTGCATCCAACTTGCTTGCTCACGAAGACCTAGGGAATTTGAGGAAGCCCATTGTTGGGATATACAAGCCAAGTTCTATAATGAAAAATTCCCACTAGTATATGAAAGTGACAAAACAAGAGACTCTCTATCATAAAGATCATGGTGCTACTTTGAAGCACAAGTGTGGAAGAAGAGGATAGTAGCATTGTCCCTTTTTATTTCTTTTTGGGGGCCTTTTTTTATTTGGCCTTTCTCTTTTTTGGGGGGACAATGCTCTATTAATGATGATCATCACACTTCTATTTATTTACAACTCAATTATTATAACTCGATACTAGAACAAAATATGACTCTATATGAATGCCTCCGGCGGTGTACCGGGAAGGGCAATGAATCAAGAGTGACATGTATGATAAATTATGCATGGTGTCTTTGCCACAAATACGATGTCAACTACATGATCATGCAAGGCAATATGACAATGATGAAGCATGTCATAAATGAAACGGTGGAAAGCTGCATGGCAATATATCTCGGAATGGCTATGGAAATGCCATAATAGGTAGGTATGCTGGCTGTTTTGAGGAAGATATACGGAGGTTTATGTGTGATATAGCGTATCATATAACAGGGTTTGGATGCACCGGCGAAGTTTGCACCAACTCTCAAGGTGAGAAAGGGCAATGGATGGTACCAAAGAGGCTAGCAATGATGGAAGGGTGAGAGTGCATATAATCCATGGACTCAACATTAGTCATAAAGAACTCACATACTTATTGCAAAAATCTACAAGTCATCAAAAACCAAGCATTACACGCATGCTCCTAGGGGGTAGATTGTTAGGAAAAGACCATCTCTCATCCCTGACCGCCAGTCATAAGGAAGACAATCAAATAACACCTCATGTTTTAAATTTTTACACAACGGTTACCATATGTGCATGCTACGGGACTTGCAATATTCAACACAACTATTTCTCAAATTCACAACTACTCAACTAGCACAACTTTAATATCACCATCCTCATATATCAAAACAATTATCAAGTATCAAACTTCTCATAGTATTCAATGCACTTTTTATGATGGTTTTTATTATACCCATCCTGGATGCCTATCATATTAGGACTAATTTTATAACCAAAGCAAATTACCATGCTGTTCTAAAGGACTCTCAAAATAATATAAGTGAAGCATGAGAGACCAATAATTTTTATAAAATTAAACCACCACCGTGCTCTAAAAGATATAAAGTGAAGCACTAGAGCAAAATTATCTAGCTCAAAAGATATAAATGAAGCACATAGAGTATTCTAATAAATTCCAATTCATGTGTGCCTCTCCCAAAAGGTGTGTGCAGCAAGGATGATTGTGGTAAACTAAAGAGCAAAGACTCAAATCATACAAGACGCTCCAAGCAAAACACATATCATGTGGTGAATAAAAATATAGCCTCAAGTAAAGTTACCGATGAAAGAAGACGAAAGAGGGGATGCCTTCCGGGGAATCCCCAAGCTTAGGCTTTTGGTTGTCCTTGAATTTTACCTTGGGGTGCCTTGGGAATCCCAAAGCTTAGGCTCTTTCCACTCCTTATTCCGTAATCCATCAAATCTTTACCCAAAACTTGAAAACTTCACAACACAAAACTCAACAGAAAATCTCATGAGCTCCGTTAGTATAAGAAAACAAACCACCACTTAATGTACTGTAATGAACTCATTATTTATTTATATTGGTGTTAAACCTACTGTATTCCAACTTCTCTATGGTTCATACCCTCCGATACTAGCCATAGATGCACCAAAATAAGCAAACAACACACGAAAAAATAGAATCTGTCAAAAACAGAACAATCTGTAGTAATCTGTAGGTTTCTAATACTTCTGTAACCCCAAAAATTCTGAAATAAATAGTTGGACGTGAGGAATTTGTCTATTAATCATCTACAAAAATAATCAACCTAATCGCACTCTCCAGTAAAAAAATGGCAGCAAATCTCGTGAGCGCTAAAGTTTCTGTTTTTTACAGCAAGATCGCTAAAACTTCCCCCAAGTCTTCCCAAAGGTTCTACTTGGCACAAACACTAATTAAAAGCATAAAACCACATCTAAACAGAGGCTAGATGAATTATTTATTACTAAACAGAAACAAAAAGCAAGAAACAAAAATAAAATTGGGTTTCCTCCCAACAAGCGCTATCGTTTAACGCCCCTAGCTAGGCATAAAAGCAAGGATAGATCTAGGTATTATCATCTTTGGTTTGCAATACATAAGTGGGTCTCATAATAGATTCATAGGGTAATTTAATTTTCTTTCTAGGAAAATGTTTCATAACTTTCCTTAACGGAAATTGGAATCTAATATTCCCTTCTTTCATATCAATAATTGCACCAATCGTTCTAAGGAAAGGTCTACCAAGAATAATGGGACATGTAGGATTGCAATCAATATCAAGAACAATGAAATCAACGGGCACATAATTCCTATTTGCAACAATAAGAACATCATTAATCCTTCCCGTAGGTTTCTTAATAGTGGAATCCGCGAGGTGCAAATTTAGAGAACAATCATCAAATTCACGGAAACCTAACACATCACACAAAGTTTTTGGAATCGTGGAAACGCTAGCACCCAAATCACATAAAGCATAGCATTCATGATCTTTAATTTTAATTTTAATAGTAGGTTCCCACTCATCATGAAGTTTTCTAGGGATAGAAGCCTCTAATTCAAGCTTTTCTTCATAAGATTGCATTAAAGTATCGACGATATGTTTGGTAAAAGCTTTATTTTGACTATAAGCATGCGGAGAATTTAGCACGGATTGCAACAAGGAAATAAAATCTATCAAAGAGCAATTATCATAATTAAATTACTTGAAATCCAAAAAAGTTGGCTCATTACTATGTAAAGTTTTGACCTCTCCAATCCCACTTTTTCCAATTTTTGCATCAAGATCTAAAAACTCCGAATCATTGGGACGCCTTTTAACTAAAGTTGACTCATCTCCAGTCCCATCATTATCCAGATTCATATAGCAAAACAAAGATTTAATAGGAGACACATCAATCACTTTTAGATCTTCATCCTTATTATCATCAAGTTCTTCCGGTTTGGGGGCCATCTTATTAACTAAGGTGGCCTGTTTATCCAAAATTTGGGCTATTAAGTTTTCAAGATGAACGAACTGAGATTTCAGACCATAAAATTCTTTAGACATATCATCGAGCTCTTTATTCATGTACCCCAAAAACTTTTTTGTTCTTTAAGCTCGTTCTTGAAGAAATTATTATGCTCAAACTGCAAGGACATAAAACTTCTAACGTTGTTTTCAATTTATTACAACCTTCTAAGGTGAGGATCAACACTTTTTGGTAAAGCCATTGCGGCAAACAATCCAACACACAAGCAAACAAGAGGCAAGCAAAGAGAGACGAATGGGAAAGAGGCGAGTGGAAAAGAGGGCGAATAAAACGGCAAGGGTGAAGTGGGGGAGAGGAAAACAAGAGGCAAATGGCAAATAATGTAATGCGAGGGATAAGAGTTTGTGATGGGTACTTGGTATATCTTGACTTGTGAGTAGATCTCTCCGGCAATGGCGCCAAAAATCCTTCTTGGTACCTCTTGAGCATTGCGTTGGTTTTCCCTTGAAGAGGAAAGGGTGATGCAACAAAGTAGCGTAAGTATTTCCCTCAGTTTTTGAGAACCGAGGTATCAATCTAGTAGGAGACTACACGCAAGTCCCTCGTACCTACACAAACAAATAAGAACCTCGCAACCAACGCGATAAAGAGGTTGTCAATCCCTTCACGATCACTTACGAGAATGAGATCTGATAGAGATAACAAGATAAATATTTTTGGTATTTTTATGATATAGATTGGAAAATAAAGATTGGAAAATAGATGGTAAACTTATATGATAAAAGATAGACCAGGGGCCATAGGTTTCACTAGTGGCTTCTCTCAAGATAGCATAAGTATTATGGTGGGTGAACAAATTACTGTCGAGCAATTGATAGAAAAGTGCATAATTATGAGATTATATAGGCATCACGTCCGCGACAAGTAGACCAAAACGATTTTGCATCTACTACTATTACTCCACACATCGACCGCTATCCAGCATGCATCTAGAGTATTAAGTTCATAAGAACAGAGTAACGCATTAGGCAAGATGACATGATGTAGAGGGATAAACTCAAGCAATATGATATAAACCCCATCTTTTTATCCTCCATGGCAACAATACAATACGTGCCTTGCTGCCCCTGCTGTCACTGGGAAAGGACACCGCAAGATTGAACCCAAAGCTAAGCACTTCTCCCATTGCAAGAAAGATCAATCTAGTAGGCCAAACCAAACTGCTAATTCGAAGATACTTGCAAAGATAACCAATCATACATAAAAGATTTCAGAGAATAATCAAATATTGTTCATAGATAAACTCGATCATAAACCCACAATTCATCGGATCTCGACAAACACACCGCAAAAAGAGTTACATCGAATAGATCTCCAAGAAGATCAAGGAGAACATTGTATTGAGATCCAAAGAGAGACAGAAGAAGCCATCTAGCTAATAACTATGGACCCGAAGGTCTACGGTAAACTACTCACACATCATCAGAGAGGCTATGGTGTTCATGTAGAAGCCCTCCGTGATTGATTCCCCCTCCGGTGGAGCTCTGGAAAAGGCCCCAAGATGGGAT
The DNA here is from genome assembly GCF_002162155.2 of Triticum dicoccoides. Classification (NCBI taxonomy): domain Eukaryota; kingdom Viridiplantae; phylum Streptophyta; class Magnoliopsida; order Poales; family Poaceae; genus Triticum; species Triticum dicoccoides. Next base: position 32,163,069 of record NC_041388.1, read on the forward strand.
CTCTTGGGTACAGAAGGTTGCGGCAGTGGAAATAGGGTTTCGTGGTGCTCCTGGATGTTTTCGGGGTATATGGATATATATATGAGGAAGAAGTAGGTCGGTGGAGCTGCGAGGGGCCCACAAGGGTGGGGGCGCGCCCAGGGGGCAGGCGTGCCTCCCTGCATCGTGGCCACCTCATTTCTTTCTTGACATCTACTCCAAGTCCCCTGGATCACGTTTGTTCCAAAAATAACTCTCCCGAAGGTTTAATTCCGTTTGGATTCCGTTTCATATTCATTTTCTACGAAACACTGAAATAGGCAAAAAAATAGCAATTTGCATTGGGCCTTGGGTTAATAGGTTAGTCCCAAAAATAATATAAAAGTGTATACTAAAGCCCATTAAACATCCAAAACAGATAATATAATAGCATGGAACAATCAAAAATTATAGATACGTTGGAGACGTATCAGAAACCTTCACGAGGATATTTTTTGGAACAAACTCAATCCAGGAGACTTGGAGTGGAGGTCAAGGAAGCAACGAGGCGGCCACGAGGTAGGGCGGCGCGCCCCCACTGTCGGTGTCAAAACCGGCGGATCTCGGGTAGGGGGTCCCGAACTGTGCGCCTAAGGCAGATGGTAACAGGAGGCAGGGGGACACGATGTTTACCCAGGTTCAGGCCCTCTTGATGGAGGTAATACCCTACGTCCTGCTTGATTGTTCTTGATAATATGAGTAGTACAAGAGTTGATCTACCACGAGATCGAAGAGGCTAAACCCTAAAAGCTAGCCTATGGTATGATTGTTGTTGTTGGTCCTACGGACTAAACCCTCCGGTTTATATAGATACCGGAGGGGGCTAGGGTTACACAGAGTCGGTTACAAGGAAGGAGATCTACATATCTGTATTGCCAAGCTTGCCTTCCACGCCAAGGAGAGTCCCATCCGAACACGGGACAAAGTCTTCAATCTTGTATCTTCATAGTCCAACAGTCTGGCCAAAGGATATAATCCGGCTGTCCGGATACCCCCTAATCCAGGACTCCCTCAGTAGCCCCTGAACCAGGCTTCAATGACAACGAGTCTGGCGCGCAGATTGTTTTCGATATTGCAAGGCGGGTTCCTCCTCCAAATACTTCATAGAAGATTTTGAACACGAGGATCGTGTCCGGCTTTGCAAAACAAGTTCCACATACAACCGTAGATAGAATAATATTTTCACAAATCTAATCTGCCGACGCATTCCGCAGCGTGACATCACACCACAGCCAGGTCGCCATTCGAATCGTTTTTGACAACCAACCTCAGCGTGTTTCGCGAGGCGGTTTCCTTGGCATGTCTTGTCGAAGCAGAGATCATGTCCCCTTATTACGGGATTCCCATCAATACGGACGTGGGTAACCCAACTGCGCCATCAATTACGATGCTTGGGGGATAAGCGAGTTTTACCAGGCTGGTGGGGGCGCATAGTTTAGTCCGCCCTTATAAAGGGATAAGGGTTCACCTTTTTCTACCCACGCCTTCTTCCTCCTTGCTCATCCATTCTCGCGCACTCGAGCTCCAGCGCCCAAGTCCACGTCCTTCTCCTCAACCCTCTCCAAACATGTCCGGAGCGGGAGGCAAGTGGATGGTCTCCTCCGTTACGGAGGGAGACATCAAAAGGCTGAACGGGGCCAGATACTTAGCCGCGGATATCGCGCACCGGCTGCCAACCGCGGGGCGGATCGTCCCTACCCTGGAACCTCACGAAAGGGTGGTTTTCCTCACCCACTTCGTCCGCGGACTGGGGTTTCCCCTCCATCCATTCGTCCGCGGCCTTATGTTCTATTATGGGCTGGACTTCCATGATCTGGCCCCGAATTTCATCCTCAACATCTCGGCATTCATCGTCGTGTGCGAGGCTTTCCTCCACATCCGGCCCCACTTCGGCCTATGGCTGAAGACCTTTAATGTCAAACCGAAGGTAGTAGGCAGCCAACAAGCGGAATGCGGCGGAGCCATGGTGGGAAAAATGCCCAACGTTACATGGCTCGAGGGCTCCTACGTGGAGACCATAAAAGGGTGGCAATCGGGGTGGTTCTATATCACCTAGCCGCGCGACACCAACTGGGCGGCGGCCCCCGAGTTTCAATCCGGAGTCCCCACTCAGCTCACTTCCTGGAAGGAGAAGGGCTTGTCCTGGGGCTCATCGGTGGAGCTGGACGGACTCCAGAAGTGTATCTGGAACATGATAGGCAAGAAACTCAAGCTTGTCAACATAGTCCAGGTCATGCTCTTCCGCCGGATCCTCCCGTGTCAACAACGGGCTTTCAACTTATGGGAGTTCGACCCGGCCCAGCACCAGACTCTACACGAGCTCTTCAACACGACGCATAAGGACATCTAGAAGGTGTTGTTCAAGGGCGCCGAGGTCCCCCCTTCCCTTACCGAGGACCGCGGGCTAAGCGCGAAGCGCCCTGCGAATCCGGTAAGTTCTGTACATCTGGTAGGGTATTTATTTCCCATAGCTTAACCATGTGTGGGGTCTGAGCTCCCATGCCTTTGAGAGGACTAGGTGGAGACATCGGAGCATATTAACTGTCCGGCCGCTCTGCCCGAAGACCTTGCAGACGCTCTCCTGACGGAGATGCAGACTCCGGCTCCTTATGAGGTGCCGAAGAAGAAGATCAAGAAGAAGGCCATGGGAACCCGAAAGAGTTCCCGGCACCAGGTGGTATCTGACTCATCGTCCGATAACTCCGAGACGCACTCCTCCCATAAAAACGAGGAGGAGGAAGATGAAGATTCTCCCCCTCCAGCCGGGGGAGACAAGAAAAGGAAGGCCGCCCCAACCGGGGAGGCCGAAGGGTCCAAGAAGGGAAGGACTCACCTTTCGGACTGTTCCACCACCGCCGCCGACAGTGAAGACGAGTGGTTACTCAGGGCCAAGCCCCTGGTGAAGTCGTAAGTATTCGGATACCAGAGTAACTCATAGCATACTTTTATTGCACTGCTTCTCCTGACGTCGAATATGATCATGCAGTCCGCCCCGAGCCCGTATCGACGTATCCTCGCCGGACGGTTCCTTGGACTCGTCGGATATGAATAGTGACACACTTCCAACCGCCTCCTCTCCTTGCCCTACGGACAATGTCGAGGTATTGTCTCAAGAGGCACCGAGCCGGGGGGAGATAGTCCCGGAGGCGCCTCAAGGCGACCTCCCGGACTCCAGGCGCAAAGGGAGCAAGACTCCCAAGGGCTCCAAGTTCGGCCCTCAGCCGAACACCGCGTCGGAACCTCCAGTGGTTCCGGACTCCGGCAGGCAGCCCCCTTCCAAGGGGGGCAAGCCGCCCGTGCCGGTGACCTCTGTCCATCCAGAGGCACCGGACAACCTGCTGGGAGCGCTTCGCGGCGCTTCCATCGACGAAGAGCACCGCACTATTATGAGTGCGGTGATCAAGAAGGTTCATTCCGCCAAGAGCGGACTGACTGAAGCCTGTGCCAGCCTTCTAACAGGCTTTGAGGTAAGTATTTAAAATATAGGAAAATATTACCGCATAGACAATAGCCCCTGATGCTCTGTTTGGTGTTCATAAATAAAAGTCGAATAGAGGATCGAATAATATCTGCAGGAGTCTAATACAAGTATGTCTATATGCATATGCAGGCTTCACTGCTGACCTCTGCCGCACTGACTGCGGAGGTCGCCGCACTGAAGCAGAACCTCAAGCGGTCCGAGATAGAGCTCGGCCTTGCCAAGAGGCAGCTCGAGGAGAACAAAGGTAAGTAATACCTTGTATATATATATATATAAAGATGTGGTTGCAAAATGACAAGATCGTCATGGATGTGCCAGGGGCCACGACCGAAGTGGCGACCCTGAAGCAAGCGCTGTCCGAGGCCAAAAGCAAAGCGGCCAAGGAGCGCACCGAGCGGGAGAAACAAGAGGCATGAGTGTGCGAGGTGCAGCAAGAGCTCCAGGCTCTTGTGAAGAAGCACGAGACTTTGGAGCTTGACTCGAAGACGCGAGAGTCCGAGCTTGCCGGGGCCCTCGAGAGCACAAAGCATGCCAAGGCTGAAGCCCAAAAGGCCCCGAGTCCGGAGCTCTCCAGGAGCATTCGCAGATTTGCCCCGCAGCATGTCGGATGCTGCAAAGTACTATCGGGCCGAGGAGGGAAGCTCGACGAAGAAGTTGTTTTGGTCTCAGTATACTAGGACCGAACACCCGATGCCTGTGAGCGACCAGCTGAAGCAACTGGTCGAGCTGCACAAGGCAGCCGAACAGGCCATGAGGGGCCTTATAGTCCGGATGTGGCCTGGCGACTCCCTTCCCAACAACTACTTCGGCCTGGTGAGGTGGCTTGCGGATGCCTGCCCATGGCTGGAAGTCATAAAGCGGTCCGTCTGCATCGAAGGTGCACGTCGGGCCTTTGCCCGTGCGAAGGTGCACCGGGCCAAGATGGACGCCAAGAAGCTGGTGAAGGAGGGGCCGCTGCAGGGCAAGGAGCATCGCCACCCTGAGATGTATTATGAGGGTGTCCTGAAGGGTGCCCGTCTTGTGGCAGACGAGTGTGCGAAGGATGTAATTTTTCAATGAACTTGCTCGTGTGATCCTGTATTATGAAAAATTGTTCATGTGCGCTATGCAATGCTTGTTTGAATTTAAAATATTACCTTCTGTGCGGCTATTTATCAAATCTGACAGATGGCCAGTCGTCGGCTTCGGCCCCCATGCCACGAGTGTTGGGGTGTTCGGGATAAATCTGAGCACTCTTTTTCCCATTGTTGGGTCCTTCGAGGGAGGTGCTCAGCACAACGAACAAGGCAATCGGACTATAATGCTTTATCACTCTCACTTAGCCATAGAAGTCTACAATTTTAAATTTTGGCGAAGCCCCTAGTATTCGGAAGGCCGAATTCGGGGCGCTATACACGCCTAAGCCAGACAAAGCCGACTCCTCGCCCTAAGCGGCATAAGTCTTTAGGGACTCGAGACCTCTCGAACAGCGACCAGCTCTCGCCTTATCATGACAGTTAGTTTTAGCTTTCTCTACTGAGGTGCTTGCCCAGATGAACCGGGGCACAATCGCAGTAGTTCTCCCAGTGCTACCTTAGCCGATATAGAGGAACGTAAGGTACCAAAACATGGGAGCTGGGTAAACCCAACTATTGACCCAAGACATGATTCAGATTCGATGCATATAATGCTATAAGCTCGGGGTGCCGCACTGTCGAAAGTGTTTGGACTTCTCACGCCGTATTATGGGGTACGCTTAAGCCCCTGGCGTATTGGCCGTACCAGAGTGTACGGGTGCTGAATGTCATGAATGAACATATATATATATATATATATATATATATATATATATATATATATATATATATATATATAAGAATAGAGAATGCGGTAATAGTCTAGTGCTATGCATTGTTTATTCAAAAAGGTGCGTCGAAGCAGAATGATACAAGTAGTGTGATAAGCAAAAAGTAGGACTATTTGACATGTCCCCTCCAAGGGCAAGCTGAGGAATGGTATTTAAAGAAGGTATTTTACTCGTTATCAGAGACCACCTGGGAGTTCCATGGTGCGACGTAGCTTTCTGCCTCCTTGGTTGTTGCATTGTGTGTCCGGCAATCATACTGCCGGACGGGGTTTCCAGAGAGTAAAGTCCTGAAAGAGAGAAATATAACAAAGCAGGAAGCCCCTAGTGCGGTTGAGCCGCGTCTTGGGGCATGTCGTAGTCGTGCCCCCCTCCCCACCTATGCCCATGGTATTTTCAATACGTAATTATGTACGCGTGGCACGGATTTCGCTATTTGGCTAGGACTGGGGTGGGGGCCGCATTGCTATGCGAGCTCAGAACGTGCCAGGCGGTCTTGTTGCCGATTACTCCGGGCGTGCTTGAAGGTGTCCAGGTGTTTAATCACCGAACTGGTGGATTGCCTTAAGAGGCTGCTTTGTGCTTCTGCTGCAAGGGTCGCAGTGTGCTCCTCCATGCGGAGAGAGCGCTCTGTGTTTCCATTGACTGTGATGACCCCCCGAGGTCCTGGCATCTTGAGCTTGAGGTATGCATAATGCGGTTCGCCCGAGCAGTGCATGATAGCCACTGCGGAACGGGACTATATCGAAGATTAACTCCTCGCTTCAGAAGTTATCCGGGGATCCGAAGACCACTTCCAGTGTGACTGAGCCTGTGCAATGGGCCTCTACACCTGGTATGACGCCTTTGAAGGTCGTTTTTGTGGGTTTGATCCTTGAAGGGTCTATACCCATTTTGCGCATTGTGTCCTGCTAAAGCAGGTTTAGGCTGCTGCCGCCGTCCATAAGGACTCGAGTGAGGTGAAATCCGTCGATGATTGGGTCTAGGACCAGTGCGGTGAATCCACCATGACGGATACTAGTGGGGTGGTCCCTGCAATCGAAGGTGATCGGACATGAGGACCATGGGTTGAACTTTGGGGCGACTGGCTCCAACGCATATACGTCCCTTAGCGTACACTTCCGCTCCCTCTTGGGGATGTGGGTTGCGTATATCATGTTCATCGTCCGCACTTGTGGGGGGAACCTCTTCTGTCCTCCGGTGTTCGGCGGCCGGGGCTCTTCCTCGTCATCGCTATGTAACCCCTTATCTTTGTTTTCGGCATTTAACTTGCCAGCCTGCTTGAACACCCAACATTCCATGTTGGTGTGGTTGGCTGGCTTGTCGGGGGTGTCGTGTATTTGGCACGAGCGATCGAGTATACGGTCCAAACTGGACGGGCCCGGAGTGCTTCTTTTGAATGGCTTTTTCCGCTGATCGGGTTTAGAGCCTCTGAATCCGGCATTGACTATCGTATCATCGGTATTGTTGTTGTTGATGCGGCGCTTGTGTTTGTTGCGACGTGACCTGCCATTGCTATCCTTGGTATCTGAAGTACCATGGTTCTTTGATATGTTATTGCTTCGAGTCAGCCAGCTGTCCTCTCCCGCGCAAAAGCGGGTCATGAGTGTCGTGAGGGCTGCCATAGATTTCGGCTTTTCCTGGCCAAGGTGCCGGGTGAGCCACTTGTCGCGGATGTTGTGCTTAAAAGCTGCTAGGGCCTCTGCATCCGGACAGTCGATGATTTAATTTTTCTTTGTTAGGAACCGTGTCTAGAATTGCCTGGCCGATTCCTCTGGCTGCTGAATTATGTGGCTCAAGTCATCGGCATCTGGTGGTCGCACATAAGTGCCCTGGAAGTTGTCGAGGAATGCGGCTTCCAGATCTTCCCAACAGCCAATGGATTCTGCTGGCAGGCTGTTGAGCCAATGCCGAGCTGGTCCTTTGAGTTTGAGTGGGAGGTATTTGATGGCGTGTAGATCGTCATCGTGGGCCATGTGGATGTGCAGGAGGAAGTCCTCGATCCATACCGCAGGATTTGTTGTGCCGTCGTATGATTCGATGTTTACGAGTTTGAAACCTCCTGGGATTTGGTGATCCATTACTTCGTCTGTGAAGCATAGGGGGTGTGCGACACCTCTGTACTGGGCTATATCGCGACGAAGCTCAAATGAGTCTTGTCCGCTGTGTTTGACCCGGCCGGATTTACTTTTACTGTATCTGGCGTGCGGTTATCATCTCGCGTAGTGGCGCGCCCTCGTGATCCGTAGATCGATCTTGCATGTTTTGCTTTGTCCTCCAATCCGTCTCGCAGGTCTAGCGCGTTTCCCCGTGCTTTGACATTTTTATTTGAGTGGCGTCGGGGTGCGGGCTAAGCTTTTGGCTGAAATGCCTCTCTGTCGCGGCCACGAGGTGGCCGATCAGCCGCGTCATACGCTGGAGATGTAGGTTTTAATGCTTCCTCCTCTAGTCGGGGTAGCAACTTGCGCTTTGGGAACTCTTGGAGGGGCGTTCGGGTTCATATTCCTCGGCTGCAAGGACTTCAGTCCATCTGTCAGCTAGCAAATCTTGATCAGCTTGAAGCTGCTGTTGCTTTTTCTTAAGGCTGTTTGCCGTGGCTATAAGCCGGCGCTTGAAGCGCTCTTGCTCGACGGGATCCTCGGGCACGACAAATTCGTCATCGTCGAGGCTTGCCTCGTCTTCGGAGGGAGGCATGTAATTATCATCCTCCACCTCTCCATCTGCCGCTCTCTCAGGAGGGCTGGCTTCTCCATCCTCCTTCTCTAAATCTTGCTGGAGGGGATTGTCGTCATCTTCGACACTGTCCGGAGTGCTATTATCTCCTGTGCTGGTATCACCGCTTTTGCCTTGGCGAGACTTAGATCGGCGCCGCTGACGTCGGTGCTTGGGTTGCTTCTTGGAGGGCTCATCCTTCGCTGTCCCAACGCCATTGCCTTCTTTGGGTGTGTCCACCATATATATCATATGATGAGGTGGCTGTCCAGTGCCCTGTGGGCAGTGGTTCTTGTTCGTCTCCTGCATCATCGTCCATACCGTTGATGTCTTCAGAGTCGAAGTCGAGCATGTCGGTTAAATTTTCGACAGTGGCTACTAAGTGGGTGGTGGGTGGGCGGCGAATTTCTTCGTCATCCGCATCCCAATCCTGCCGGACATAGTTCGGCCAGGACTCTCCTGACAAGGAGAGAGACCTTAATGAGTTCAGTATGTCGCCAAAGGGCGAGTGCTAAAAGATATCCACGGAGGTGAACTCCATGATCGGCGCCCAATCAGATTCGATAGGCACGGGCGCAGGCGGTTCGGAGTCCATGGCCGGGGAAGAATCCGGCAGTTCGGTGTCACGGCTCTCGTGAAGGGTAAGGTCGATACTTGGCTCGATCGCCGCTGAGGATGCGGCCTCCGTGGTGGGGTCTATCCACCCGTCCATGGATGGCGCAATTGGCTCTGAATTGAGGGTCGGAGCGGTTGCTGGTGCGATCTCCCGAACATTGTCCGATAGTAGAGCTAAATCATGCTCATCATGACCGTGCGGCGCACTCGGCAGGGGCTCGAATCCGTCGAAGATCAAGTCTCCGCGGATGTCGGACATGTAGTTTAAGCTTCCAAACCTGACCTGGTGGCCAGGGGCGTAACTCTCGATCTGCTCCAGATGGCCAAGTGAGTTGGCCCGCAGTGCGAAGCCGCCGAATACAAAGATCTGTCCGGGGAGAAAAGTCTCACCCTGGACTGCATCGCTATCGATGATTGAAGGAGCCATCAAGCCTAATGACGACAACACAGAGGAACTCTCAATGAAAGCACCAATGCCAGTGTCAAAACCGGCGGATCTCGGGTAGGGGGTCCCGAACTGTGCGTCTAAGGCGGATGGTAATAGGAGGCAGGGGACACAATGTTTACCTAGGTTCGGGCCCTCTTGATGGAGGTAATACCCTACGTCCTGCTTGATTGTTCTTGATAATATGAGTAGTACAAGAGTTGATCTACCACAAGATCGAAGAGGCTAAACCCTAAAAGGTAGCCTATGGTATGATTGTTGTTGTTGGTCCTACGGACTAAACCCTCCGATTTATATAGATACCGGAGGGAGCAAGGGTTACACAGAGTCGGTTACAAGGAAGGAGATCTACATATCCGTATTGCCAAGCTTGCCTTCCACGCCAAGGAGAGTCCCATCCGGACACATGACGAAGTCTTCAATCTTGTATCTTCATAGTCCAACAGTCCGGCCAAAGGATATAATCCGGCTGTCCGGATACCCCCTAATCCAGGACTCCCTCACCCACCCGCGTAGGCCCCTTGTAGTTCCACCGACCTACTTCCTTCAGCTATATATACTCTTATACCTTGAAAACATCCATGGGAGCCACGAAACCACTTTTCCACCGCCGCAACCTTCTCTACCCGTGAGATCCCATCTAGGGACCTTTTCCGGCGATATGCCGGAAGGGGATTCGATCACGGAGGGCTTCTACATCAACACCATAGCCTCTCCGATGATGTGTGAGTAGTTTACCACGGACCTTCGGGTCCATAGTTATTAGCTAGATGGCTTCTTCTCTCTCTTTGGATCTCAATACAAAGTTCTCCTCTATGTTCTTGGAGATCTATTCGATGTAGTTCTTTTTGTGTTGTGTTTACCGTGATCCGATGAATTGTGGTTTTATAGTTAAGACTATCTATGAACAATATTTGATTCTTCTCTGAATTCTTATATGCATGATTTGATATCTTTGCAAGTCTCTTCGAATTATCAGTTTGGTTTGGCCTACTAGATTGATCTTCCTTGCAATGGGAGAAGTGCTTAGCTTTGGGTTCAATCTTGTGGTGTCCTTTCCTAGTGACAGTAGGGGCGGCAAGGCACGCATTGTATTATTTCCATCGAGGATAAAAAGATGGGGTTTATATCATATTGCTTGACTTTATCCCTCTACATCATGTCATCTTGCCTAATGTGTTACTCTGTTCTTATGAACTTAATCATCTAGATGCATGTTGGATAGTGGTCGATGTGTGGAGTAATAGTAGTAGATACAGAATCATTTCGGTCTACTTGACACGGACGTGATGCCTATGTTCATGATCATGCCTAGATATCATCATAACTATGTGCTTTTCTATCAATTGATCGACAGTAATTTGTTCACCCACCCTAATATATGCTATCTTGAGAGAAGCCACTAGTGAAACCTATGGCCCCCGGGGTCTACTTTACATCATATAAGTTTCCATCAACTAGCCATTTCTGTCGCCGTTTATTTTCCAATCTATACAACAAAAATACCAAAAATATTTATCTTATTATCTTTATTAGATCTCACTTTTTCAAGTGGCCGTGAAGGGATTGACAACCCCTTTATCGCATTGGTTGCAAGGTTCTTATTTGTTTGTGCGGGTACTAGGCGACTTGCGTGTAGTCTCCAACTGGATTGATACCTTGGTTTCAAAAACTAAGGGAAATACGTATGCTACTTTGCTGCATCACCCTTTCCTCTTCAAGGGAAAACCAACACATGCTCAAGAGGTAGCACCGCGTCAATGTGAGACTTTCTCCTTTTTTGTCTTCTCCACACAACCTCCATCATCATATTCTATTCCACCCATAGTGCTATGTCCATGGCTCGCGCTCATGTATTGCGTGAAAGTTGAAAAAGGTTGAGAATACTAAAGTTTGAAACAATTGCTTGGCTTGTCATCGGGGTTGTGCATGATGGGAGCATTTTGTGTGACGAAAATGAAGCATAGCCAAACTATATGATTTTGTAGGGATGAGCTTTCTTTGGCTATGTTATTTTGAGAAGACATAATTGCTTGGTTAGTATGCTTGAAGTATTATTGTTTTTATGTCAATATTAAAGTTTTGTCTTGAATCGTTCGGATCTGAATATTCATGCCACAATAAAGAGAATTACATTGAAAATTATGTTAGGTAGCATTCCACATCCAAAATTTTGTTTTTATCATTTACCTACTCGAGGACGAGCAGGAATTAAGCTTGGGGATGCTTGATACGTCTCCAACGTATCTATAATTTTTTATTGTTCCATGCTATTATATTATCTGTTTTGGATGTTTAATGGGCATTAATATGCAATTTATATTATTTTTGGGACTACCCTATTAACCGAAGGCCCAGTGCAAATTGTTGTTTTTTGCCTATTTCAGTGTTTGCAGAAAAGGAATATCAAACGGAACGAAACCTTCGCGAGGATCATTCTTGGAAGAAACGCAACCCAGGAGACTTGGAGTACAAGTCTAGAAGTTTGTGAAGCTTCCACGAGGCAGGGGGTGCGCCCAGGGGGGGTAGGCGCACCCCCACCCTCGTGGGCCCCACAGATCTCCACTGACGTACTTCTTTCGCCTATATATACCCATGTACCCTAAAAACATCCAGGAGATCCACAAAACCACTTTTCCAGCGCTGCAACCTTCTATACCCGTGAGATCCCATCTAGGGCCTTTTCCGACGATCTGCCGGAGGGGGATTCGATCATGGAGGGCTTCTACATCAACACCATAGCCTCTCCGATGATGTGTGAGTAGTTTACCACAGACCTTCGGGTCCATAGTTATTAGCTAGATGGCTTCTTCTCTCTCTTTGGTTCTCAATACAAAGTTCTCCTCGATGTTCTTGGAGATCTATTCAATGTAATACTCTTTTGCGGTGTGTTTGCCGAGATCCGATGAATTGTGGGTTTATGAATTTGATTATCTATGAATATTATTTGGTTCTTCTCTCAATTCTTATATGCATGATTTGATATCTTTGCAAGTCTCTTCAAATTATCGGTTTAGTTTGGCCTACTAGATTGATTTTTCTTGCAATGGGAGAAGTGCTTAGCTTTGGGTTCAATCTTGCGGTGTCCTTTCCCAGTGACAGCAGGGGCAGCAAGGCATGTATTGTATTGTTGCCATCGAGGATAAAAACATGGGATTTATATCATATTGCTTGAGTTTATCCCTCTACATCATGTCATCTTGCCTAATGTGTTACTTTGTTCTTATGAACTTAATACTCTAGATGCATGCTGGATAGCGGTCGATGTGTGGAGTAATAGTAGTTGATGCAGAATCGTTTCGGTCTACTTGACATGGACGTGATGCCTATATTTATGATCTTTGCCTTAGATATCATCATAACTACGCGCTTTTCTATCAATTGCTCGGCAGTAATTTGTTCACCCACCGTAATTATGCTATCATGAGAGAAGCCACTAGTGAAACCTATGGCCCCCGGGTCTACTTTACATCATATAAGTTTCCGATCTATAATTCTAGTTTACTATTTATTTTGCAATCTTTATTTTCCAATATATATAACAAAAATACCAAAAATAGATATCTTATTGTCTTTATCAAATCTCACTTTTGCAAGCGGCCGTGAAGGGATTGACAACCCCTTTATCGCGTTGGTTGCAAGGTTCTTTATTGTTTGTGCAGGTACTAGGCGACTTGCGTTTAGTCTCCTAATGGATTGATACCTTGGTTCTCAAAAACTAAGCGAAATACTTACGCTACTTTGCCGCATCACCCTTTCCTCTTCAAGGGAAAACCAACGCATGCTCAAGAGGTAGCAGCGCGCCCTGGTGGGTTGTGCTCCCCTCGGAGCACCCCCCCCAGGTGCTTCTCCGGCCCATTGTATGTCTTCTGGTCCAAAGAAATCCACAAAAAGTTTCATTGCTTCGGACTTCGTTTGGTATTGATTTCCTGCGATGTAAAAAACATGCAAAAAATAGCAACTGGCACTTGGCACTATGTCAATAGGTTAGTACCAAAAAATGATATAAAATGACTACAAAATGATTGTAAAACATCGAAGAATTATAATATAACAGCATGGAACAATAAAAAATTATAAATACGTTGGAGATGTATCAACCCATATTGGCTCCTACATATTCTATGAAGATCTTTATCGGTCGAACTGTTATGACAACATACGTAATTCCCTTTGTCCATTGGTATGTTACTTGCCTAAGATTCAATCGTCACTGCATACCTAGTTCAATCTCGTTATCGGCAAGTCCCTTTACTCGTTCTGTAATACATCACCTTCTGACTAACTCCTTAGGCATTTGCTTGCAAGCTTATGATGTGTATTACCGAGAGGGCCCAAAGATACCTCTCCGATACTCTGAGTGACAAATCCTAATCTCGATCTATGCCAACCCAACAAACACCTTCAGAGATACCTGTAGAGCATCTTTATGATCACCCAGTTACGTTGTGACGTTTGATAGAACACAAGGTATTCCTCCGGTATCCAGGAGTTGCATAATCTCATAGTCGAAGGAATATGTATTTGACATGAAGAAAGCAATAGCAATAAACTGAATGATCGTTATGGTAAGCTAATGGATGGGTCTTGTCCATCACATCATTCTCCTAATGATGTGATCCCGTTATCGAATGACAACACATGTCTATGGTTAGGAAACCTTAACCATCTTTGATCAATGAGCTAGTCTACTAGAGGCTTACTAGGGACAAAGTATTTGTTTATGTATTCACGCATGTATTTAAGTTTCCGATCAATACAATTCTAGCATGAATAATAAACCTTTATCATGAATAAGGAAGTATAATATAATATAACAACTTTATTATTGCCTCTAGGGCATATTTCCTTCAGCGGGCATTGATACGTCTCCAACGTATCTATAATTTTTTATTGTTACATGCTATATTATATTCTGTTTTGGACATTATTGGGCTTTATTATACACTTTTATATTATTTTTGGGACTAACCTATTAACCGGAGGCCCAACCCAGAATTGTTGTTTTTTTTGCCTATTTTAGGGATTCGCAGAAAAAGAATATCAAACGGAGTCCAAACGGAATGAAACCTTCGGGAACGTGATTTTCGGAACGAACATGATCCAGAGGACTTGGACCCTACGTCAAGACATCAACCAGGAGGACATGAGGTAGGGGGTGCGCCTACCCCCCTGGGCGCGCCCTCCACCCTCGTGGGCCCCTGTTGCTCCACCGACGTACTCCTTCCTCCTATATATACCTACATACCCCCAAACTACCAGATACAGAGCCAAAACCCTAATTCCACCACCGTAACTTTCTGTATCCACGAGATCCCATCTTGGGCCTGTTCCGGAGCTCCGCCGGAGGGGGCATCGATCACGGAGGGCTTCTACATCAACACCACAATCCTTCCAATGAAGTGTGAGTAGTTTACCTCAGACCTACGGGTCCATAGTTATTAGCTAGATGGCTTCTTCTCTCTTTTTGGATCTCAATACAAAGTTCTCCCCCTCTCTTGTGGAGATCTATTCGATGTAATCTTCTTTTGCGGTGTGTTTGTTGAGATCGATGAATTGTGGGTTTATGATCAAGTTTATCTATGAACAATATTTAAATCTTCTCTGAATTCTTTTATGTATGATTGGTTATCTTTGCAAGTCTCTTCGAATTATCAGTTTGTTTTGGCCTACTAGATTGATCTTTCTTGCAATGGGAGAAGTGCTTAGCTTTGGGTTCAATCTTGCGGTGTCCTTTCCTAGTGACAATAGGGGCAGCAAGGCACGTATTGTATTGTTGCCATCGAGGAAAACAAGATGGGGTTTTCATCATATTGCATGAGTTTATCCCTCTACATCATGTCATCTTGCTTAAAGCGTTACTCTGTTCTCTTGAACTTAATAATCTAGATGCATGCTGGATAGCGGTCGATGTGTGGAGTAATAGTAGTAGATGCGGGCAGGAGTCGGTCTACTTGTCTCGGACATGATGCCTATATACATGATCATACCTAGATATTCTCATAATTATGCTCAATTATGTCAATTGCTCAACAGTAATTTGTTTACCCGTCGTGAATACTTATGCTCTCGAGAGAAGCCACTAGTGAAACCTATGGCCCCGGGGTCTATCTTCCATCATATTAATCTTCCAATACTTAGTTATTTTTATTGCCTTTTATTTTACTTTGCATATTTATCATAAAAATACCAAAAAATATTATCTTATCATATCTATCAGATCTCACTCTCGTAAGTGACCGTGTAGGGATTGACAACCCCTTATCGCGTTGGTTGCGAGTATTTATTTGTTTGTGTAGGTACGAGGGACTCGTGCGTGGCCTCCTACTGGACTGATACCTTGGTTCTCAAAAACTGATGAAAATACTTATGCTACTTTGCTGCACCACCCTTTCCTCTTCAAGGGAAAACCAACGCAAGTGCTCAAGAGGTAGCAAGAAGGATTTCTGGCATCGTTGCCGAGGAGGTCTACGCAAAAGTCAACATACCAAGTACCCATCACAACCCTTATCTCCCGCATTACATTATTTGCCATTTGCCTCTCGTTTTCCTCTTCCCCACTTCACCCTTGCCGTTTTATTCGCCCTCTCTCTCTATCCTCCCTCTCTTTCTCTATTTGCCTCTTTTTGCCTGTTCCTCATTTGCTTGTGTGTTGGATTGCTTGCTTGTCACGATGGCTCAAGATAAAACTAAATTGTGTGAATTTACCAATACCAACAACAATGATTTTATTAGCACTCCGATTGCTCCTCTTACCAATGCTGAATCTTGTGAAATTAATGTTGCCTTGCTGAATCTTGTCATGAAAGATCCGTTTTCCGGGCCTTCCTAGTGAAGATGCCGCTACCCATCTAAATAGCTTCGTTGATTTGTGTGATATGCAAAAGAAGAAAGGTGTGGATAATCATATTGTTAAATTTAAGCTATTTCCTTTTTCGCTTAGAGATCGTGCTAAAGCTTGGTTTTCATCTTTGCCTAAAAATAGTATTGATTCGTGGAATAAGTGCAAAGATGCTTTTATCTCTAAGTATTTTCCTCCCGCCAAGATCATCTCTCTTAGAAACAATATTATGAATTTTAAGCAACTTGATCATGAACATGTTGCACAAGCTTGGGATAGGATGAAATTAATGATACGTAATTTCCCTACGCATGGTTTGAATTTGTGGATGATTATACAGAATTTTTATGCCGGATTGAATTTTGCTTCTGGAGATCTTTTAGATTCGACCGCGGGAGGCACTTTTATGGAAATCACTTTAGGAGAAGCTACAAAACTCCTAGATAATATTATGGTTAATTATTCTCAATGGCACACTAAAAGATCTACTAATAAGAAAGTGCATGCAATAGAAGAAATTAATGTTTTGAGTGGAAAGATGGATGAACTTATGAAATTATTTGCTAATAAAAGTGTTTCTTCTGATCCTAATGATATGCCTTTGTCTACTTCGATTGAGAATAATAACGAATCTATGGATGTGAATTTTGTTGGAAGGAATAATTTTGGTAACAACGCATATAGAGGAAACTTTAACCCTAGGCCGTATCCTAGTAATTCCTCTAATAACTATGGTAATTCCTACAACAATTCTTATGGAAATTATAATAAGATGCCCTCTGATTTTGAATCTAATATTAAAGAATTTATGACTTCGCAAAAGAATATCAATGCTTTGATTGAAGAAAAATTTCTTAAGATTGATGAGTTGGCTAGGAACGTTGATAGAATTTCTCTTGATGTTGATTCTTTGAAACTTAGATCTATTCCACCTAAGCATGATATCAATGAGTCTCTCAAAGCCATGGGAATTTCCATTGATGAGTGCAAAGAAAGAACCGCTAGGATGCGTGCTAAGAAAGATTGCTTTATAGAAGTGTGTTCTTCTAGTTTCCATGATAATAAAGATGAAGATCTAAAAGTTATTGATGTGTCCCTATTAAATCTTTGTTTTGCAATATTAATCTTGATAATGATGGGACTGAATATGATCCACCTTTACCTAGACGGCGTTCTAAAAATTCGGAGTCTTTAGATCTTGATGCTAAAATTGTTAAAAGTGGGATTGAAGAAGTCAAAACTTTAAATATTGATGAACCCACTATTTTGGATTTCAAGGAATTTAATTATGACAATTTCTCTTTGGTAGATTGTATTTCCTTGTTGCAATCCGTGCTAAATTCTCCTCATGCTTATAGTCAAAATAAAGCTTTTACTAAACATATCGTTGATGCTTTGATGCAATCTTATGAAGAAAAACTTGAGTTGGAAGTTTCTATCCCTAGAAAACTTTATGATGAGTGGGAACATACTATTAAAAATTAAAATTAAAGATCATGAATGCTATGCTTTGTGTGATTTGGGTGCTAGTGTTCCCACGATTCCAAAGACTTTGTGTGATTTGTTAGGTTTCCGTGATTTTGATGATTGCTCTTTAAACTTGCACCTTGCGGATTCCACTATTAAGAAACCTGTAGGAAGAATTAATGATGTTCTTATTGTTGCAAATAGGAATTATGTGCCCATAGATTTTATTGTTCTTGGCATAGATTGCAATCCTTCATGTCCTATTATTCTTGGAAGACCGTTCTGTTGGGGATATTACTGCTGGGCGTAAACCGGCCTATCTGGGCCGGGTCAACTTCATCAGTAGTTCAAGAGTGCTAAAGCCTAGGAAGACAGATGAGGGCTTAAGGCCCGTAGTCGGTTTAAGACTTGTAGCTGTAAACCGGTATTTGTGTATAAACTTGTATTGTAAGTTAGGAATAAGGAGAGACCAACCCGGATACGAATATCGACCGGTGTTGGGACTCTGTGAATCGACGGGCGTCACCCGTGTATATAAGGGGACGACCCGGCGGCGGTTCAAGGAGGACAGACAACAACTCGAGACATAGGCGAAGCTTGTTTGCTCCCTAGTCATCGAAACCCCATCAATTCCATCACAACTAGACGTAGGCTTTTACCTTCATCGAAGGGGCCGAACTAGTATAAACACTCTTGCGTCCCTGTGTCCGCTTTAACCCCTTCAAGCTAACCCGTCGCGATGGCTCCATGACTAAGTCCTTTCTCTAGGACATCTGCCGTGACAAAACCACGAAGTTGGCGCCCACCGTGGGGCTATCGCACGATGGTTTCAGGTTCTTGGAGGGCCGCTTTAAAGGACTCGAGGGCTACACTGTAGGCCGGATGACTAAGAGTCGTCGCGGCAATCTCTACATCGACGACGCAAGCTGGGGCCCCGAGGACGGCTCAGTTGAGTACGGGTAGCGGGTCCCCTTTGGTGGCATTCACGTTTTCATTGGCAAGATCGGTGAACCGGGCCCTGAGCCGGACATCTGCACCGACCTCGTCGAGACGGCTCAGCGTGTGCGATCCGCCCGGGTTAAACCGGCCATAAAGCGTGCCTTCGTGGGAGTCATCCATGGAGGAAGTTATGAGGATGGATCGGAATCTCGCGGCGAGACCGTCGTTTGTTTCGATGACGAGTCATCGACCGGAGAAACCAAATCTCTTTATCAGCTACAAGACGGCCGGATTGGGGGATGTTCCGATGGCGACAGTATTCCGGACCCCTCTGATCTGCCCAACCGGGTTGGAATATTCATGGCCGGCACACAAGCAGCACTTCATTCTTCGACCGCTGCGGCAACAACCTCCGGTTCAGCAGCGGTGACGACTGCCGGGGCAGGAGGCCCTGTGCGCCCGCCGGCTCAAGTTCTATCAGAGCTCTTTGATGCATTGGCTGTGCTTATGGCGGAAGCTAATCCGGCGGATCAGGACGTCCACAACGCGGAGATTGCAAAGATAAAGGAACAGATCACCCAGGCCAAGGCGGATCTGGCAGCTGAGGACACCAGGATGGCCACAGAGCGGGCCGCTTTAGACGCGCAGGCCTATAGGCTCATGTTGGACCAGAGCGCGTCGCAGGAAGTCATGAGGAGGAAGCACCGATCCTGTTTGCCTCCGGTTTTCGAGGCCAGAGACCTTTTCAACACTCTAGGAGCAAGAACCGGCAATCCGCTGGAGGGAAACCGGGCGGAAGCTCCTGGGACCGGTGCACCGGTTCAGCCTCATCAGATGGATCCGCCTCGTCAAAACACCGTTATACCTCAGGCTGTTTTAACACCTCCGGGTCACTACTCCAACCCGATGGACAATCTCGTTGCCGCTGCTGCACGGCTGGAGGCCATTCCGATTGAAGGTGACTCGCCGCAGGCAGTAGAGACGCGACGGGTCAAGGAGCTTCTGAGGACAGCTTTGGTCCAATAGGAGGCGTACTCATACAGCCGCGACCGGATCCACTCGACCCTCCGTCCAAGCCGGAGCTATAGCAGACATATGGATGAACCGGCAGTGTCGAGTAATGAACGACGTGGAGCACCCCGTGGCAACAACCCGGCGGGCGGTGCTAATAACACTCAGGAAGTGGTGGACCGGGCCCGAGCGCGCAGGGAGGCCGAGTTAGCCGCACAACATCAGGCTCGGCAGCTCACGCCGATTCGTCCAACTATCTCGATCGAACCTGGTGTTACTTCTAGTTCTTTGGGGGTGCCTTGCCTTATCCCCGCTTTACGCAATGTGCGCCTGCCCAAGGATTTCAAAGGCCCGCGCAAGGTACCAAATTACATGGCGGATCAACCTCCAGAGACATGGGTGGAGAGCTATGAGATGGCCATGGAGATGCTTGATGTGGATGACGTGGCGTGTGCGAAATACTTCACCATGATGCTTGAAGGAACGGCCTGTACTTGGTTAAAAAGCTTGCCGGCTAATTCTATCAGTTCATGGGCCCAATTACGAGCCCGGTTTATCAGCAATTTCAAGGATACATGTAAACAGCCTATGTCGATAGTGGACTTAGCTGCCTGCGTCCAGGAGGAAGGAGAGTCAACGAGTCATTGGGTGCGCCGGGTTTCACAAGTGTTGCACTCATCAGACCTCATCAACGCGGACACCACAGTATTAACCCTAGAAGGCAACTGCCGGTTTGGGCCCCTAAAGCTGAAGTTGGGACGGATGAAGCGTCATTGCACTGACATGGGGACCCTCATGGCTGCTTTGGTGAAATATGCTGATTCTGATAGTACTAAGGATCCCGAATCTGATGATGACAAGACAGGGAAGGGAAAGAGGAACAACAACTCCAAAGGTCAGCAGCATCACTGGACAGGCAATGGTGGTGGAGGCAAGCATAAAGCGGATGGTAACATGGACTTTGTGGCTAATACCAACACGCAGGACAATGGCCAGCGACGCAAGGGTAAACCAAAAAATCGCAATGGGGCACCCAACCCTAACCCGGACCGCCTAAACTATCTGCTAAGCCAGCCCTGTCCAAGACATGGGACGAAGGAGGCGCCAGCAAATGACCTTTGGAAGGATTGCTTCATTATGCAGGAGTTCAAGAATTCTAATGCTTTCCGGTATGATCACGGCTCCGGTGGTGGCTCAGGATCCGGGCCGGGTTACGGTGGAGGAAATTCTGGTTCAGGATTTAATGGTAATCCGGGCGGACATAATGGTCAAAATAGTCAGAACAACCAGGGTGGTTACAACCAACAGCAGCAACAGTCAGGTTACCAGAGCAACCCAAAGAAGTTGAGTAGTGGGCAGTACTATGTCTTCACCACTAGCTTGGACAAGCGAGACCGGAAGGTTCAGAGGCGGGCGGTCAACTCTGTTGAACCGGCCATACCCCATTATCTACGTTGGTCTGAACAGCCAATCATATGGAGCAGAGGGGATCACCCTCCCCAGGTTGATAATCTGGGTCAGTTGGCTCTGGTGGGGGCGCCTCAGGTGGGAGGTTACAAGTTCACCAAGGTGCTCATGGATGGAGGGAGCAGCATTAATATCTTGTACTATGAGACCTCCGTCGTATGGGACTAACAGATAAAAATCTCAAACCGTCTAATACGGTGTTCCACGGTGTAGTACCTGGCAGATCAGCATATCCTGTTGGTAAGATAGCTCTGGAAGTGGCCTTTAGGGATGATCATGATTCCAGGTCGGAGACATTGACGTTTGAAGTGGTGAAAATCCAAAGCCCATATCACGCCCTGTTTGGGCGACCGGCCTACGTCAAGTTTATGGCACGGCCCTGTTATGTGTATTTGCAGCTCAAGATGCCGGGTCACAAGGGGACAATAACGGTTCATGGAAGCCGCAAAATCGCTTTGGAGTGCAAGAAAGGAGATGCGGCCTATGCAGAGTCGGTTTGTGCCACCGAGGAGCTGAAGTATTATAAGGACAATGTTGATCCGGCGGACATGACTCCATTAAAGAAGCCAACTACGAAGCATGATCCGGCCCTGAAGTTCAAATCGGCAGCAGAAACTAAGCTTGTTGACTTTGTACCGGGCGATTCGTCCAAGCAGTTTAGCATTAGTGCTAATTTGGATCTAAAATAGGAAAGCGCGCTCATCAAGTTCATCCATGAGAATCGGGACATTTTTGCATGGAAGCCCTCTGACATGCTAGGTGTACCGAGGCAACTCGCTGAGCACACCCTCAATGTGGATCCTAAATACAAACCGGTGAAACAGTTCCTTCGCCGGTTTAACGAAGAAAGACGAAAGGCAATTGTAGAAGAGGTAGCCAGGCTCTTAGCAGCTGGCTTTATTGTTGAAGTTTTTCACCCTGAGTGGCTTGCCAATCCGGTGCTGGTCCTTAAGAAAAACGGCACTTGGCGCATATGTGTGGATTACACAGATCTTAATAAAGCTTGTCCTGCAGATCCTTTTGCCCTCCCCCGTATTGATCAAAGTATTGATGCTACGGCGGGTTGTGAGTGTTTAAGTTTTTTGGATGCATATTCTGGCTATCATCAGATCAAAATGGCAGTTAAGGACCAGGAGAAGACGGCATTCATAACTCCCTTTGGAGCCTTCTGCTATGTGTCTATGCCCTTCGGGATCAAGAGTTGCCAGGCAACTTATCAACGTTGTGTGCAAAATTGTCTACACAAACAGATTGGCCGTAATGTACATGCTTACATGGATGATATCATGGTTAAATCCAGGGAGAAGGAGACTCTGATTGGTGATTTGAAGGAAACCTTTGATAACCTGAGGAGATACAAGATGATGCTTAATCCGGACAAGTGCGTCTTTGGTGTACCGGCGGGCAAGTTATTGGGCTTTCTGGTGTCCAATAGGGGAATTGAGGCTAATCCGGAGAAGATCACAGCCATCACCTCCCTGGCTAAACCGAAGTGTATCAATGATGTTCAACGCCTGGCAGGCTGGATTGCCGCGTTAAGCCGGTTTATCAGTCGTCTTGGTGAGAAGGCAATCCCTTTGTATCAGATGTTGAAGAAGACGAATCAGTTTGTCTGGAGTTCTGCTGCTGATGAAGCGTTTGAGGACTTAAAGCGGCAATTGGCCAATCCGCATGTGCTCGCCGCTCCCATTGACAAGGAGCCGTTACTGCTATATGTTGCTGCTAATTCTCGGGCGGTCAGTGTGGCTATTGTGGTGGAGCGAAAGGAGGCAGGTAAGGAGCATCCGGTTCAACGTCCGGTCTATTATATCAGCGAGGTACTCATTGAGTCCAAGCAAAGGTATCCGCATTGGCAGAAGCTGGTGTATGGAGTTTTTATGGCAAGACGGAAGCTTAAACAATACTTCTAAGGGCATCCAATTATGGTGGTCAGTTCTGCTCCTTTGGGGGATATCATCCAGAACCGGGAAGCAACTGGCCGGATTGCCAAGTGGGCTATAGAGCTTGGGCCGCACGATTTGAAGTATGTGCCTCGGGCGGCGGTTAAGTCTCAAGCACTTGTTGATTTTATCAATGATTGGACGGAAATGCAAGCACCTGAAGAAAAGCCGGATCACACATATTGGACCATCCATTTTGATGGATCCAGGCAATTGGAAGGCTCGGGGGCTGGAGTCGTATTAACTTCCCCACGAGGTGATAAGTTTTGTTACGTTCTCCGTTTAATGTTCCCTTGTACTAACAATGCAGCTGAGTATGAAGCCTTGCTCCATGGTCTCCGGATGGCTAAGGAGATGAATCTAAGTCGAGTTAAGTGTTTCGGTGACTCAGACCTCGTGGCTCAGCAAGTGTCCGACACTTGGGACTCCAAGGACCCACTCATGGCAGCATATCGTCGTGAGGTGGATATTGTTGCAGGTCATTTTAAAGGCTATCAGGTGGACCACGTGGACCGGCGGAAAAATGAAGCGGCGGACGCTTTAAGCCGGCTGGGCTCTCAGCGCAAACCGGTCCCGCCCAATGTTTTTCTGGATGTGCTGCACAACCCGTCGGTCAAGATCCCTGGTGAAGCGGATTTGGCTATTCCTGATCCGGAGGCTCAATTGGTGGCAGCTCTTCATGTTATTCCGGATTGGATGCTTCCTTACCTGGCGTACAAGAACCGGGGCGAGTTACCAGAGGATGAGACTCTGGCCCGACAGATAATCCGGCGATCCAAGTCCATGACTATTATCAACGGCGAGTTGCATCATTGCAGTGTGTCAGGAGCATTTCAACGCTGTGTGTCTCCTGAAGAAGGCCGTGAAATTTTGCGTGAGATCCACGAAGGAGATTGTGGTCACCACGCCGGTTCAAAATCTCTGGTGGCTAAAGCGTTTCGCCATGGCTTCTATTGGTTAACTTCTCATGCTGATGCGGAGGATCTGGTCAGATGATGTGATGGTTGCCAAAAGTTTTCAAGACGTGCTCATGTACCGGCTCAAGAATTGAGAATGATTCCAATTACTTGACCGTTTGTGACTTGGGGGCTGGATATGGTTGGGCCTTTCAAAAGGTCCAAAGATAAGAAGACCCGCCTCCTGGTGGCGGTTGACAAGTTTACAAAGTGGGTGGAGGCAGAACCTGTTAGCAAGTGTGATGCGGCCACGGCGGTTCAGTTCATTAAAAAAGTGATTTTCCGGTTTGGCTTTCCACACAGTATCATCACAGATAATGGTACCAATTTGTCCAAAGGTGCCATGAAGGAGTTCTGCGAACGGGAGCACATCCGGCTCGACGTTTCATCAGTGGCACACCCACAGTCCAATGGTCAAGCAGAAAGAGCTGATCAAGAGATCTTGAGAGGCATCAAGCCCTGGCTCATGGTTCCTTTGCAGAGAACGCCGGGTTGTTGGGTAGAAGAATTACCATCTCTGTTATGGAGCATCAATACAACACCCAACAGATCAACATGATACACACCGTTTTTCATGGTTTATGGAGCGGAGGCGGTTCTCCCCAGTGATAACCGTCATGATTCACCTCGTGTGACGGCTTATATTGAAGCGGACAACGAGACAGCACGGCAAGATGCTTTGGACCGGTTGGATGAAGAGCGTGACATAGCAGCCGCCCGATCGGTGATTTACCAACAGGATCTTCATCGTTATCACAGTCGTCGAGTCAGAACCACAACCTTTCAGGAAGGAGATTTGGTGCTTCGGCTCATCCAAGATCAGACTGATATGGATAAGCTATCGCCACCTTGGGAGGGGCCTTTCATGATCAGCAAGAATCTGCACAACGGGTCATACTATCTGATCGATATTCGAGAACATAAGGACTCACGTACATCAGGAGAGGAGACCAACAGGCCGTGGAACATAGCTCATCTTCGGCCTTACTATACCTGAGCCGTTGGCTCTACTTATGTACATATTACGACGATGTATATATTATGATTAAATATAATAAACTGGAACCTCAGCTAAAGCGGGGTATCTGTTCTTTTACATCATGTGTGGTTACACGGAGTTGTTCTAAAGCGGCCTCCGGTTTACCCCTTGAGTTAGCTTTTTAAAAGCATCATGTTATATCACTTGGGGGTTTGGTCGTGTCCAAACCAATACCATACCTCTTGATAGGCGAGAGCCACCAGATCACTTGGGGACTTGGTCACGTCTGAACCAGTCATGCCTCTTGATAGGCCTAAGGCCACAGAATCACTTGGGGGCTTGGTCGAACCCGAACCATTGCCATGCCACTTGATCGGCATAAATGCCACAGTTTCATTTGGGGACCTGGCTGACTAGAACCATAGTTACACCTAACGGGAGCTTGGTCGTGTTCAGCCATGGTAACGCCATCTGATCAGCTCAAATAAACCTTTTTTGCAAACGGTTTTGTCATTGCATTTGCTTCACACTTTTCTTTGCAAGATACTTCTTTCTTTTTATTGCGTTCTTTAAACCAACAAAGTTTTCAATCGGTTCGTACTGTCAATTGAAGAAACATGGTTCACTTCAATCCAGAGACTATTTGCCCGGTTTGATCTTTTTTGTTAACATCCTCTTATGGAGTAACACGGGTTTATTATAACCCGGTACGGTTTACATGGTAAACCGGCGTCATATATATATGGGAGCTGGTATCTCCTCCAACAGTGTGGGTTTATAAAACTCCGCTTCAAGATTGGCCGAGCCAACTTCACGTTCAATGATGGCAGGTATTATGTATCTCAAAAATTTGGTCATATACTTAAAAAAAATCGGATGTTTTGATTTCATGTATGCAGACATCATATTCCGCCTGACGGTACAACCGCGGTGGCACTTGAAGATTTTTTATTGCAGAAAATACTTTGGCAAGTTCATCACCCAAAGGAAGAGCAAATTATGCACGAAGGCATATCAACATCAAAAGTATCAGCTAGCCTATTACAAGGCAACACAGAGCCCACAATAAGATCATTGTTTATTTTTTTTGCAAAGGAGAAGCAGTTTTAAACCGGCTTCCGGTTCAAGCTTGGTCACCAGCCTGGCCTGATGGTTGTGGGTCATCCTGCGCCGCTTCAGCTCAGTTTCTCTACCCAGCGGCTGGAAATCAACAGTTGTCCAGTTGATTCCCTTTAATGCTTGAAAAACAGCTTCATCATGGATCAGCAATGACGGGTCAATATCGGGAGCGTAGGTATGCTTACGGATTGGAGGGATAAGATTTTCCGATTCATGAATTGGTGCAGCTATTCGCTTGTTCTGCTTGTCATATTGGGCTTGATAATGAGACAAGTCTGCTTCTTCAGCCAATTGACAAGCTAGCGGACGCACCTCCCGGTTTATTGCTCGCAGATCCGCTTCACCAAACTCTAACCCGTCTTCCTTCAAGCTGGGATAGCCCTGAGCCGCTTCAATAGGATCAAAATCCGGCACCCAGGCTTTGGCCCGGATTAAGGCATTGATCACACCGGTTCGAGCAGCAGATTTCTTCAGCTCTTCAACCCGGGCAGGAAGCACCGACAGTTTCATCAGAGTGTCTTGGATCAAAGTGGGTGCCGGTTTGTTATGGGATGCGGTACAGATGATCTGCTGTGCACCAGTGTACAGTTGTTCGACCAACGTATAGGCGGCTTTCAATTTCTTCCGCACATCTGACCCCAAGTGACCAATGTGTGTCCCTGAAATATCGTAAAGGGTTAAAACGGCAGCTCTGTAAGAAGGCCGAGTCAATTCAGAAGTCAAACTGGCTTACCAAATATAGCAGTGGTCATGGCATGCACGTGTCGCTTTATGCTGGTCAGTTCATCCGCCACCGGTTTTAGTGCAGCCCCGGCATCCTCTGCTCGTTTGATTAAAGCGGACTTTTCAGTGGCCCAATCCGCCCGCTTCTTCTTGAAGCTCTCCTTAAGCTGTTCCATGGCGCTTAAAGCGCTGGCTAATTCCTCTTTTGCTTTGGAGGTTTCAGCTTGTTGGGTTTTCAGGTTTTCTTGGAGATCGACGACTTGGCTTTCTTTCGTATTCAGCTCAGCCTGCATGCAGACAGTTATATGCTTCAACAAAACGGTACAAGGATTGAAGTACCAACCACATAACAAGTTATGCACTTGGCACTTGGGGGCTAATGCATATTCGATCTTCATCTTTCAATTGCTTACAAAGTCCCAAGATCAATACAAGTATTCAACTTGGCACTTGGGGGCTAATGGCTATTTGCTCGTATATATTCTGATGCGGCAATCTCAATTACTTAAAGTACCGGTTTAACTACGTTAAGTTGAACCGGCCCTTGGGGGCTACATCAGCAAATTTCAAAGCATTAAGATTTATATTAGTAAGTCCTGGTTTGAAAGAAGATTACAAACTGGCCCTTGGGGGCTAGGAGAGTCAGCAAGAATTGAAGCATACAAGCAGGAAAGAGCATATGGAAGTTACCTCATATTTATCTTTCATCATATTAACCAGACCGGCTTCATAGTCACGACTGGTATACAGCCGGTTCAGGTAGCCGGAATGGATATCTTGGGCGTTCAGAGCAGCGTAAGTCGCCATATCAGCATTCCACTTGCCTTTGCCAAAGGCAGCAAATTCTTCCTTGGCAGAATGCTTGGACAAAGCAACAGGATTGCTTGGCTCGGTATGGCCAGTGCCAGTAATGACAACCTCATCGTCCTTCGTATCGCCGGTTTGCACTGGGGCTGTTGGCTTGTCAGTAGGCTTTGCTAGACCGGTGGATTTCTCAATCCGGATGGAGCTTGTGGGTTGATTGACAGGACCTGAGGCATCAGTAGGTCTCTCTTCAGCAATAAGATCGTCGTCTTGCTGCGGTGGATCATTGGGTATATCCTCAGGAATAGCCGTTTCAAGATCTGGTGTCTTGCCCGGTTCAAGGACGGCATCTTCTTCGGCCGCTTTGTCTAGGCGAGCCTTCTTGCTTGGCCTAGGTTTGGCCCTGAAAGGAATAACAAAATCAAATACAGCATATGTTCTAAGGTGATATGCTGCAAATGTTATGATAAGTATAGCTTACCCAAGCACCGTTTTGAGCGGTGGCAGCTGAGTAGCCGATGATTCGCCAGAAAATGAGTGGGAAGTAACCTGGTAATCGGAGTCAGATGAATTAAGAGGTTGACGAAAGCAGCCCGCTTTAGGACAAGCACTGACAAGCAAATTAGAGACCTCTGAACAGCGTTTCCAAACCGGACTGTTCGGTAAACCCGCGGAGGTAACTACCTGGCCGCTATGCCGGGTTGTGCGACGAGCTTCGTGCTGTTGGGTCTTCATAAGAAATTTGGGATCCAAATAAGCAAGAGGATGAGAAAATTTAACTTTCCGGTTTGCCTGACGGATTTTTAGTGAAGGCAAAGGTTCTGAATCAGAAGAGAGAATAATTACCTCTGCAGCATCAGCGTGGCTGGCTTCGGCATCATCCTGACAAATATCATCATCAATAAGACGCATGAAAAATAAGCCAAGTGAGTCAAGTTCTACCTCAAGGTCCGGATTATCCACATCATCATCAGGGGCCGGATTAGAGGATGCAGTGGTCCTTTTCCTGTGGGCAGTCTTCTTCACAACTTTAGTCTTTTGCCGGGTTGCTCTTTCCGTTTTGTCTGGTTTTTCTGGTTTCTCCTGCGGCAGTTTCTTGCTCCAAAACGGATCATTGCCCTGATTACACAGACACTGATATTAAACAATGACCAGATATATCAATAACAGATTCGGCAAAAAGAAAAATCAAAGTCTTACAGCTGGCGGTTTGTTGGTGGCACAAAAGGGAAGCAGGCCGTTTTTAGCACAGATGTGTTCCGGTTCATTCAGCATCTTATTCACAGCCTCTGTGATTTCTTCATCGGTGAGATGGATTTTGGAATGTCGCAGTGGGTCATCAACACTGCCAGTGTACTCGCACATCAAACCGGAGCGCTGACTAAGGGGCAGTATGCTCCATGATATCCAACAGCGAGCGAGATCAACCCCTGTTAAACCGTTGGCCATAAAGGCTCTGAGCTTCGATAGTTGAGGAGCATATTTGCTTCTCTCCTGGGCAGTCAATCTTTGCGGAAAAGGGTGTGTATTGCTGAGCCGCTCCGGACGAAAGCCAGGCAAGGGATTCTCACCGGCAGGGGAGGTGTCTTTGCAATAGAACCATGTCTGATTCCACTCTTTGGGGTGGCTGTGCAGTTTGGCGTGAGGGTATGTGACCTCTTTCCATTTCTGGATCACCACGCCACCCAACTCCGTATTGGAGCCGTCAGTAAACTCAGTACGGCGATTTAGATGGAAAAGGTCTCTGAACAATTCCACTGTGGGCTCCTCTTGAAAGAATGCCTCACAGAGCACTTGGAAGTGACACATATTTGTAACAGAGTTGGGGCCAGTGTCTTATGGATGGAGTTGGAAATCGGCTAAAACATCCCGGTAAAATTTAGAACCGGGCGGCTTAAAGCCCCGGGCTAAGTGATCTACGAAAACAACGACCTCTACTTCTTGAGGTGTGGGGGGACATTCTTTGCCAGGAGCCCTCCAATGGATGGTATCTTTGCTGCCTAAAGCGCCGATTAGGACTAAATCGTCCAGCTGAGCCTCTGTGACGCGAGAAGGAACCCAATTGCACTCATATACTTGCTTGGCCATGATGAAATCTACAAGGTAGAAGATCCCGGTTCAAAAATGCATTGATCAAGGTACATTGGTATGTGCAATGTTAAACCGGAGATAGATCTATCTGAACCGGAGTTTTATGAAGCAACAACATCTGGCGGTTCAACAAGGGGACTAATGGTATATAGCGGTTTGGCAATTTTTTCTACAACGTTAAACCGCTTGGTCTAAACATTGAAGCAGATGAGTAAGTTTATAGAAACAGATTTCATAAGATTTCTCTATAGCGATGGATCTGAAGCAAGTTCAGAAAAGAGATAAATATTCAGAGGTCCAAAAGGAGCAGTACCGAATCAATGAGCAAAACGTACATATGGATCTATGGTTTTGAGATGCGTAAGTGAAGGCGAAGGTTAAACAACTACCATTGCACAGAATAAAGATTTACGGATTCATCTAAAGATCTATCGTATGAGCAAGAGGCGGACGATGAACACTGAAGAACTGTGAAACCCTAGAGCAGATATGTGGGGGAAAGGATAGAAGATTTACCGGAGCTGAGGAAGACGCGGAAGGTTGTCGCGATGCTCTGGTGCGCCCAGGTTGATGCAGCGGCCAAGGTTGAGGCAGAGGTCGACGACGGCGGCGGAGCTCCGAGGCTGGCGACGCGAGGAAGATGAAGAAGAAAGGCACAAAGGGGATAAAAGAAATGACCCTTCGGTCCTATTTATAAGGCAAAAGGACATGTGTCAGGCGCGACAATCAAGGGGCCACGAAACGGAGTTGTCGCCTCGATTTCCGCAGATCTATTAAACAAAGAAGCATAATGGATAGCTTCGTTATGACAGGTGATGTCACTCCGGTTTACAGCAATCAGAGAAGATGACATCATGGCGGTTTACCAATGTATGAGAAGATGTTGAAGATGAAGTTTTTGTTAAAGGATTGACATGAACCCGTTCAAATCAATCTGGGGCCTAATGTTGGGGATATTACTGCTGGGCGTAAACCGGCCTATCTGGGCCGGGTCAACTTCATCAGTAGTTCAAGAGTGCTAAAGCCCAGGAAGACGGATGAGGGCTTAAGGCCCGTAGTCGGTTTAAGACTTGTAGCTGTAAACCGGTATTTGTGTATAAACTTGTATTGTAAGTTAGGAATAAGGAGACCAACCCGGATACGAATATCGACCGGTGTTGGGATTCTGTGAACCGACCGGCGTCACCATGTATATAAGGGGACGACCCGGCGGCGGTTCAAGGAGGACAGACAACAACTCGAGACATAGGTGAAGCTTGTTTGCTCCCTAGTCATCGAAACCCCATCAATTCCATCACAACTAGACGTAGGCTTTTACCTTCATCGAAAGGGCCGAACTAGTATAAACTCTCTTGCGTCCCTGTGTCCGCTTTAACCCCTTCAAGCTAACCCGTCGCGATGGCTCCACGACTAAGTCCTTTCTCTAGGACATCTGCCGTGACAAAACCACGACACGTTCCTTAGAACGATTGGTGCAATTATTGATATGAAGGAGGGGAATATTAGATTCCAATTTCCGTTAAGGAAAGGCATGGAACACTTCCCTAGAAAGAAAATTAAATTACCTTATGAGTCTATTATGAGAGCAACTTATGGATTGCCTACCAAAGATGGCAACACCTAGATCTATCCTTGCTTTTTATGCCTAGCTAGGGGCGTTAAACGATAGCGCTTGTTGGGAGGCAACCCAATTTTATTTTTATTCCTTGATTTTTGCTCCTGTTTAGTAATAAATAATTTATCTAGCCTCTGTTTTGGTCGTGTTTTTTGTGTTTAATTAGTGTTTGTTCCAAGTAGAACCGTTGGGAAGACTTGGGGTAAGTCTTGTTAACCTTGCTGTAAAAAACAGAAACTTTAGCGCTCACGAGAAATGCTGCCATTTTTATTTTGAAAGTGATATTTAGTTAATTCTTTTTTAAGATGATTAATAGATAAATTCCTCACGTCCAGTAATTTATTTTAGAATTTTTGGGGTTCCATATCTTGCATTAGCTACAGATTACTACAGACTGTTTTGTTTTTGATAGATTCTGTTTTTCGTGTGTTGTTTGCTTATTTTGATGAATCTATGGCTAGTAAAATAGTTTATAAACCATAGAGAAGTTGTAATACAGTAGGTTTAATACCAATATAAATAAAGAATGAGTTCATTACAGTACCTTGAAGTGGTGTTTTGTTTTCTTTCGCTAATGGAGCTCACGAGATTTTCTACTTTAAGTTTTGTGTTGTGAAGTTTTCAAGTTTTGGGTAAAGATTTGATGGATTATGGAACAAGGAGTGGAAAGAGCCTAAGCTTGGGGATGCCCATGGCACACCCAAGATAATCTAAGGACACCTAAAATCCAAAGCTTGTGGATGCCCCGGAAGGCATCCCCTCTTTCGTCTACTTCTATCGGTAACTTTACTTGGAGCTATATTTTTATTTACCACATGATATGTGTTTTCCTTGGAGCGTCTTGTATTATTTGAGTCTTTATTTGTTAGTTTTCCACAATCATCCTTACTGCACACACCTTTTTGAGAGAGACACACATGATTCGGAAATTATTAGAATACTCTATGTGCTTCACTTATATCTTTTGAGTTATATAGTTTTTGCTCTAGTGCTTCACTTATATCTTTTAGAGCATGTCGGCGGATTTGTTTTATAGAAACCATTGTTCTCTCATGCTTCACTTAGATTATTTTGAGAGTCCTAAAATGTTGGAAATATGCCCTAGAGGCAATAATAAAAGTATTATTATATTTCAATGTTCATGATAAATGTCTTTTATTCATGCTATAACTGTATTATCCGGAAATTGTAATACACGTGTGAATACTTAGACCACAATACGTCCCTGGTGAGCCTCTAGTTGACTAGCTCGTTGTGATCAACAGATAGTCATGGTTTCCTGACTATGGACATTGGATGTCGTTGATAACGGGATCACATCATTAGGAGAATGATGTGATGGACAAGACCCAATCCTAAGCATAGCATAAAAGATCGTGTAGTTCGTTTTGCTAGAGCTTTGTCAGTGTCAAGTATCTCTTCCTTCGACCATGAGATCGTGTAACTCCCGGATACCGTAAGAGTGCCTTGGGTGTATCAAACGTCACAACGTAACTGGGTGACTATAAAGGTGCATTACAGGCATCTCCGAAAGTAGCTGTTGGGTTGACACGGATCGAGACTGGGATTTGTCACTCCGTATGACGGAGAGGTATCTCTGGGCCCACTCGGTAATGCATCATCATTATGAGCTCAATGTGACCAAGGTGTTGGACACGGGATCATGCATTACAGTACGAGTAAAGTGACTTGCCGGTAACGAGACTGAACAAGGTATTGGGATACCGACGATCGAGTCTCGGGCAAGTAACGTACCGATTGACAAAGGGAATTGCATACAGGGTTTGATCGAATCCTCGACATCGTGGTTCATCCGATGACAACATCGAGGAGCATGTGGGAGCCATCATGGGTATCCAGATCCCGCTGTTGGTTATTGACTGAGAGCGTCTCGGTCATGTCTGCATGTCTCCCGAACCCGTAGGGTCTACACACTTAAGGTTCAGTGACGCTAGGGTTATTAGGAAGACTAGTATGTGACTACCGAATGTTGTTCGGAGTCCCGGATGGGATCCTGGACGTCACGAGGAGATCCGGAAGGGTCCGGAGGTAAAGATTTATGGGACAATTGCATTTTTACCCCTAGTTGGTTCCTACCCACGGGTTTTGCCCTTACTTTTCGAGCTTGCTCAGTTTTGCCCTTACTTTTTCCATCGAGGTCCCTCGAATGCCCTTTGACCATTTGACCAAAACTTTGAAAATTCATAACTAATTCGTATGAACTCAGAAAAATGCAAATAAGATATCAAAATGTTTAGATAAACATTACCTTTATGGGCATATCATTTGCATTCAGGATAAAAGCATCGTTTAAACTACCCGAGGTAATTAATGTTATTAACATTATTAAAAATAAATAGGTATAAACAATATTTTTTTCGTGAATAAAAATTATATGCAAATGTAGGTGATGTCTTTTGAACATCCTGATACCTTATTTGCATTTTCCTGAGTTCGTATCAACTTGTTACGAAGTTTCCAAATAATGGTCAAAGTCGTTAGAACATTCATAACAAGTTGATACAAACTCATAAAAATGCAAATAAGTTATCAGGATGTTTAGAAAACATCACGTACATTTGCATGTAATTTTTATTCATGAAAAAATATTGTTTATACCTATTTATTTTTAATAATGTTAATAATATTAATTACCTCGGGTAGTTTAAACAATGCTTTTTTCCTGAATGCAAATGATATGCCCATAAAGGTAATGTTTATCTGAACATTTTGATATCTTATTTGCATTTTTCTGAGTTTGTATGATTTAGTTATGAATTTTTAAAGTTTTGGTCAAATAGTCAAAGGGCATCCGAGGGACCTCGATGGAAAAAGTAAGGGCAAAACTGAGCAAACTCGAAAAGTAAGGGCAAAACCCTTGGGTAGGAACCAACTAGGGGTAAAAATGCATTTGTCCCAAGATTTATATATGGGAAGTTGTCAAACGGACACCGGGAAGTTTCGGGGTCATACCGGTATTGTACCGGGGCCACCGGAAGGGTTCCAGGGGTCCACCGGGAGGGGCCACCCCTCCCGGGGGGCCACATGGGCTGCGTGGGGCAGGGAGCCAGCCCCTGGTGGGCTGGCCGCACCCCCCTCCCTTGGGCCCATGCGCCTAGGGTTGAGGGGGAACCCTAGAGGGGGCGCCCCCCTTGGCTTGGGGGGCAAGCCACCCTCTCCCCTCTCCCCTAGGCCGCCGCACCCCCCCCCTAGATGGGTTCTAGGGGGCCGGCCCCCTTCTCCCTTCCCCCTATAAATAGAGGGGTGAGGGGAGGGCAGCCGCACCACCCTCCAAGGCGCAGCCCTCCCCTCCCCAACACCTCTCCTCCTCCGTTGTGTGCTTGGCGAAGCCCTGTCGGAGTACTGCCTCTCCACCATCACCACGCCGTCGTGCTGCCGGTGGAGTTGTCTTCCTCAACCTCTCCTTCCCCCTTGCTGGATCAAGAAGGAGGAGACGTCTCCCGTCCCGTACGTGTGTTGAACGCGGAGGTGCTGTCCGTTCAGCACTTGGTCATCGGTGATTCGAATCACGTCGAGTACGACTACATCATCACCTTGCAAGCTTCCGCACGCGATCTACAAGTGGTATGTAGATGCTAACTCTCTCCCTTGACTCGTTGCTTAGATGAACTCATAGATGGATCTTGGTGAAACCGTAGGAAAAATTTTAATTTTCTGCAACGTTCCCCAACAGTGGCATCATGAGCTAGGTCTATGCGTAGTTCTCTTTGCACGAGTAGAACACAATTTTGTTGTGGGCGTGGATTTTGTCATCTTACTTGCCTCTACTAGTCTTTTCTTGCTCAACGGTATTGTGGGATGAAGCGGCCCGGACCAACCTTACACGTACGCTTACGTGAGACCGGTTCCACCGACTGACATGCACTAGTTGCATAAGGTGGCTGGCGGGTGTCTGTCTCTCCCACTTTAGTTGGAGCGGAATCGATGAACAGGGCCCTTATGAAGGGTAAATAGAAGTTGACAAAATCACGTTGTGGTTATTCGTAGGTAAGAAAACGTTCTTGCTAGAACCCAATTGCAGCCACGTAAAAGATGTAACAACAATTAGAGGACGTCTAACTTGTTTTTGCAGCGATTGATCATGTGATGTGATATGGCCAGAAGTTGTGATGAATGATGAATTGTGATGTATGAGATCATGTTCTTTGTAATAGGATTCACGACTTGCATGTCGATGAGTATGACAACCGGCAGGAGCCATAGGAGTTGTCTTTATTTTTTGTATGACCTGCGTGTCATTGAATAACGCCATGTAAACTACTTTACTTTATTGCTAAACGTTAGTCATAAAAGTAGAAGTAGTCGTTGGCGTGACAACTTCATGAAGACACGATGATGGAGATCATGATGATGGAGATCATGGTGTCAAGCCGGTGACAAGATGATCATGGAGCCCCGAAGATGAAGATCAATGGAGCTATATGATATTGGCCATATCATGTCACAACTATATAATTGCATGTGATGTTTATTATGTTTATGCATCTTGTTTACTTAGGACGACGGTAGTAAATAAGATGATCCCTTACAAAAAAAATTTAAGAAGTGTTCTCCCCTAACTGTGCACCGTTGCTACAGTTCGTCGCTTCTAAGCACCACGTGATGATCGGGTGTGATGGATTCTTACGTTCACATACAACGGGTGTAAGACAGTTTTACACAGCGAAAACACTTAGGGTTAACTTGACGAGCCTAGCATGTGCAGACATGGCCTCGGAACACAGAGACCGAAAGGTCGAACACGAGTCGTATGGAAGATACGATCAACATGAGAATGTTCACCGACGATGACTAGTCCGTCTCACGTGATGATCAGACACGGGCTAGTCGACTCGGATCGTGTAACACTTAGATGACTAGAGGGATGTCTAATCTAAGTGGGAGTTCATAATTTGATTAGAACTTTATTATCATGAACTTAGTCTAAAACCTTTGCAAATATGTCTTGTAGATCAATGGCCAACGCTAATGTCAACATGAACTTCAACGCGTTCCTAGAGAAAACCAAGCTGAAAGATGATGGCAGCAACTATACGGACTGGGTCCGGAACCTGAGGATCATCCTCATAGCTGCCAGGAAACAATATGTCCTAGAAGGACCGCTAGGTGACGCTCCCGTCCCAGAGAACCAAGACATTATGAATGCTTGGCAGTCTCGCGCTGATGATTACTCCCTCGTTCAGTGCGGCATGCTTTATAGCTTAGAACCGGGGCTCCAAAAGCGTTTTGAGCATCACGGAGCATATGAGATGTTCGAAGAGCTGAAACTAGTTTTCCAAGCTCATGCCCGGGTCGAGAGATATGATGTCTCCGACAAGTTCTATAGTTGTAAGATGGAGGAAAACAGTTCTGTCAGTGAGCACATCCTGAAGATGTCTGGGTTACACAACCGTATGACCCAGCTGAACATTAACCTCCCAGATGAGGCGGTCATTGACAGAATCCTCCAGTCGCTCCCACCAAGCTACAAGAGCTTTGTGATGAACTACAACATGCAGGGAATGGAAAAGACCATTCCTGAAGTGTTCTCGATGCTGAAGTCAGCAGAGGCTGAAATCAAGAAAGAACATCAAGTGTTGATGGTCAATAAGACCACTAAGTTCAAGAAGGGCAAGGGTAAGAAGAACTTGAAGAAGGACGGCAAAGATGTTGCCGCGCCTGGTAAGCCAGTTACCGGGAAGAAGTCAAAGAATGGACCCAAGCCTGAGACTGAGTGCTTTTATTGCAAGGGGAAGGGTCACTGGAAGCGGAACTGCCCCAAATACTTAGCGGATAAGAAGGCCGGCAACACCAAAGGTATATTTGATATACATGTGATTG
This sequence comes from Triticum dicoccoides, assembly GCF_002162155.2. Taxonomy (NCBI): domain Eukaryota; kingdom Viridiplantae; phylum Streptophyta; class Magnoliopsida; order Poales; family Poaceae; genus Triticum; species Triticum dicoccoides. Next base: position 32,199,976 of record NC_041388.1, read on the forward strand.
ATGTGTACCTTACCAGTACTCGTAGTAACTCCTGGGTATTTGATACCGGTGCCGTTGCTCATATTTGTAACTCACAGCAGGAGCTGCGGAATAAACGGAGACTGGCGAAGGACGAGGTGACGATGCGCGTCGGGAATGGTTCCAGAGTCGATGTGATCGCCGTCGGCACGCTGCCTCTACATTTACCTACGGGATTAGTTTTGAACCTTACTAATTGTTATTTAGTGCCAAGTTTGAGCATGAACATTGTATCTGGATCTCGTTTAATACGAGATGGCTACTCATTTAAGTATGAGAATAATGGTTGTTCGATTTATATGAGAGATATGTTTTATGGTCATGCTCCGATGGTAAATGGTTTATTCTTAATGAATCTCGAGCGTAATATTACACATGTTCATAGTGTAGATGCCAAAAGATGTAAAGTTGATAACGATAGTCCCACATACTTGTGGCACTGCCGCCTTGGTCACATTGGTGTCAAGCGCATGAAGAAGCTCCATGCCGATGGACTTTTAGAGTCTCTTGATTATGAATCGTTTGACACGTGCGAACCATGCCTTTTGGGCAAAATGACCAAGACTCCGTTCTCCGGAACAATGGAGCGAGCAACCAACTTGTTGGAAATCATACATACCGATGTGTGCGGTCCAATGAGCGTTGAGGCTCGCGGAGGATATCGTTATGTTCTCACTCTCACAGATGACTTGAGTAGATATGGGTATGTCTACTTAATGAAACACAAGTCTGAGACCTTTGAAAAGTTCAAGGAATTTCAGAATGAGGTAGAGAATCAACGTGACCGAAAGATAAAATTCTTACGATCAGATCGTGGAGGAGAATACTTAAGTCACGAATTTGGTACACACTTAAGGAAATGTGGAATCGTTTCAAAGCTCACGCCGCTTGGAACACCTCAGCAAAACGGTGTGTCCGAACATCGTAATCGCACCCTATTGGATATGGTGCGGTCTATGATGTCTCTTACCGATTTACCGCTATCATTTTGGGGATACGCTCTAGAGACAGCTACATTCACTTTAAATAGGGCACCGTCTAAATCCGTTGAGACGACACCGTATGAATTATGGTTTGGAAAGAAACCTAAGCTGTCGTTTCTAAAAGTTTGGGGATGCGATGCTTATGTCAAGAAACTTCAACCTGAAAAGCTCGGACCCAAGTCGGAAAAATGCGTATTCATAGGATACCCTAAGGAAACTGTCGGGCATACCTTCTACTTAAGATCCGAAGGAAAGATCTTTGTTGCCAAGAACGGATGCTTTCTGGAAAAAGAGTTTCTCTCGAAAGAAGTAAGTGGGAGGAAAGTAGAACTCGATGAAGTACTACCTCTTGAGCGGGAAAGTGGCGCAGCGCAGGAAACCGTTCCTGTGATGCCCACACCAACTGAAGAGGAAAACAATGATGATGATCAAGGTACTTCGGATCAAGTTACTGTTGAACTTCGTAGGTCCACTAGGACACATTCCGCACCAGAGTGGTACGGCAACCCTGTCCTGGAAATCATGTTGTTAGACAACAATGAACCTTCGAACTATGAAGAAGCGATGGCGGGCCCGGATTCCAACAAATGGCTTGAAGCCATGAAATCCGAGATAGAATCCATGTATGAAAACAAAGTGTGGACTTTGACAGACTTGCCCGATGATCGGCGAGCAATAGAAAACAAATGGATCTTTAAGAAGAAGACGGACGCGGATGGTAATGTTACAATCTATAAGGCTCGACTTGTCGCTAAGGGTTATCGACAAGTTCAAGGGATTGACTACGACGAGAATTTCTCTCCCGTAGCGAAGCTGAAGTCCGTCCGAATCATGTTAGCAATTGCCGCATACTATGATTATGAGATATGGCAAATGGACGTCAAAACGGCATTCCTTAACGGGCATCTTAAGGAAGAATTGTATATGATGCAGCCGGAAGGTTTTGTCGATCCTAGGAACGCTAACAAAGTATGCAAGCTCCAGTGATCCATTTATGGACTGGTGCAAGCATCTCGGAGTTGGAACATTCGCTTTGATGAGATGATCAAAGCGTTTGGGTTTATGCAGACTTATGGAGAAGCCTGCGTTTACAAGAAAGTGAGTGGGAGCTCTGTAGCATTTCTCATATTATATGTAGATGACATACTCTTGATGGGAAATAATATAGAATTTCTGGACAGCATTAAGGCCTACTTGAATAAGTGTTTTTCAATGAAGGACCTTGGAGAAGCTGCTTATATATTAGGCATCAAGATCTATAGAGATAGATCGAGACGCCTCATAGGTCTTTCACAAAGCACATACCTTGATAAGATTTTGAAGAGGTTCAAAATGGATCAGTCCAAGAAGGGGTTCTTGCCTATGTTACAAGGTGTGAGATTGAGCTCGGCTCAGTCACCGACCATGGCAAAAGATAAAGAAGAGATGAGTGTCATCCCCTATGCTTCAGCCATAGGATCTATTATGTATGCCATGCTGTGTACCAGACCCGATGTAAACCTTGCCGTAAGTTTGGTAGCAAGATACCAAAGTAATCCCGGCAAGGAACACTGGACATCGGTCAAGAATATCCTGAAGTACCTGAAAAGGACGAAGGACATGTTTCTCGTTTATGGAAGAGACGAAGAGCTCGTCGTAAAGGGTTACGTCGACGCTAGCTTCGACTCAGATCTGGATGACTCTAAGTCACAAACCGGATACGTGTATATGTTGAATGGTGGAGCAGTAAGCTGGTGCAGCTGCAAGCAGAGCATCGTGGCGGGATCTACGTGTGAAGCGGAGTACATGGCAGCCTCGTAGGCAGCGCATGAAGCGATTTGGGTGAAGGAGTTCATCACCGACCTAGGAGTCATACCCAATGCGTCGGGGCCGATCAAACTCTTCTGTGACAACACTGGAGCTATTGCCCTCGCCAAGGAGCCCAGGTTTCACAAGAAGACCAGGCACATCAAGCGTCGTTTCAACTCCATCCGTGAAAATGTTCAAGATGGAGACATAGAGATTTGCAAAGTGCACACGGATCTGAATGTCGCAGATCCGCTGACTAAACCTCTCTCGCGTGCAAAACATGATCAACACCAGAACTCTATGGGTGTTCGATTCATCACAATGTAACTAGATTGGTGACTCTAGTGCAAGTGGGAGACTGTTGGAAATATGCCCTAGAGGCAATAATAAAAGTATTATTATATTTCAATGTTCATGATAAATGTCTTTTATTCATGCTATAACTGTATTATCCGGAAAACGTAATACACGTGTGAATACTTAGACCACAATACGTCCCTGGTGAGCCTCTAGTTGACTAGCTCGTTGTGATCAACAGATAGTCATGGTTTCCTGACTATGGACATTGGATGTCGTTGATAACGGGATCACATCATTAGGAGAATGATGTGATGGACAAGACCCAATCCTAAGCATAGCATAAAAGATTGTGTAGTTCGTTTTGCTAGAGCTTTGCCAGTGTCAAGTATCTCTTCCTTCGACCATGAGATCGTGTAACTCCCGGATACCGTAAGAGTGCCTTGGGTGTATCAAACGTCACAACATAACTGGGTGACTATAAAGGTGCATTACAGGTATCTCCGAAAGTATCTGTTGGGTTGACACGGATCGAGACTGGGATTTGTCACTCCGTATGATGGAGAGGTATCTCTGGGCCCACTCGGTAATGCATCATCATAATGAGCTCAATGTGACCAAGGTGTTGGACACGGGATCATGCATTACGGTACGAGTAAAGTGACTTGCCGGTAACGAGACTGAACAAGGTATTGGGATACCGACGATCGAGTCTCGGGCAAGTAACGTACCGATTGACAAAGGGAATTGCATACAGGGTTTGATCGAATCCTCGACATCGTGGTTCATCCGATGACAACATCGAGGAGCATGTGGGAGCCATCATGGGTATCCAGATCCCGCTGTTGGTTATTGACTGAGAGCGTCTCGGTCATGTCTGCATGTCTCCCGAACCCGTAGGGTCTACACACTTAAGGTTCGGTGACGCTAGGGTTATTAGGAAGACTAGTATGTGACTACCGAATGTTGTTCGGAGTCCCGGATGGGATCCTGGACGTCACGAGGAGATCCGGAAGGGTCCGGAGGTAAAGATTTATATATCGGAAGTTGTCAAACGGACACCGGGAAGTTTCGGGGTCATACCGGTATTGTACCGGGGTCACCGGAAGGGTTCCGGGGGTCCACCGGGAGGGGCCACCCCTCCCGGGGGGCCACATGGGCTGCGTGGGGCAGGGAGCCAGCCCCTGGTGGGCTGGCCGCACCCCCTCCCTTGGGCCCATGCGCCTAGGGTTGAGGGGGGAACCCTAGAGGGGGCGCCCCCCTTGGCTTGGGGGGCAAGCCACCCTCTCCCCTCTCCCCTAGGCCGCCGCACCCCCCCTAGATGGGTTCTAGGGGGCCGGCCCCCTTCTCCCTTCCCCCTATAAATAGAGGGGTGAGGGGAGGGCAGCCGTACCACCCTCCAAGGCGCAGCCCTCCCCTCCCCAACACCTCTCCTCCTCCGTTGTGTGCTTGGCGAAGCCCTGTCGGAGTACTGCCTCTCCACCATCACCACGCCGTCGTGCTGCCGGTGGAGCTGTCTTCCTCAACCTCTCCTTCCCCCTTGCTGGATCAAGAAGGAGGAGACATCTCCCGTCCCGTACGTGTGTTGAACGCGGAGGTGCTGTCCGTTTAGCACTTGGTCATCGGTGATTCGAATCACGTCGAGTACGACTACATCATCACCTTGCAAGCTTCCGCACGCGATTTACAAGTGGTATGTAGATGCAAACTCTCTCCCTTGACTCGTTGCTTAGATGAACTCATAGATGGATCTTGGTGAAACCGTAGGAAAAATTTTAATTTTCTGCAACGTTCCCCAACATAAAAAACATCATGGTAATTTTCTTTAATTATTTGAGGCATTCAAGATTGAATAAATAGAATTTTCTTATGAGTGTTGAATACTATGAGAAGTTTGAAACTTGATAATTGTTTTGAGATATGGAGATGGTGATATTAGAGTCGTGCTAGTTGAGTAGTTTTGAATTTGAGAAATGCTTGTGTTGAAGTTTGTGATTCCCGTAGCATGCATGTATGGTGAACCGTTATGTTAAGAAGTTGGAGCATGATGTATTTATTGATTGTCCTCCTTATGAGTGGCGGTCGGGGACGAGCGATGGTCTTTTCCTACCAATCTATCCCCCTAGGAGCATGCACGTAATACTTTGCTTCGATAACTAATAGATTTTTGCAATAAGTATTTGAGTTCTTTATGACTAATGTTGAGTCCATGGATTATACGCACTCTCACCCTTCCACCATTGCTAGCCTCTCTAATACCGCGCACCTTTCGCCGGTATCATACACCCACCATATACCTTCCTCAAAACAGCCACCATACCTACCTATCATGGCATTTCCATAGTCATTCCAAGATATATTGCCATGCAACTTTCCACTGCTCCGTTTATCATGACACGCTCCATCATTGTCATATTGCTTTGTATGATCTTGTAGTTGACATTCTAGTTGTGGCAAAGCCACCATTCATAATTCTTTCATATAACTCACTCATGCATCATTGCTATCCCGGTACACCATCGGAGGCATTCATATAGAGTCATACTTTGTTCTAGTATCGAGTTGTAATCATTGAGTTGTAAATAAATAGAAGTGTGATGATCATCATTCATAGAGTATTGTCCCAAAAAAAGAGAAAGGCCAAAGAATAAAAAAGGGGAAGGCCCAAAAAAGGGCAATACTACTATCCTTTTTTCCACACTTGTGCTTCAAAGTAGCACCATGATCTTCATAATAGAGAGTCTCCTATGTTATCACTTTCATATACTAGTGGGAATTTTTCATTATAGAACTTGGCTTGTATATTCCAACGATGGGCTTCCTCAAAATGCCCTAGGTCTTTGTGAGCAAACAAGTTGGGTGCACACCCACTTAGTTTCTTTTTGTTGAGCTTTCATATATTTATAGCTCTAGTGCATCCGTTGCATGGCAATCCCTACTCACTCACATTGATATCTATTGATGGGCATCTCCATAGCCCGTTGATACGCCTAGTTGATGTGAGACTATCTTCTCCCTTTTTGTTTTCTCCACAACCACCATTCTATTCCGCCTATAGTGCTATATCCATGGCTCACGCTCATGTACTGCGTGAAGATTGAAAAAGTTTGAGAACATTAAAAGTATGAAACAATTGCTTGGCTTGTCATTGGGGTTGTGCATGATTTGAATACTTTTGTGGTGAAGATGGAGCATAGCCAGACTATATGATTTTGTAGGGATAACTTTCTTTGGCCATGTTATTTTGAAGAGACATAATTGCTTAGTTAGTATGCTTGAAGTATTATAATTTCTATGTCAATATTAAACATTTGTCTTGAATCTTTCAGATCTGAATATTCATACCACAATTAAGAGAATTACATTGAAATTATGCCAAGTAGCATTCCACATCAAAAATTCTGTTTTTATCATTTACCTACTCGAGGACGAGCAGGAATTAAGCTTGGGGATGCTTGATACGTCTCCAACGTATCTATAATTTTTTATTGTTCCATGCTATATTATATTCTGTTTTGGACATTATTGGGCTTTATTATACACTTTTATATTATTTTTGGGACTAACCTATTAACCGGAGGCCCAGCCCAGAATTGCTGTTTTTTTAAACTATTTTAGGGTTTCACAGAAAAAGAATATCAAACGGAGTCCAAACGGAATGAAACCTTCGGGAATGTGATTTTTGGAACGAACATGATCCAGAGGACTTGGACCCTATGTCAAGACATCAACCAGGAGGCCATGAGGTAGGGGGCGTGCCTACCCCCTGGGTGCGCCCTCCACCCTCGTGGCCCCCCTGTTGCTCCACCGACGTAATCCTTCCTCCTATATATACCTACGTACCCCCAAACTACCAGATACGGAGACAAAACCCTAATTCCACCGGCGTAACTTTCTGTATCCACGAGATCCCATCTTGGGGCCTGTTCTGGAGCTCCGCCGGAGGGGGCATCGGTCACGAAGGGCTTCTACATCAACACCATAGCCCTTCCAATGAAGTGTGAGTAGTTTACCTCAGACCTATGGGTCCATAGTTATTAGCTACATGTCTTCTTCTCTCTTTTTGGATCTCAATACAAAGTTCTCCCCCTCTCTTGTGGAGATCTATTCGATGTAATCTTCTTTTGTGGTGTGTTTGTTGAGACCGATGAATTGTGGGTTTATGATCAAGTTTATCTATGAAAAATATTTGAATCTTCTCTGAATTCTTTTATGTATGATTGGTTATGTTTGCAAGTCTCTTCGAATTATCAGTTTGGTTTGTCCTACTAGATTGATCTTTCTTGCAATGGGAGAAGTGCTTAGCTTTGGGTTCAATCTTGCGGTGTCATTTCCCAGTGACAGTAGGGGCCGCAAGGCACGTATTGTATTGTTGCCGTCGAGGATAACAAGATGGGGTTTTCATCATATTGCATGAGTTTATCCCTCTACATCATGTCATCTTGCTTAAAGCGTTACTCTGTTCTCTTGAACTTAATACTCTAGATGCATGCTGGATAGCGGTCGATGTGTGGAGTAATAGTAGTAGATGCAGGCAGGAGTCGGTCTACTTGTCTCGGACGTGATGCCTATATACATGATCATACCTAGATATTCTCATAATTATGCTCAATTTTGTCAATTGCTCAACAGTAATTTGTTTACCCGCCGTGAACTCTTATGCTCTCGAGAGAAGCCACTAGTGAAACCTATGGCCCCCGGGTCTATCTTCCATTATATTAATCTTCCAATACTTAGTTATTTTTATTGCCTTTTATTTTACTTTGCATATTTATCATAAAAATACCAAAAATATTATCTTATCATATCTATCAGATCTCACTCTTGTAAGTGACTGTGTAGGGGTTGACAACCCCTTATCGCGTTGGTTGCGAGGATTTATTTGTTTGTATAGGTACGAGGGACTCGTGCGTGGCCTCCTACTGGATTGATACCTTGGTTCTCAAAAACTAAGGGAAATACTTATGCTACTTTGCTGCACCACCCTTTCCTCTTCAAGGGAAAACCAACACAAGTGCTCAAGAGGTAGCAGGCATTCCTGGACATGGTTCGGGCACGTTTGTCTCTGGTCATGGGGCTCCATCTACCACCCATGGCGGCTCTGGAGTTTAGGTCCTACCCATTTTGGTGGTTCGGGGGGGGGGGCAATCCTGTACAAATAAGTGCACCTTGCCCTACTGTTTTTCATTCCTCTCCTCCCGCAGATCTCACCTCCCTCTTTGGCCACTTTTGGGTACAAGCTAGGGTTTCCTCACCTCAGCCATATGATTCCTTTGGATGGCGGAGGAGGGAAGTTTAGGGTGATCCACTTTCTTTCGCGCAAGTGGTTCCATCTTTGATCCAGATCTAGGAGTGAGAGATGGGTGATTGTGGGGGTGCCAGCGGTCATTTTCAGGGAGTGGTCGTGGGTTCCCAGGTCGAGACGGTAAAGTTCTGGCAAAGCGAGACCCCCCCCCCCGCCCCATGTGGGCTCGGGATATTCCTCCTACAACTTTGGTTCGTCACCGCACATCGAGAGGATCACTGGGATGTGGTGGCTAGGGCGGCCAAGACAAAAACCAACATCAACAATGAGAAGCCCTTCCAGGCACCGTCCAATCCTCATAAATTTTCAAATCTTGAGAAAGGGGTTACTTGCTCTATCTCAACTGCCATATCAATGGACATTTTACTGTTGCATGTCCTGCTATTAGATGTGAGCATTGCAAGCGATTAGGACACATTTCTCATATTTGTAACGTGATTCTTCCTTGGGAGAGTGTTGCTTCTGTTTGTGGATTTCAGACTCCTAGACTTGTGTTTTTTTATTTCCCTCATGCGAGTATTGGCGAAAAGGGGTTTACCCCCACTTTAGATTATAAAGCAACCACCACAACATCTGAAAACACAACGAGTTCAAGGTTCAAACAAATCCAGAAACCAAAGAAAAGAAGGTGTGAGTACTGTGAAGCAGGTTAAGGAAGGTGTGAGTAGCGTTGTTGTATATGTTGTTGAGGGATGTGCCTCTTCTAGGGAGATTGAATAGGAGTTTAATGGTCAAGAACGATTAGCCCCACTCAACTTACTATGCTCTTTTATAATCCTCAGGAGGTTGAGTAGGTTTGTTTCATTGCTAAGAGGTTGCCTATGCAGAATGACAAAGTTGTGTTCAGTCTCCCTCTTGGACTTATAATGTTGGTTCCAAAAAAATCTTTACAGTAACCTTGGGTTAAAATGTGTAATATTCCCTTTGATAAGATATGTGATGCAAATTTAGCTTACATTGGGTCGTTGGTGGGAGTTACATTGGAGGTGGATGGAGCTACTGTGTACAAACTTGAATATGCTAGAGTTCTTCTCGTGTGTGTTAATGTGAAAAGGATTCCGCTTGTTGCTGAAGGTGTCTTGGGCGACAATTTTTATGATTTTTTCTATGAGGTGGATAAAGTTCTTGTGGGACCTCCCATTTAAAAAAAAACACTATATTTGTTGGGTCAGGTAGGTTATACCCTTCTTCCAAGAGAGCCAGTACTGATGAGCATGGTCACAAAGGAAGTGAGCTTTAGAGAAGTTAACTTAGAAAACTAGAGACTATTCTGACAATGAGGGTGGGAATACATATGTGGGTAATTCTACGTCAGTTGTGTCGGGTAGTCTTCAAAAAGTGATACTATTTCTGCCATCTTTCAAGGTTGTGATTAAGGCATCTTCAAGGTTCATCCTCCTTTCTTATAAACTAGGTTGGACAATTCTATCATGACACCCAAGAGCATCTCCAATTTATTCAAACCCAAATATCCAAACCTCTATTTTCAATTCAATTCTACACTACTTCATTAATTTTTGCAATCATAATTGCATGATAAATAATCCACAGCAAACAATTCATAGAAAAATCAATTTGTAATTTTAAAATAAATAGTTTGCACTTTCTAAAGATCCTAGTTTTTCTTACCGGTTTCCATGACATGCGCACACGTGTTTCACTATATCATTAAGAAGTTGTTTGATGCATTTAACTATCATGAATTTTCAGATGCATCTCAAGAAAATCTTCAAGTTCAGTCGGTTCTTGTACTAGGTCGTAAGCTCTCCAACATAGTCAGAGTCAAGATTTTTAGCTTGATCACACTCATCCTCGATCATCATGATGTGAATGATGACACAAGTACTCATGACCTCGCATAATGTCTATCATTCCCAAAAATAGACCAAAGAGATTGGACACTCCAAATGCTCTCTCCACATCTTTCCTCAAACTTCTCTCATCTAGGCAAATAGATATTTTGTTGCCTTGAGAATTGCAGATTGTCTTCACAATTGTAGCTCATTGAGAATATATACCATCAATAAGGTAGTACCTCATGGTATAGTTGTTGACATTGACTCTATAGTTGCACTCCAGAGCATTTCCTTCATGAAGTTTTGCAAACAATGGTGACCCCTGAAGCAGAGGCGGAGCTAAGAACAAAAAACAAGGGGGCGAGGTCATGTGTAGCTGCAAATTACAAGCATAAATATATGTCTAACATACTAACATGCACTTTTAACACGTACATGTCACCATACAATCTAAGTGTCACCTGCATGTGTTTCATGCTTCCGACGACGGAATACATCCAACAACTAATTTAAGCTAGCCAACCTTGCTACCTATGTGCGTTGGTGGGCGGGCCACGACACGGCTTTGCCCCAATAAAGCTCCGCAGGGGCGCTGGAGTGTTGATGTCGTTGTGAGGCCCTGACATCCCAAAGAAAGAGTGTCAAATCAACATGTCATATGAAGCCACAGAATAAAGGATCATGGTGGACTCTTTAGTATGGCACTGAATTTTTCCTTCCAAAGCATATGAGCAGCTTTTCTAAATTTCCCATGCATGCAATTGATGCATCTGGAGTGCTCAGATCCTCTAACTTAACCTCCCCAAACATGTGCTCTAGACTAGGCTAATAGCGACCTAACCTAGTGCCGCCGCCGCAACATGCTACTTCCTTCCTTCCTCTCCCCTTCGTCGCCTCCCGCGCTGGCGGTTGAGGGGCCCCAATATTAGCCGTCGGGCACTCCCCCTCCCATCCCTCCACTCCGCCGCCACTGGAGGAAGTTGCTGGGCTAAGCCTGGGTGGCTGATGGTGGTAGCGGAGGAGCCTCTCCTACTCGCACGTGAGGGTGACACGGGGCACCTCGGCGAGCGGAAGTGTGCCCCTGGATTCAAGCCTCCGGGGTGGCGGGAGCTACTGCACCTGGCCTCGACGTTGCGCCACCTCGCATCATTGGCGGCATGGAGGGATTTGGTGGACTGGCCGGCCGCGGGCGTGGTTGGCCCTCTGGCCAGAGTGTCTTGCTCGCTCTGCGGCGGCAGAGATCGGTGGTGGTCCATGCACACGATGCGTGATGGAGATTCGTCTAGCGGATCTGGGTGAAAACCTTGTTCTTGGCTTGTTGCCAAGATTGGCGATGGTGGCACTCTTTTGTGTCGTTACCTTCTTGAAGGCATCGCCGTGGAAAAGCTCCAGATCTATATCTGCTACCTCCGAGGGAAACCCTAGATCAATAGATAGGATGACGGCGACGCTCTGGTGTTGTTCCCCCCTTGAGGGCGTCATTCTTGGAGGTGTACACGGGCTCGAGGGACCAGTGGACAACTTATTTGGTGGAGTGGTGCTTCATCTTTCTTATTGATGGCGGCGCATCTCGGCGGCATGGCGCAGTGGAGATTCGGCGTCCGATGTGTAGAGATGGACTTGCGTAGGAGGAGGATGTTGTCTGGCATCATGGTGGCGTCGATGGCAGAGAGGCCTGGCACAGCTGGTGCATTAGTTTTGACTCTGAAGATGGATTGGTGGAAGACGGCGGCGATGACACATGAGAGTGCATCAGACCGGTTTGTACCCAAGCCCAGTATCTGGCTCGGTTGGGGCCTCCGGCTTTAGATGTTAGGCTCTGCTGCGATGCCTGTTTAGTATTAGGCTCGGACTATCGGCACCCTTTCATCAAGTGGATAAGAGTAGCGACATTTGTTGCTAAGATGCTGGCTTCAGACTACCTGGTGTACTACTTTGTAAGGTCTTTATGAATAATTAATGAAATGGTTTTATGTATCATCTAGATGTAGAGGCCGGGGGAAATCCTCCTTTTCAAAAAAATGCAATTGATGCATCCAAACATCCTGGGAAACCCTCTTGCACTTGCAAGTGCCAAAAGTTAGGTTATGTCCTAAGCATTTGGTGATCTCAAGTATTCTTAACAGAATACCTTCAATAGTTTGATGCTAAGTCTTACCATTGCTTCAAGACATGTGCTCTCACACATATGAATGTATTCATCTATAGAATCAGTTAGTGAATCATATTGAAGTATCCTGATAGCGGCAATGCATTTACGAAAAGAGAAAAACCCAAGTAGCCCAATGCAATCACTCTTCTACTTGAAGTAATCATCATGGTTTTTACCCCCCACAAGACACTTGAAGGCATGCTTAGCTATCCAGAAGCTATGCCTAAACATTTGTTCATGAAAGGTCGGATTAGTTGCAAAGTAGTCTTTGTAGAGTTAAATGTGACCCCTTCCCAACGTCATCGAGAACTATATCCTCCGATGTAACCCTTAAAGTTATGAACGTTTTGTCATCCCTCCTTCTCTTCGTGTGCCTCAACAATCACCTTTGATTCATCTTCGGAATCATCGTCCGAAGTTTGATGAATTCTCTGTGGAAGTACTCATCCTCGCTATGCGCTGTGTCTTGTGAATACAGAATATGGATGATCAATTATCCATTTTCAGTTCAGTACAAATTCATTGTTGATTTTTTTTTAAAAAATCTACTATGTTCGATTGGAGAGGTGTTGCGGCTACGACGGTGAGGTGCTATGGTGGCAGCGGTGCGAGGCTATTTGGATAGTGCTGCCCAATTCCTTCGCGGTGTGGTGAGGTGCAACAATCGGATGAAAATCTGCACGGCATTTGCCGGGCCGGCGGCGATGGCGCCCATGGGTGTCGCCCTCCTCCTTGGAGGCGTCGTCGAGGTGTGCTTGCATTCTCCCTCGCCCGTTCGAAGATGGTGTTGTCTCCGGGCGAAAGCCTTGATTCGGTGTTGGATCGGCATGATGGCGGCGTCCTCGATGTAGCTCCTCTGTTGGGAGCATCGTGTTTGGAGACATGGCTTGGCTCCTTCTAGTTCTCCTCCGGTGTTCGCCGTGGTCCTATTTTGAGCTCTGGCCACCCTTCGTCGGTGTCTCCAAGATGGTGTCTTCCTCGATTCTGATCAAGTCTTTCCATTCACCTGCCACCTCTTCTTAGGCATCAAGGGTGATGGTGCGTCGACGAGCGAAGTCCAGGGGGAGTCGGTGGTCTTCGGAGGTGCACGGCTTTGGTTGTGACGTGGTACTGTTCTCACTTAGGACAGGCTCTTTTGCTTGTAGTTTTGTTTGGTCGTAGGTGGTTGTATTTGGTCTTGCCCGGATGTGGTGTTTTTGTTGTGCTAGTTGTTCGCAGCGAGTTGTAGTTGTTTTGTAATTGTTTTTCTGCCTTTTGTAAAGTTATGGTACGTCTAGGCATACTCTTGAAAAAACAATCACATTTGATTCATCTTTGGGATCTGTCCGATGATGATTTGATGAATTCTGTGTGGAAGTACTCATCCTTGCTATGCATTGTGTCTTGTGGATAGAGAATAGGGATGATCTCCATTTTCAATTCAGTGCAAATTCATTGATGATCTTTTTTGTTTAAGAAAAACTCTACTCTATTCGGTTGGAGAGAAGGCCTGGAAAGCATACTGCTGGATACTGACCGCACGAACCTGATGACAAAAAATGGTCGTATTGCTGATCAAAATCTTTCTCCCCGTCGGTGAGCCCCAGCATGAGCGCCCCGGCCCCGGCGGCCACCCTCCGCCACTGGACCCGCCTGATCCAGCTCGCCGCCGCGTCCGGGTCCTACACTCTCTGCCTCCGGCACTACGCCTCGCTCCTCGCCGCGGGGCTGCGCGGCGGTGACGCCTCCACCTTCCCTTCCCTCGCCAAGTCCTGCGCCGCGCTCCGCCTCCCGCGCCTCGGCCGCTCCATCCACGCGCACGCCCTCCTCTCCGGCGCCGCCGGCGACGTCTTCGTCCGCACCTCGCTGCTCGACTTCTACGCCAAGTGCGCGTCCCTCCCCGACGCGCGCCGCCTGTTCGACGAAATGCCCACCAGCAGCCGGACCCTCGTGTCCTGGAACTGCATGGTCACCGCGTACAGCAAGGCCTCTCGTCTCGACGAGGCCGTCGCCATGTTCAACGCGATGCGGGGCCTAGGGGTGAGCCCCGGCGGGGGCACGCTCGTCGGCGTGCTGTCTGGGTGCTCTGACTCCATGGCCACGAGAAATATTGGCTTGCCCGTGTATGGATATAGCCTCAAATCTGGCCTTGACGAGGATTTGCCGGTCTGCAACTCGGTGCTCACTATGCTTGTCCGTGATGACCAGCTGCATGCTGCGTCCTTGTTGTTTGACTCTATGCACAACAAGTCTGTAGTTTCTTGGAGCGCAATGGCATCAGGACTCTTGCAGACGGGCGACTTTAACAAAGTGTTTGCTTTGCTCAACCGTATGCTGGGTGCTGGGTACAGATTCGATTCGGTCGCCCTTCTTAATCTTGTCTCATCCACTGTTCTGCTAGGGAACCTGTTAGTGGCCAAGGGTGTGCATGCTCTTCTGATCAAGAGTGGTTTTGAGTCCGAGCAAGATCTTGTGTCATCATTGGTTAACTTGTATGCCAAGTGTGGGGATCTTGAGGCTGCTCAGGAGGTCTTCGATGCGGTTCACTATAAGAATGTGGTGCTGTGGACTTCGATGATAAATGGATATGTTGAAGGTGGCCGTCCGGACAAGGCGTTGACAATGTTCGACAGCATGTTGCGCACAGATGTACAGCCGAATGAGGCAACAGTTTCATCTGTTCTTTCCGCCTGTGCTGATTTGGGGTCTGCTAAGCAGGCGAGGAAGGTTGAGGAGCATGTGGTAGCAATCGGACTGCAGTCACACCTGCGAGTCGCTACCGGACTGATAGACACGTACTGCAAATGTGGGAGCGTTGAGCTGGCTAGGAAAATATTTGATGTGGTTGCCATTACCAGTAGAGACTTACCCATCTGGAGTGCCATGATTAATGGATATGCTTGCAACGGAGAAGGCAGTGAAGCTCTCGTCCTTTTCAGCGAGATGCAAAAGGAAGGTGTTCAACCAGATGCCATTGTCTTTACCCATCTGTTAACAGCATGCAATTATTCTG
The DNA here is from genome assembly GCF_002162155.2 of Triticum dicoccoides. Classification (NCBI taxonomy): domain Eukaryota; kingdom Viridiplantae; phylum Streptophyta; class Magnoliopsida; order Poales; family Poaceae; genus Triticum; species Triticum dicoccoides. The sequence continues at coordinate 32,215,307 of NC_041388.1, forward strand.
GTTTAATAGATGAAGGCCTTCGATGTTTTCGCAACATGACAGAGGAATATGGTATTGAACCATCTATTGAGCACTATATGTGCATAACTGATTTGCTATGTAAGTCTGGTCAAATTAGTATCGCTAAGGAGTTCTTTAAGAAGATCCCTGTTCAGTTACAGAATCAGGTTTTGGCTCCTATAGTAAGTGCATGCAGTTCTCATTGTGCCGATTCTTCGATTGATTCAGTATCAGAGGAATTACTTAACCTGGACCCTCAAGATTCTGGTCACTGTGTCTTAATGTCTAATATGCTCAGTTGTTTGGGGAATTGGAAGAAGGCGACAACCTATAGGATGCTACTAAGCAAGAAAGGTTTAGTCAAGGAACCTGGAAGGAGTTGTATTGAACTGAGTGCCTAACCATGCTGTGAACACTTGATTCACATACTTTTCGATCCTAACAGGTGTCATTTGCTCTTTCAAGGTGAACAGTTGGCACTCTCTGACCAAGCTTGATTATGATGGAAAATAATTTCATGATCTCAACTTTGTTCTGTATTGTGGAGACTATATACTTGCAGTCAATATGATTAAATATGATGTTTGGAGGTACTTTGGGTCCAGTTCACTGATTTGGAGTAACAAGAAATGTAACATCAAGCCAGGAAATATTGCGTTGAGGGCTTGAGGCAGCTTCCCAGCCAGTGGCGGAGCCAGACCACCTATGGAACCCGAATGGCGAACAAGCCTAAACTGTTCATCTCTAGCCCCTGTTATCGCACTGTTGCTTATTACATGTTCACCAGACGAACCTGGGCTAGAGGTTAGTGTTTATAATCTTACAAACAAAGATGAGAATGCAGCCATTAACGTCTTCAACATAGCATCATGGAATTTAACTAGAGATGGAGCATATGGACTATGGCACTGTCTTAGTGTCTTGCTTCCATATGAGTTGAATTGAAGTTACAATTTGCTTCAGTTTTGCATTTGAAAATACGTAGATGTTGTACATATCAAAAAATTATATTTACTAAGGGCTCTATGATTAAGATAATTACTTCCGTCATATAGAAATATTTTGAATTAGCTTCTAGTGAGAAACATAGTAACATGTGTAAGTTTGAATTTACGGAAACATTTTGCAGCAAAATTTGGCTGTTCATGACTATGATTAAGATTATTACTTCGGTCCATGTTGAATTAGCTTCTACTCCCTCCGTTCCTAAATATAAGTCCTTTTAGAGATTTCAATATGGACAACATACGGAGCAAGAATGAATCTACACTCTAAAATATGTCTATCTATCCGTATGTAGTACGTATTGAAATCTCTAAAAGGGCTTATATTTAGAAACGGAGGGAGTAGTGAGAAACATAGTAACATGTGTAAGTTTGCATTTATGTAAATATTTGCAGCAAAATACGACTGCTCACACCTTTTTTGTGTTACCTATAGAGAACACATTAGCTGCCAAATTTTTTGAACTATATCTCTACAGATTGAAGAAGATTATTATCTGCCTTAAAAGGAGCATCTTCTCATATAAACCAGGTCCTGTTATCATAGAATTGCAAAATTAACTCATAAGTTGTTCCAAAGCATTCTCACGTTTAGGGCTCATAATGTGCGTACTAAAATTTACTGTATTGGAGGAACAAGAAACCGCATCCTTGTGAACTTTAAATCATAAAACTGCATCTTATAATGACGTCTCATTCAGATTTTTCTTCATGATTGGAGTTTAAATTAACGCCGCTCAAGCATATAGTGTACATGCCTTTAAGGTAATTTTTCTTCATGATTGGAGTTCAAATTAACGCCGCTCAAGCATATAGTGTACATGCCTTTAAGGTCAAGAAGTTTCTCGTGAAGATAAGGCAAGAGAAGTCCTATTCTGCCAATTATAAGACTTGTATTATACCCGAACACAAAGACTATGCTTGCCAATTATAAGACTTGTATTATACCCGAACACAAAGACTATGCTTGGGCCATGTTTAAAATTATAAGGTGGATTATCATAATTCAGTTTCGCTTACTCAGTTCTTGTACTTGCATAGTTTACTGTTTTCTAGAGCTATTATGTCTCATGTCTATTTTATACTAACAAACTACAGTATAAAATAAACTCAGGGGGCAACCACAACCTAAATTTTGGACATCTATATCTACTCCTATAAAAGAGCGAGTTGGTGGTGATGGTGTGCCTGCCTTCGTACCGTATACATCGTCGAATCTAGAATCTATGGCTGTGAGTTGCCCACGAGCCACTTAAACACCCCGCACATGAGATGTATTCTGGAGAAGTTGTCCGAAACACATGCGGCGCTGACGAGTAATCTTTTTCTCTCGCGAAAGAAACCGAACCATCGAGAACCCCCTCCCAAATTCTTCGCCGTCAGCCCCTCCCCTCACTTTCCCGGTGGCTGCCGGAGTTGATTTGATTGGGGGCACCTCCGCTTAATAAATTGGATTTCCTTCAAGCTTGCCTGGGTTTCTCCCCATCTAGATCTGGCCGTGTAGGCCGTTGGAGACGGAGACGATAGCCGTGCTGCCCATGGAGGCTACCAGTGGCAGAACAACCATGAGCCGGACTGGGTGTTGCAGGCACGCGGAATTTTGCCGGTGGCGAGCTAATCGTTCCTGGCGGCCCTGGTGCCAACTACCTCGAACCACTATGTCCGTTCCCAACAATGCTCATCCCTCTGTAAGTTCCGTGTATCTCCCATTGGATCCAAGAATTGTTCATTTTTTTTGGAGAAGAGATGTCTATGAGATTCATACATTTGTGTGGTTGAAACCATGGTCTCTCACAAATATTTACAAACAAATCAGTCGTGGATCTGCAAAGTACCTCTTCAACAAAGGATTTAGCCTCTTTAACCTATTCTTTGCAGAAATTTGTAGTTTATCCTTCATGAAATTCCTTGTATTCCATCCTCTCAGACTGTACCCGATGCACTATTCAATATTCAGACTGTTTTTGCATTGTGATCTATGTCAGGTTTTAGTATGGCATGATTTGGGGCAAGGTAAGAAGAGCAACATGATCAAGATGGCTAAATGCATTCTTAAGTAGAGACATTCCAAGTCCAACACTCAAAGAATAAAGATAAGCTTTTCTTCTTTGCTGTATCAGGATCAGAGGCATCAAGTAGTATGCTCTACTCTATTAGTTTGTTAGCTTCGTAATTCGCTTCAGTTTGTTCAGGGGATTTACCAGTTCAGTTAATTAGATGGCATAGCGCTCATTTTTCTGCTTACAGGGAGTTATGTGTTTAGTGTAAACAGTGGGACTCATTTTTGGATTAGATGTATGCTTTTCTGAAAGATAGCATTTGGGTGGATGAACACATGGTTAGGGAATCTTACGAGGTGGTGTTTTTTCAGTTCTTTATTTCTTTACAGTAGGAAAGGGGAAGGGAGAAGAGAGGCTGGTCCATGAAGTTGTATTTCAGTTCAGAGCATACTATACCTTTAGTTGCAGATCATTGAAGAGTACCACTGTAACCAACGTCACAAACTCTGCAACCTTTCAGTTGTAGAAGAAGGCAGGAGAGGGACTGGATTAATCTTCCTCCCTGTGATCAGAAGAAACAAATCTTTATGGCGTTGATAGAAGGAGTTCGCCTTAATAAAGAGGCTACTGGACTTTGTTAAACAACCTTCCTTTCTTGATTTATCCAAGAACAGGAGAGGGCGTTAAAACCAACAATTTGTCTGAAAGGTTGTACATGACTGACTACAATATGGTTAAGTTTTATAAGTTTATGGTTGTGAGAAAATGTATATATGGTCTAATTTTCTCATTCATGTACAATACTGTTAGAATTTCTGGTCCACAAATCCCCCTCTATTAATTACCCTTTTGTTCATTTTGTTCAGCCGAGTTGAATTCTTCAATCGGACATTGGTTTTATTAGTTGAACATTTGTAATTGGTTGCGTAATCAGTAATTTTTACTTATTTAAAATGACTGGGACACCAAAACAGAGTAGTTTGTAGTTCATTCACATTATTTTTTGTAGTATACCGTGTACATTCAGTCCAATATATGTACGTTACAATCATGGCCAATTCCGTACTCCAAATTTGTGCTCAGTTCATTGTAAGGTCCTGCAAGATTATTAAGGGATAATTTTGGTCAGGAAGCGGCACCTTCTAGGCATTCCTGTTCTTTGGCATTTTAAGCCTTCAATTATTTACGAAGCTATTGATAAGTAGCTATGTTGCTTGGCTTCTCACCGTGTTCTAGGCATTATCTTACAATCAATTGATTTGTCATCCTATAATGTAAATGATGGGTTTTTATAAATTTGAAAGAGCTCATACTTCAGTTATTTCACTTTCCACTGATAGATGGAGTGTTCGTCATACAGTAGGCATCTTTGCTGCACTTTTTTTATTGGGGAATTACTAAGAATATTGTGTACAAAGATGTACTCACGTAGTAGTTCTGTTATGCCGTGTGAAAGGAGACATTGACAAAATTTGTAGAAGCAATTATGTTTTTTAATTTATGTGGTATACTTATGTATGAACTAGGTTTAAATTTCCACTCATTCATATATTTGTCATCATTCTTCAATATTTTTTTGTTATGTTTGAACTTCGCCTTCCATAGCACTTTGAATGAACAATATAAAATTTGATCTCCGTTGCAACGCACGGGCAACTTACTAGTATTCGTCAAAATTTAGAACCATCTAACCCTGACCCCCTTTTTTTTGCGCGAAAAAGGACCATCTAACCCTGACCCCCTTTTTTTTGCGCGAAAAAAACCCATCTAACCCTGACCCCTGAAAGGCTGAAACCCCAAGAGCCATGTCTACAAAACTATTTTTAGAATAAATATTTTGGTCAAGCCTTTTTCAAGCTCTGGGCCTACGGAGGCATTCGAGTCTTGAAATTACAAGAAATTTCAATCTATTGTCTTTTCTGAGCCAAGTGTTTTATCGGGAACCTGGGCGACATTTACGGTGGGAAGCAAGATTTCTTATTTATCATTCTCTTCCCGAGTAAAACACCAGCATCTTGTTGTATACTTTGGCACATGCTACTTCTAGCCTCAGTTTATGTTATGCTATATCATGCATACCTTTTGATGCCATGTTCTTGCCCTATAGTATATTTAATTCTTGCCTCCAAGTGTGCATCTTCAATCTGTTTCTGCCACACAGTGTCTGAGAATCTGTTTTAACTTTGCAACTTGCCTTGATGAATCCCATTGATCTAGGGGTCATATGCTCATGTTCAGTAAACATCATTTGTTATGTGCAACTAGTACCTCCATGCCATGCTTTTACTTGCCATGTATGTAGCATATTTATTTCTTGTCTCCAACATGTCATCAGATTAACTCTGCTCATGTATTGAACCGTTGCTGCATCTCTTTTTCGCGATAACTTTTTTCTGGGAGAAGAAACCAAGCAGAACAGACAAGGACCATGGTAACAGTATCAGTTCAGGATTCCTGAACAAATCACGGCTTTCTCTCTGAGCATTTGAACAAATCAGAGTACAAAATTGAGAGAAAAAAAACAAGGGCAAAAGGAAACTGCTTTCAATTCATCAAAAAGAATAAAAGAGCAAAGCCAACCATAAACCATAAGAAAACAAATTTCGAAAGCAAGGGAAAAAACACCAAATTCAGCAAGAAAAGGAAACAAATATTTACCAAATTAAAATTTAAAAAAATGAAATTCGGGATCAGATGGTAAGTCACTGGGGTGCCCCATTGTCGTAACAGGCTTAGTTGGGGCGGACACCCCTCTCGCACATAGCGAGCTGATACCACTCATCACATCCCTTTTGCTGCCTGAAGGATCATGCTTTCCAACGGCGCACCCGCTCCCTCTTTTATAGCCCCCGGAGGCTCGCCCTCCGCTGCCGCAAGCGGTGTGGGACTAAATAAGCAGCTGTGGCTAGGAGTCGAACTAAGGAAGGTCATATGCGTGTGTGGGCTGAATGGAGGTCACAGTCAGTGGGTAGCTCAGGCCAGCCGTCCGGCCCATGGGCTTGTAAGTCACGATTGATTGTGATTTACGGTGGATCATTCTAAATTTTAAAGAGGTTGATTTACGGTGGATGATCAGTGCATCATTCATCTTTGAACGAACGAACGGTCCCTTTCTTCACATGTGCATTCCTTTTTAAAAACCATCGATTGCGACCTGCATTTCAAGAATGACAAGTTGATTGTCTGGTGATTTTATTTTATTTTTCCTGGCTTTTTAAAAAAAAAAACTGCACCAAGATTTGATTCTTTTTATCAACTGCGTCAGAAATTCTTTTTACTCTACAACCTTTAGACGACTGCACCAAGATTTGATTCTTTTTATCAACTGCGTCAGAAATTCTTTTTACTCTACAACCTTTAGACGACTGCACCAAGATTTTTTTTTACGAGTGTCCAGTCAATGAAGTAAATACAAGGCTCGGTTGCGATAAGACTGGCAATCATCATACTACTGATATCAGGTGAAAGAAATCATTCATGATTGGATTACCATCTGCCAATGCCCCAGGTACATGAGAAATTCTTATGCCACTCACATGCCACCAGTATCCATGCAAGTGCGAAATTAGGTTCCTCGCCAGAAAAGTAAGAAAAAATCATCTTTGTCGCACGGGGAAAGATAGCGGCAGGGGGAGGCCACAGCAACAGGGTACAGCTCAAAAACATTTGGTTTCCGATCACAAAAACATAGGTCAGAGGATGACAACGACAAAATGAAAACCGCGCGGAAGAGGCTCGTTCATCCAGCTTTAAGCGTTTGTGTTCCACGCGCCTCCATGGCACCGTCACCTTCGTTGCCTTGCATCTTCTCTCCTTCTGGGTTTCACTGTGCTGAGTGGATCATGACTTGGTAGGTTGGTACACCGCCGAATCTGAATGAAATCAGGGCAAAAGAAAATATTAGCAGATGATGACTGGGCAGTTAGAACACCAAATCTGAATGAAATCGGGGCAAAAGAACATGTTAGCAGATGATGACTGTGCGATTAGAACATAGGCAAGCTTTTGAAAGAATGCGGATGAGAAATGATGCATATTGCACTACATATAGTACTATAGTAGGTGATCTCGTGTGGTGCAGAAAATTGTTAAATAGCTCGATTTTTTCAGTTAATAGGGCTGCAGCATGATTGATGTACTAATCTTGACTCTCAAGTATTATGATCTGAAATTCCTAACAAAAATAAGTGTGATTAAAGGGGGCCGGATCATGGGGATCCCTCCCTTTATGTTGTTATTAGGTACGTAGAATATGAGAGCTTTCTGTGGATTACACACATTAGCACCCCACGGATTCGAACGCTGGTGGGCAAGTTTACCACTATAAACTCTAGCGACCCAGCTATCACTCGGTTCTGAGTTCTAAAGAAAAAGATAACTCCAAGCAAAAAAAGATCATTGTCCCACTGACATGTTGACTGCCCCACAAACATGCAGTGGCATACAAACAATTAATCCAAAAAAGGGTAACAGTATCCTGCACCCTGAAGTGAAATGATCTCCCTTCAAAAAGAGCCGTTATTGTTCACAAATAAAGAGCCGCTCTTAACTACAACTATAGTTGGAAACTTCTTAGAAAGTCACACTTGCCAAATAAGATACTCCCAAAATAGTTTCCTCAAAAGGAATCCGAAATCCCTGAGTCGCCAAATTGGACTGCTGGACACTGTTGCAGCAAGTTGTCTGAATTCAGTAAATCTGCTACCGCATAACCTCTGTAAGAAACATCTCCTAAGGTTGGCTAAATTTAGTATGGTATATCTATTACTTTCTAGCAGTGCTATTCTCTAGGAACTTGGAAGTTGGAATAGCAGTGTACCAGCCCCAATTTGGCAGCTACAATCAGTTTATTTTCCCGAGAAAACACTCCCTTTGGATGGCTACTGCTGCTAAGTTCTGAAATTAACTACATTTTGGAAATGACTTCGTCTGGACTCTGGAGTACCACATTTGGAAATGACTTCGTCTGGACTCTGGAGTACAATTCAAATTCAAATAACTAACAGGACTGCAGCCTATGCATTGAATGACCAATAGCGATTCATGCAAGATTTTTATCTCAGTGTAACAATGACAATGGAACAGGTGCAGTTAAACTACTCTAAAAGTTCATTTAATCTTTGCAGGGAAACAACTCACCTCTCCAAGAAGAAATTATGTCTTCCTTTCCTCCTTGAAGTCCCAGAGCTGCAGCCTCCGCTCCGGCGCATTGGCCGCCGCAGGAGCAGCAGCAGCAGCGCTGTTGCCTCCAAGAAAGAAGGGAAACATAGGCGAAGGCTCGGCTGGAGCAGCAGAGAACCTCTGCATCAGGAATGGGTGCTGGGACGGCGGCCACTGCGGCGTCGAGACGGTGTTGGACTGAAGTGTGCTCCTGTCGAAGACGACAGATGCATGGTGGTGGTGGTGGTGGTGGTGGTGGCGGTGTTGCTGGTCCTGGGAGAAGGTGAGCTGGGGAATCATCTCGAAGGACATGGGTGCGATGTGTGAACCGGGGGCGGCGTAGTAGGCAAGCGTCGGCTGCTGCTGCTGATGCTGCATTGGCTTGTCGGCTGCGTTGGAGCAGTGCAGGAGCTCGGCAAACGTGCCATTGGCACTGCCCCCGTTGTATGCATTGGCTTGGTGAGCGGCATTGTCATTGTCGGCAGGGCCGTTGGCGAGCGAGAGCACGGAGCCCTTGCTGGTCTCCGAGGTGCTGACCTCCACGGCGTCTTCTGCTGCTGGGGAGGCGACAGGGAGGGCGAAGGAGCAGTCCAGCGACGGGAGACCATCGATGGCAGTGGCGGCGGCTTGGATGAGCCACTCGATGGCCTTGCTGGGCTGGTCGACGCCCAGGCGGTCCTGGATGTCATAGAACTGAATGGCCGTCTGCACCGAGAGCCGGATGCGGCGGTCGCGGAGGCCGCGCGAGGTCACCACCTTGCTGTGCCGGTCCTTGCCGCCTGCCGCCGCGCGGGCCACCCGGAAAGTCCGCCACGCATCCGCCGAGTCACCACCGCCTACCGCTCGTAGGCACTTGCAGGAATTGCGGTCCTTGTCTGCCTCTTCCATGGCCCCCTAGCTCATGCCAGTCCGCAACTTCCTCTGCTCATTTTGGGGTAGGATTCAGAGAAGAAAAAATAAGTTAGCACCAAATCTTGCAAAAACATTTGGATTTTCTTTTTTCTTGAGAAATGATGCAGCTGTGGCAATAACTGAAGTTCTTGAAGCAAGGTTTTAAACAACAAAACATTCCTTTCAGAGAAGAAAAAATAACAGCAAAATGATACAGAGGAATTGTAGTTAAAAAATTCTGCAGAGTCAAAATGTGAAGCCAATATGGTACCAGTCCATAGCCCACTTGCTCTTTATCCTCTGCTAGATGAGCTCTTTTAGCACACAAAAGCTGCAACTTGTAAAAAAAAGCAGAAACTTTGCCAGAGGAATATGCTACTCTATCTATCTAGTACGTCTGAACATTAGTAGTAGAAGATGTTGTTGCATAAATGCATGGCTCCCCCGCCCTGTTCCCCGTCTATATTTAACATAATTATTAATCAAGGATATTTTACTTAGGGATTCTTCTATATCTATATAAACCTCCCAATTATGTGTGTACAGTCAAATCTGGCAAGGACTTTGGGATAATCGTACGCAGAAAAGCCCTAAAATCCGTGGAAAATAACAGGAAAACCCTAGCTTTACGGGCGCATTACAAAAGCAAAACAGCCCCCAAATCTCAACTGAGTACACCAGCTCTCGCCGCCACCATTACCCATCTACTATCTACTACTCGTATCAACCAAAGGGGACAAATCTTTGGAGGCAACGGCGCTAAGATTTCCTGGGGAATGGGAACAAAAATAAAAAGCAAAACCATATCCAATAGAGGATGAAGATGAACATGGACATGGACATGGACTCCCCAAAGAACCCAATCTCGCAGGGAAAAATGCACGCGCCAGGCGAGCCCGGCCGAGCTCCCGCCCGCACAGGCCGACGACGCGTCGACGGAGGGGGAGGGGGGAAGCCGGTCGCTCACCTGAAGGGGTGGAGGAGGGGGTCGACGGGGACGGGCGGCGGCGGCGGCGGAGGGGGGGACCGGAGCGCGGCGGGTCCGAAACGGCAGGGGCCAGCGCGCAAAAGAGAGGGAGGGGGGAGAGAAGACTGGAGTGGGAGTGGAGCTGTAGCTGTAGCTAGCGGGCTGACAGCTGCCGGTGGGCTGGCTTATCGGCTGACGCCTGCCAGGCCGTTTTGCGGAAAGGGCCTCGGCCTTCTCGCGCGCGTGCCGCACAGTAGCATGCAGGGGCTTGACCGCATAGCTTTTTGGGAGGACGGGGGCTTGACCGGGAATGTTCCCGGATTGCGGACCGTCGGCCCTGGTCGTTCCTGCTAGTGGCATCTAGCCGTAGCGATTAGTTCCTGATTAGACCACGCTGTCTGTCGGTGCAAAGAACCAAAGCTCCACCAATGCTTTCTTTCTTGATACTACTTGGATGTTCTAGGTTTATCTTAAGTCAAAAAAATTATGTTTAACGAAGTGTATCAAGTATATCAATCAAACATTATAAGGAGTATTTGTACTATATGTATAGTTGATGTTGTAGGTGCTAATGTATTTTTCTCTAAACTTTGATCAAACTATAATGTGTGTGTGTGTGTTTTTGCGACAAAAGGGAGATTTCGTTGCTTAACCAGTGTGGTTACAATCGTCTGTGTGCAACAAATCAATCTCCGAGGGACCTGGTCTAAGCCACATGGTAGTAGTGCGCTTGTTACGATAACCTAGTTGAGCAAGACCATGAGCCACCCTGTTGCACGAGCGTCGTACTGTCGGGATGGTGAGATCTTTGTCCTGCTGGAGGAGTCGTTTGATCTCACCGAGCCACGCTGTTGCTGGAGGCGTCCTGTTGTTAGGTGGGCGCACGCTAAAGACGCCTCGTGGATCAGGGGCCCAGGCGATGACATCGTCCAGCCGGCATGGAGATGCTTTAATCTTCAAAATCTCGGTCACGTCCATGGGCATAAAATGTTGACGAAGAAGATGGTTCCAACGCCCATGCTCGTCCAGCAGCTCGGACACCCGCTTGATGCGACAGTTTTGGCGCGCCGTGATGGGATGATATGAAGATGGTCTTGGGATCCAGGGGTCACGCCAAACCCGGATCTTCTCGCCATTATCGACATGCCAAATCAGTCCTTTGCGGAGCAGGTCAAGACCATACTGTATCGCATGCCAAGTTGACGGTGTCAACAGGGGAGCCATTAGGATAGTTGTCGGTGTCAAAACCGGCGGATCTCGGGTAGGGGGTTCCGAACTGTGCGTCTAGGCCGGATGGTAACAGGAGGCAAGGGACACGAAGTTTTACCTAGGTTCGGGCCCTCTCGATGGAGGTAAAACCCTACGTCCTGCTTGATTAAAATTGATGATATGGGTAGTACAAGAGTAGATCTATCACGAGATCGGAGAGGCTAAACCCTAGAAGCTAGCCTATGCTATGATTGTTGTTGTCTATGTTGTCCTACGGACTAAAACCCTTCGGTTTATATAGACACCGGAGAGGGTTAGGGTTACACAAAGTCGGTTACAATGGTAGGAGATCTGAATATCCGTATTGCCAAGCTTGCCTTCCGCGCCAAGGAAAGTCCCTTCCAGACACGGGGCGAAGTCTTCAATCTTGTATCTTCATAGTCTAGGAGTCAGGCTGAAGGTATAGTCCGGCTATCCGAACACCCCCTAATCCAGGACTCCCTCAGTAGCCCCTGAACCAGGCTTCAATGACGACGAGTCCGGCGCGCAGATTGTCTTCGGCATTGCAAGGCGGGTTCCTCCTCCAAGTACTTCATAGAAGATTTTGAACACAAAGATAGTGTCCGGCTCTGCAAAATAAGTTTCCACATATTGCCATAGAGAGAATAATATTTACACAAATCTAATCTGCTGACGTATTCCGTAGCGTGACACACCACGGCCAAGCCTTGATCCGAGTCGTTTTATTATCCCACCTCAGCGCGTCATGCGAGGCGGTTTCCTTGGCACGTCTTGTCAAAGCAGAGATTGTGTCCCCTTATTCTGGGATTCTCATTAATACGGGCGTGGGTAACCCAACTGCGCCATTGATTACGGCACTTGGAGATAAGCGAGTTTTACCAGGCTGGTGGGGACACGTAGTTGCGTCCACCTATATAAGGGGATAAGGATCCACCTTTTCACCTACGTCTTCTTCCTCCTTTGCCTATCCATTCTCGCGCACTCGAGCTCCAGCGCCCAAGTCCGCACTCCCACCTCAACCTTTTCCAGCCATGTCCAGAGCGGGAGGCAAGTGGATGGTATCCTCCATCACGGAGGGACACATCAAAAAGTTGAGGAAGGCCGGATACCTGTCTAATGACATCGCGTACCGGCTTTCCGAAAAGGGGCAGCTCATCCCCACCCCTAGGCCTCATGAGAGGGTGGTATTCCTCCCCCATTTCCTCCACGGACTGGGCTTCCCTCTTCACCCCTTTGTCCGGGGGCTCATGTTCTACTACGGCTTGGATTTCCATGATCTGGTCCTGAACTTCGTCCTCAACATCTCGGCGTTTATCGTCGTGTGCGAGGCTTTCCTCCGCATCCGCCCCCATTTCGGCCTATGGCTCAAGACTTTCAATGTCAAGCCAAAGGTGGTGCGCGGCAACCAGGCGGAGTGCGGAGGCGCTATGGTTGGCAAGATGGACAACGTCTTATGGCTCGAGGGCTCCTTTGTGGAGACCCTAAAGGGGTGGCAAGCGGGGTGGTTTTACATCACCGAGCCACGCGACCCTGAATGGGTCACACACCCCGAGTTTCGATCCGGACCCCCTACGCGGCTCACCTCCTGGAAGGAGACAGGCCTGTTGTGGGGTAAGAAAGGAGAGCTGACCGGACTCCAAACATGCATCCAAATCCCTGGTGGACAAGAAGCTCAAACTTGTCAACGTAGTCCAGGTTATGCTCATCCGCCTGATCCTCCCGTGTCAACGACAGGCTTTCAACCTGTGGGAGTTCGATCCGGCGCGGCACCAAACTCTGAGCAGGCTCTTCGACACGACATACGAAGATGCCTGGAGGGTGCTTTTCAAGGGCGTCGAGGCCCCCGCATCCGCTACCGAGGATCGCGGATTCAGTACACAGCATCATGCTCATGCGGTAAGCTATTTATTTCCTTTTACAGGGTATTAGTTTTTCATAGTTTGACTCCATGCGGGATCTCAGCTCCCTTACCTTTGATAGGATTGGCAGGTGACGTCCGAACAAATCAACTGTCCGGCTCCTTTGCCCGAAGGCCCAGTGGATGCTCGCTTGGCGAAGTTGCTGGTTCCGGCACCCTATGTGGTGCCGGAGAAGAAGTCCGCGAAAAGGGCCACGGGGACTCAAAAGAGTGCCCGGCGCCAGGAGGTGCCGGATTCATCATCCGGCGGTTCCGAGGCGCATTCCTCCCGTGAAGACGAGGAGGAAGAAGAAGAAACCTCTCCCCCTCCAGCGGGAGGAGAGAAGAAAAGGAAGGCCGCCCTCTCTGGGGAGGCCGGAGGGTCCAAGAAGGGGAAAACCCTTCCTCCGGACTACTCCACCGACACCGACGATGGTGAAGAGGAGTGGCAGCCCAGGGCCAAGCCCCTGGCGAAATCGTAAGTATTCAGATACCGGAGTAACTCATAGTATTCGTTTATTGCACAGCTTTCCCTTATGTCGAATATGTTTATGCAGCCCACCCAAAGACCGGCTCGACGCGTCGTCGAGCGGCTCACTGGACTCGTCGGATGTGAACTCGCTTCCGATGGCTTCCTCCCCCCGCCCTACGGACGACACCGAAGTGTTGTCCCAACAGGTTCCAAGCAGGGAGGAGGTGGTCCTGGAGGCGCCGCAAGGCGACCTCCCGGACTCCAGGAGTAAAGGGGAGGAAACCCCCCAGAGCTCCAAGTCCGGCTTTAGGCCGGATACCACTCCGGAACCTTCAAAGGTTCCAGAGTTTGGCGGGCGACCTCCTTCCAAGAGGAGCAAGCCTACCGTGCCGGTAACCCCCGTCCAACCGGGGGCGCCGGACAATCTGTTGGAGGTGCTCGAAGGCGCATCCTTCGACGAGGAGCACCGCACTATTATGAGTGCGGTGGTCCAGAAGATTCAGTCCACCAAGAGCGGACTGACTGAAGCTTGTACTAGCCTTTTGACAGGCTTTGAGGTAAGTAAATAATGTGTAAATAATATTACCGCATAGACAGTAGCCCCTGATGCTCTGTTGGGCGTTCGCGAAGAAAAGCCGAATAGAGGATCAAAAATTCGCAGGAGTCTAACAAAGGAGTCAATATGCGTATGCAGGCTTCTCTGCTAGCGTCCGCCGCACTAACTGCGGATGTGGACACGCTGAAGCAGAACCTCGAGAAGTCCGAGCAAGAGCTTGGGCGTGCCAAGAAGCAGCTCGAGGAGAAGGAAGGTAAGAAATACCTTGTTTGAATATATATAAAAAAGGTGCAATTGCAAAAAATGACAGGACTAACATGGCTATTGTAGGGGCCACGTCTGAGGTGGCGACCCTTAAGCAAGCGTTGCTCGAGGCCGAGAAGAGTGCGGCCGCGGAGCGCATTGAGCGGGAGAAGTATGAGGCCGAGATTGGCAAGGTGCGGCAAGAGCTCCAGGTTCTCATGAAAAAACTGAAGGAAATATGCCCTAGAGGCAATAACAAAGTTATTATTTATTTCCTTATTTCATGATAAATGTTTATTATTCATGCTAGAATTGTATTAACCAAAAACATAATACATGTGTGAATACATAGACGAACAAAGTGTCACTAGTATGCCTCTACTTGACTAGCTCGTTAATCGAAGATGGTTATGTTTCCTAACCATAGACATGTGTTGTCATTTGATTAACGGGATCACATCATTAGGAGAATGATGTGATTGACATGACCCATTCCATTAGCTTAGCACCCGATCGTTTAGTATATTGCTATTGCTTTCTTCATGACTTATACATGTTCCTATGACTATGAGATTATGCAACTCCCGTTTGCCGGAGGAACACTTTGTGTGCTACCAAACGTCACAACGTAACTGGGTGATTATAAAGGAGCTCTACAGGTGTCTCCAAAGGTAAATGTTGGGTTGGCGTATTTCGAGATTAGGATTTGTCACTCCGATTGTCGGAGAGGTATCTCTGGGCCCTCTCGGTAATGCACATCACATAAGCCTTGCAAGCATTGCAACTAATGAGTTAGTTGCGAGATGATGTATTACAGAACGAGTAAAGAGACTTGCCGGTAACGAGATTGAACTAGGTATTGAGATACCGACGATCGAATCTCGGGCAAATAACATACCGATGACAAAAGGAACAACGTATGTTGTTATGTGGTCTGACCGATAAAGATCTTCGTAGAATATGTAGGAGCCAATATGAGCATCCAGGTTCCGCTATTGGTTATTGACCGGAGACGTGTCTCGGTCATGTCTACATTATTCTCGAACCCGTAGGGTCCGCACGCTTAAGGTTTCGATGACAGTTATATTATGAGTTTATGAGTTTTGATGTACCGAAGGAGTTCGGAGTCCCGGATGAGATCGGGGACATGACGAGGAGTCTCGAAATGGTCGAGACGTAAAGATCGATATATTGGACGACTATATTCGGACACCGGAAAGGTTCCGAGTGGTTCAGGTATTTTTCGGAGTACCGGGGAGTTACGGGAATACGGAGAAGAAGTATATGGGCCTTATTGGGCTTTAGGGGAGAGGGAGAGGCAGGCCGCCCCCCCCCCCCCAAGGCCTAGTCCGAATTGGACTAGGGGGAGGGGCTGCACCCCCTCCTTCCTTCTCTTCCCTCTTCCCCTTCCTTGTCTCCTACTCCTACTACATGGAAGGACTCCTAGTTGGACTAGGAAAGGGGGAATCCTACTCCCGGTGGGAGTAGGACTCCCCAAGGGCGCGCCATAGAGAGGGCCGGCCCTCCCCTCCCCCACTCCTTTATATACGGGGGCAGGAGGCACCCCATAGACACACAAGTTGATCTTCGTTATCGTTCCTTAGCCGTGTGTGGTGCCCCCCTCCACCATATTCCACCTCGGTCATATTGTAGCGGTGCTTAGGCGAAGCCCTGCGACGGTTGAACATCAAGATTGTCACCACGCCGTCGTGCTGACGGAACTCCTCCCCGAAGCTTTGCTGGATCGGAGCCCGGGGTGCGTCATCGAGCTGAACGTGTGCTAAGAACTCGGAGGTGTCGGAGTAATGGTGCTTGGATCGGTTGGACCGGGAAGACGTACGACTACTTCCTCTATGTTGCGTCAACGCTTCCGCTTCGGTCTACGAGGGTACGTAGACAACACTCTCCCCTCTCGTTGCTATGCATCATCATGATCTTACGTGTGCGTAAGAAATTTTTTGAAATTACTATGTTCCCCGACAGTGGCATCAGAGCCTAGGTTTTATGGTTTGATGTTATATGCACGAGTAGAACACAAGTGAGCTGTGGGCGATATAAGTCATACTGCTTACCAGCATGTCATACTTTGGTTCGGCAGTATTGTTGGATGAAGCGGCCCGGACCGACATTACGCGTACGCTTACACGAGACTGGTTCTACCGACGTGTTTTGCACACAGGTGGCTGGCGGGTGTCAGTTTCTCCAACTTTAGTTGAACCGAGTGTGGCTACGCCCGGTCCTTGCGAAAGTTAAAACAGCACCAACTTGACAAACTATCGTTGTGGTTTTGATGCGTAGGTAAGTACGGTTCTTACTAAGCCCAGTAGCAGCCACGTAAAACTTGCAACAACAAAGTAGAGGACGTCTAACTTGTTTTTGCAGGGCATGTTGTGATGTGATATGGTCAAGACGTGATGAGATATAAGTTGTTGTATGATATAATCATGTTTTGTTGAAGTTATCCGCAACTGGCAAAAGCCTTATGGTTGTCTCTCTATTGCATAAGATGCAAGCGCCCAATAATTGCTTTACTTTATCACTATACGATAGCAATAGTTGCAAGAGCAATTGTTGGCGAGACGACCACGTGATGACACATTGATATAGATCAAGATGATGGAGATCATGGTGTCATGCCGGTGACGATAGAGATCATGACAGTACTTTGGAGATGGAAATCAAAGGCGGAAGATGATCATGGCCATATCATGTCACATATTTTGATTGCATATGATGTTTATCTTTTATACATCTTATCTTGCTTTGATTGACGGTAGCATTTTAAGATGATCTCTCACTAATTATCAAGAAGTGTTCTCCCTGAGTATGCATCGTTGCCAAAGTTCATCGTGCCCAGACACCACGTGATGATTGGGTGTGATAAGCTCTATGTCCATCTACAACGGGTGCAAGCCAGTTTTGCACACGCTGAATACTCAGGTTAAACTTGATGAGTCTAGCATATGCAGATATGCCCTCGGAACACTGAGACCGAAAGGTCGAGCGTGAATCATATAGTAGATATGATCAACATAGCAATGTTCACCATTGAAACTACTCCATATCACGTGATGATCGGACATGGTTTAGTTGATTTGGATCACGTGATCACTTAGAGGATTAGAGGGATGTCTATCTAAGTGGGAGTTCTTAAGTAATATGATTAATTGAACTTAAATTTATCATGAACTTAGTCCTGGTAGTATTTTGCAAATCATGTTGTAGATCAATAGCTCGCATTGTTGCTTCCCTGTGTTTATTTTGATATGTTCCTAGAGAAAATTGTGTTGAAAGATGTTAGTAGCAATGATGCGGATTGGATCCGTGATCTGAGGTTTATCCTCATTGCTGCACAGAAGAATTATGTCCTTGATGCACCGCTAGGTGACAGACCTATTGCAGGAGCAGATGCAGACGTTATGAATGTTTGGCTAGCTAAATATGATGACTACTTGATAGTTTAGTGCACCATGCTTAATGGCTTAGAATCGGGACTTCAAAGACGTTTTGAACGTCATGGACCATATGATATGTTCCAGGAGTTGAAGTTAATATTTCAAGCAAATACCCGAGTTGAGAGATATGAAGTCTCCAACAAGTTCTATAGCTAAAAGATGGAGGAGAATCGCTCAACTAGTGAGCATGTGCTCAGATTGTCTGGGTACTACAATCGCTTGAATCAAGTGGGAGTTAATAAGATAGTGATTGACAGAATTCTCTAGTCACCATCACCAAGTTAGTAGAACTTCGTGATGAACTATGATATGCAAGGGATAATGGAAACAATTCCCAAGCTCTTCGTAATTCTGAAATTGACGAAGGTAGAAATCGAGAAAAACATCAAGTGTTGATGGTAGATAAGACCACTAGTTTTAAGAAAAGGGCAGAGGGAAGAAGGGGAACTTCAAGAAGAACAACAAGCAAGTTGCTGCTCAAGTGAAGAAGCCCAAGTCTGGTCCTAAGCCTAAGACTAAGTGCTTCTACTGCAAAGGGACTGGTCACTAGAAGCGGAACTACCCCAAGTGATTGGCGGATAAGAAGGATGGCAAAGTGAACATAAGTATATTTGATATACATGTTATTGATGTGTACTTTACTAGTGTTTATAGCAACCCCTCAGTATTTGATACTAGTTCAGTTGCTAAGATTAGTACTCAAAACGGGAGTTGCAAAATAAATAGAGACTAGTTAAGGGTGAAGTGACGATGTGTGTCGGAAGTGGTTCCAAGATTGATATGATCATCATCACACACTCCCTATACTTTCGGGATTAGTGTTGAACCTAAATAAGTGTTATTTGGTGTTTGCGTTGAGCATGAATATGATTTGATCATGTTTATTGTAATACGGTTATTTATTTAAGTAAGAGAATAAATTGTGTTCTGTTTACATGAATAAAACCTTATATGGTTACACACCCAATGAAAATAGTTCATTGGATCTCGATCGTAGTGATACACATATTCATAATATTGAAACCAAATGATGTGAAGTTAATAATGATAGTGCAACTTATTTGTGGCACTGCCGTTTAGGTCATATTGGTGAAAAGCGCATGAAGAAACTCCATGCTAATGGGATTTTGGAATCACTTGATGCTTGCGAACCATGTCTCTTGGGCAAGATGACTAAAACTCCGTTCTCCGGAACAATGGAGCGAGCAATAGACTTATTGGAAATAATACATACTGATGTATGCGATCCGATGAGTGTTGAGGCTCGCGACAAGTATCATTATTTTCTGACCTTCACAGATGATTCGAGCAGATATGAGTATATCTACTTGATGAAACATAAGTCTGAAACATTTGAAAAGTTCAAATAATTTCAGGGTGAAGTGGAAAATCATCTTGACAAGAAAGTAAGGTTTCTACGATCTGATCGCGGAGACAAATATTTGAGTTATGAGTTTGGCCTTCAGTTAAAACAATGTGAAATAGTTTCACTACTCACGCCACCTGGAACACCACAGTGTAATGGTGTGTCCGAACATCGTAACCGTACTTTATTAGATATGGTGCAATCTATGATGTTTCTTACCGATTTACCACTATCATTTTGGGGTCATGCATTAAAGACAGCTGCATTCACGTTAAATAGGGCACCATCTAAATCCGTTGAGACGACACTATATGAACTGTGGTTTAACAAGAAACCAAAGTTGTAGTTTCTTAAAGTTTGGGGTTGCGATGCTTATATGAAAATTTTTCATCCTGATAAGCTCAAACCCAAATCGGAGAAGTGCGTCTTCATAGGATACCCATAAGAAAATGTTGGGTACACCTTCTATCACAGATCCGAAGGCAAGATATTCGTTGTTGAGAATGGATCCTTTCCAGAGAAGGAGTTTCTCTCGAAAGAAGTGAGTGGGAGGAAAGTAGAAAACTTGATAAGGTAATTGTACCTTCTCCCTTATTGGAAAGTAGTTCATCACAGAAATCTATTCTTGTGACTACTACACCAATTAGTGAGGAAGCTAATGATGATGATCATTTACTTCAGATCAAGTTACTACCGAATCTCGTAGGTAAACCAGAGTGAGATCCGCACCAGAATGGTACGGTAATCCTGTTCTGGAAGTCATGTTACTAGACCATGACGAACTTGTGAACTATGAGGAAGCGATGATGAGCCCAGATTCCGCGAAATGGTTTGAGGCCATGAAATCTGAAATATGATCCATGTATGAGAACAAAGTATGGACTTTGATGGATTTGCCCGATGATCGGCAAGCCATAGAAAATAAATGGATCTTCAAGAGGAAGGCGGACGCTGATAGTAGTGTTACTATCTACAAAGCTAGAATTGTCGCAAAAGGTTTTCGACAAGTTCAAGGTGTTGACTATGGTGAGAGTTTCTCACTCGTATCTATGCTTAAGTCTGTCCGAATCATGTTAGCAATTGCCGCATTTTATGAAATCTGGCAAATGGATAAACAAAACTGCATTCCTTAATGGATTTATTAAAGAAGAGTTGTATACGATGCAACTAGAAGATTTTGTCGATCCTAAAGGTGTTAACTAAATATGCAAGCTCCAGCGATCCATCTATGGACTGGTGCAAGCATCTTGGAGTTGGAATATACGCTTTGATAAGTTGATCAAAGCATATAGTTTTATACAGACTTGCGGTGAAGCCTGTATTTACAAGAAAGTGAGTGGGAGCACTACAGCATTCCTGATAAGTATATGTGAATAACATATTGTTGATCGAAAATAATGTAGAATTATTCTGCAAAGCATAAAGGAGTGTTTGAAAGGATTTTTTCAAAGAAAACCTCAGTGTAACTGCTTACATATTGAGCATCAAGATCTATAGAGATGGATCAAGACGCTTGATAAATTTTTTTCAATGAGTACATACCTTGACAAGATTTTGAAGTAGTTCAAAATGGAACAGTCAAAGAAAGAGTTCTTGCCTGTGTTGCAAGGTGTGAAATTGAGTAAGCCTCAAAGCCCGACCACGATAGAAGATAGAAAGAGAATGAAAGTCATTCCCTATGCCTCAGCCATAGATTCTATAAAGTATGCCATGCTGTGTACCAGATCTGTTGTATACCCTACACTGTGTTAAGCGAGGGAATACAATAGTGATCTAGGAAGTAGATCACTGGACAGCGTCAAAATTATCCTTAGTGGAATAAGGATATGTTTCTCGATTATGGAGGTGACAAAAGGTTCGTCGTAAAGGGTTACGTCGATGCAAGTTTTGACACTGATCCAGATGACTCTAAGTCTTAATCTGGATACATACTGAAAGTGGGAGCAATTAGCCAGAGAAGCTCCGTGCAGAGCATTGTTGACATAGAAATTTGCAAAATACATACGGATCTGAATGTGGCAGACCCATTGACTAAACTTCTCTCACAAGCAAAACATGATCACACCTTAGTACTCTTTGGGTGTTAATCACATAGCGATGTGAATTAGATTATTGACTCTAGTATACCCTTTTGAGTGTTAATCACATGATGATGTGAACTATTGGCAATGTGAACTAGATTATTGACTCTGGTGCAAGTGGGAGACTGAAGGAAATATGCCCTAGAGGCAATAATAAAGTTATTATTTATTTCCTTATTTCATGATAAATGTTTATTATTCATGCTAGAATTGTATTAACCGAAAACATAATACATGTGTGAATACATAGACAAACAAAGTGTCACTAGTATGCCTCTACTTGACTAGCTCGTTAATCGAAGATGGTTATGTTTCCTAACCATAGACATGTGTTGTCATTTGATTAACAGGATCACATCATTAGGAGAATGATGTGATTGACATGACCCATTCCATTAGCTTAGCACCCGATCGTTTAGTATGTTGCTATTGCTTTCTTCATGACTTATACATGTTCCTATGACTATGAGATTATGCAACTCCCATTTGCCGGAGGAACACTTTGTGTGCTACCAAACGTCACAAGATAACTGGGTGATTATAAAGGAGCTCTACAGGTGTCTCCAAAGGTAAATGTTGGGTTGGCGTATTTCGAGATTAGGATTTGTCACTCCGATTGTCGGAGAGGTATCTCTGGGCCCTCTCGGTAATGCACATCACATAAGCTTTGCAAGCATTGCAACTAATTAGTTAGTTGCGAGATGATGTATTATGGAACGAGTAAAGAGACTTGCTGGTAACGAGATTGAACTAGGTATTGAGATACCGACGACCGAATCTCGGGCAAGTAACATACCGATGACAAAAGGAACAACGTATGTTGTTATGTGGTCTGACCGATAAAGATCTTCGTAGAATATGTAGGAGCCAATATGAGCATCCAGGTTCCGCTATTGGTTATTGACTGGAGACGTGTCTCGGTCATGTCTACATTATTCTCGAACC
This sequence comes from Triticum dicoccoides, assembly GCF_002162155.2. Lineage (NCBI taxonomy): Eukaryota > Viridiplantae > Streptophyta > Magnoliopsida > Poales > Poaceae > Triticum > Triticum dicoccoides. Next base: position 32,237,574 of record NC_041388.1, read on the forward strand.
CGTAGGGTCCGCACGCTTAAGGTTTCGATGACAGTCATATTATGAGTTTATGAGTTTTGATGTACCGAAGGAGTTCGGAGTCCCGGATGAGATCGGGGACATGACGAGGAGTCTCGAAATGGTCGAGACGTAAAGATCTATATATTGGACGACTATATTCGGACATCGGAAAGGTTCCGAGTGGTTCGGGTATTTTTTGGAGTACCGGGGAGTTACGGGAATACGGGAGAAGAAGTATATGGGCCTTATTGGGATTTAGGGGAGAGGGAGAGGCAGACCGCACGCCCCCCAAGACCTAGTCCGAATTGGACTAGGGGGAGGGGCTGCGCCCCTCCTTCCTTCTCTTCCCTCTTCCCCTTCCTTGTCTCCTACTCCTACTACATGGAAGGACTTCTAGTTGGACTAGGAAAGGGGGAATCCTACTCCCGGTGGGAGTAGGACTCCCCTAGGGCGTGCCATAGAGAGGGCCGGCCCTCCCCTCCTCCACTCCTTTATATACGGGGGCAGGAGGCACCCCATAGACACACAAGTTGATCTTCATGATCGTTCCTTAGCCGTGTGCGGTGCCCCCCTCCACCATATTCCACCTCGGTCATATTGTAGCGGTGCTTAGGCGAAGCCCTGCGACGGTTGAACATCAAGATCGTCACCACGCCGTCGTGATGGCGGAACTCCTCCCCGAAGCTTTGCTGGATCGGAGCCAGGGGTGCGTCATCGAGCTGAACGTGTGCTAAGAACTCGGAGGTGCCGGAGTAACGGTGCTTGGATCGGTTGGACCGCGAAGACGTACGACTACTTCCTCTGTGTTGCATCAATGCTTCCGCTTCGGTCTACGAGGGTACGTAGACAACACTCTCCCCTCTCGTTGCTATGCATCACCATGATCTTATGTGTGCGTAGGAATTTTTTTGAAATTACTACATTCCCCGACAAAAACATGAGAGTTTGGAGCTTGACTCAAAGACGCGAGCATCCGAGCTCGCGGCGGCTATTGAAAATGCCAAGTCTGCCAAGACCGAATCCCAGAAGACCCTCCAGGAGTTGGATGAGGTGAAGAAGATAGCTGCGAGTAAGGCATTCTTTATGCAAAGCAAACATATAAACGTGAGTTACTTGTTACTTACCCGAATCCGGAGCTCTCCAGGAGCGTTCGCAGATCTTCCCCAGAGCGTGTCTGATGCCGCCGCATTCTATCGAGCCGAGGAGGGCAGCTCGACACAGAAGGTGTTCTGGTCTCGGTATGCTGAGGCCGGACACCCAGTGCCCCTGAGCGACCAGTTGAAGCAACTGGTCGAGCTCCACAAGGTGGCCGAACAGGCCATGAAGGGCCTCCTAGTTCGGCTGTGGCCTGGAGAGGCTCTGCCTAGGAGCTATTTCGGGCTGTGTGGCGGCTGGTGGAGGCTTGTCCAAGGCTCAAAGTCATCAAGCGCTCCGTCTGCATTGAAGGTGCCCGTAGGTCCCTTGCCCGTGCTAAGGTGCACTGGGGCAAGCTGGATGTTGAGAAGCTTGTGAAGGACGGGCCACCGCCAGGGAAAGAGCATCGCAAGCCCAAAAATTACTATAAGGATGTTCTGAAGGGTGCCTGCCTTGTGGCGGATGAATGTTCTAGGGATGTAATTTTTTAGTAAAACTCGCTCGTTTTTGTCCTGTGCGCTGAAAACTTGTTCATATGCGCTGAGCAATGCTGTTTGAATTTAAAATATTACCTTCTGTGCGGCTGTTTATCAATTCAGAGAGATGGCGAGTCGTCGGCTTCTGCACCCGTGCCGCTAGTGCTGGGGTGTTCGGGGATAAACTTGAGTGCTCTTTTTCCCATGTTTGGGTCCTTCGAGGGAGACGCTCAGCCCAACGAACAAGGCAATCAGACTATAACGCGTGAACACTCTCACTTAGCCATAGAATTCTATAATTTTAAATTTCGGCGAAGCCCCTAGTATTCGGAAGACCGAGTTCGGGGCGCTATCCACGCCTTGGCCGGATAGAGCCGACTCCTCGACCTAAGCGGCATAAGTCTTTAGGGACTCGAAAAAACCTCTCGAATAGCGACCAGCTCTTGCTTCATCATGACAGTCAGTTTTAGCTTTCTCCACTGAGGTGCTCGGCCCAGCTCAACTGGGGCACAATCGCAGTGGTTCTCCTAGTGCTACCTTAGCCGATATAGCGGAACGTAAGGCACCAAAACATAGGAGCCGGGCAAACCCAACTATTGACCCAAGACATGACTCGGAGCCGATGCATATAATGCTATAAGTTCGGGGTGCCGCACTTGTGAAAGTGTTCGGACTTCTCACACCATATTGAGGGGTACTAAAGCCCCTGGCGTATTTTGGCCGTACCAAATTGTACGGGTGCAACATGTCGTTAAGGAACATATATTTATAAAAAGATAATGCAAAAATAGACAAAAGCTATGCATTGTTTATTAAAAATAGCTGCGATCAAAGCAGAACGATACAAATAATGCGATAAACAAAAAGTTGGACTATTTAACATGTCTGCTCCAGGGGCAAACTGCGGAATAGTAGGCGAAACAGGTATACTGCTCGTGATAGAGACCACCTGTGAGTTCCGTAATGCGGCGTGGCTTGTCTGCCTCCCTGGTTCTTGCATCGTTTGTGCGGTAATTGAACTGCCGAACAGGCCTTCCGAAGAATGGAGTCCTGAAAGTAAGAGAAAATTGAAAAATCGGCAGCCCCTGGTGCGGTTTAAGCCGCGTTTCGGGGCCGTGATGGTGCCCCTCCCCCTGTACCCTGTTGGAAATATGCCCTAGAGGCAATAATAAAAGTATTATTATATTTCAATGTTCATGATAAATGTCTTTTATTCATGCTATAACTGTATTATCCGGAAATCGTAATACACGTGTGAATACTTAGACCACAATATGTCCCTGGTGAGCCTCTAGTTGACTAGCTCGTTGTGATCAACAGATAGTCATGGTTTCCTGACTATGGACATTGGATGTCGTTGATAACGGGATCACATCATTAGGAGAATGATGTGATGGACAAGACCCAATCCTAAGCATAGCATAAAAGATCGTGTAGTTCGTTTTGCTAGAGCTTTGCCAGTGTCAAGTATCTCTTCCTTCGACCATGAGATCGTGTAACTCCCGGATACCGTAAGAGTGCCTTGGGTGTATCAAACGTCACAACGTAACTGGGTGACTATAAAGGTGCATTACAGGTATCTCCAAAAGTATCTGTTGGGTTGACACGGATCGAGACTGGGATTTGTCACTCCGTATGACGGAGAGGTATCTCTGGGCCCACTCGGTAATGCATCATCATAATGAGCTCAATGTGACCAAGGTGTTGGACACAGGATCATGCATTACGGTACGAGTAAAGTGACTTGCCGGTAACGAGACTGAACAAGGTATTGGGATACCGACGATCGAGTCTCGGGCAAGTAACGTACCGATTGACAAAGGGAATTGCATACAGGGTTTGATCGAATCCTCGACATCGTGGTTCATCCGATGACAACATCGAGGAGCATGTGGGAGCCATCATGGGTATCCAGATCCCGCTGTTGGTTATTGACTGAGAGCGTCTCGGTCATGTCTGCATGTCTCCCGAACCCGTAGGGTCTACACACTTAAGGTTCGGTGACGCTAGGGTTATTAGGAAGACTAGTATGTGACTACCGAATGTTGTTCGGAGTCCCGGATGGGATCCTGGACGTCACGAGGAGATCCGGAAGGGTCCGGAGGTAAAGATTTATATATGGGAAGTTGTCAAACGGACACCGGGAAGTTTCGGGGTCATACCGGTATTGTACCGGGGCCACCGGAAGGGTTCCGCGGGTCCACCGGGAGGGGCCACCCCTCCCGGGGGGCCACATGGGCTGCGTGGGGCAGGGAGCCAGCCCCTGGTGGGCTGGCCGCACCCCCCTCCCTTGGGCCCATGCGCCTAGGGTTGAGGGGGTAGAGGGGGCGCCCCCCTTGGCTTGGGGGGCAAGCCACCCTCTCCCCTCTCCCCTAGGCCGCCGCACCCCCCCTAGATGGGTTCTAGGGGGCCGGCCCCTTCTCCCTTCCCCTATAAATAGAGGGGTGAGGGGAGGGCAGCCGGACCACCCTCCAAGGCGCAGCCCTCCCCTCCCCAACACCTCTCCTCCTCTGTTGTGTGCTTGGCGAAGCCCTGTCGGAGTACTGCCTCTCCACCATCACCACGCCGTCGTGCTGCCGGTGGAGCTGTCTTCCTCAACCTCTCCTTCCCCCTTGCTGGATCAAGAAGGAGGAGACGTCTCCCGTCCCGTATGTGTGTTGAACGCGGAGGTGCTGTCCGTTCAGCACTTGGTCATCGGTGATTCGAATCACGTCGAGTACAACTACATCATCACCTTGCAAGCTTCCGCACGCGATCTACAAGTGGTATGTAGATGCAAACTCTCTCCCTTGACTCGTTGCTTAGATGAACTCATAGATGGATCTTGGTGAAACCGTAGGAAAAATTTTAATTTTCTGCAACGTTCCCCAACATACCCATGGTATTTTTAGAGCGTAGTTATGTGCGCGAAGCACTGATGTCGCATTGTTGCGAGGGCTGGGGTTGGGGCCGCATTGCTACGCCTACTCGGAACGTGCCAGGTGGTCTTGTTGTGGGTTACTCCGGGCGCGCTTGACGGTGTCCGGACGCTTAATGGCCGAACTGGAGAACTGCCTGGAGAGGCTGCTTTGTACTTCCGCTGCAAGGGCCACCGTGTGCTCCTCCATTCGGAGAGAGCGTTCGGTGTTTCCATTGACCGTAATTACTCCTCGAGGGCCTGGCATCTTGAGCTTAAGATATGCGTAGTGCGGTACCGCATTGAACTTGGCGAATGTGGTTCGTCCGAGCAGTGCGTGATAGCCACTGCGGAATGGGACTATGTCGACGATCAACTCCTCGCTTCGGAAATTATCCGGAGATCCGAAGACCACTTCAATTGTGACTGAGCCCGTACAATTGGCCTCTACACTTGGTATTACGCCTTTAAAGGTCGTTTTGGTGGGCTTAATCCTCGAGGGATCTATACCCATTTTCGCACTGTATCCTAGTAAAGCAGGTTCAGGCTACTACCGCTGTTCATAAGGACTCTAGTGAGATGAAATCCGTCAATAATTGGGTCTAGAACCAATGCGGCGAATCCGTCATGACGGATGCTAGTGGGATGGTCCCTTCGGTCAAAGGTGATCGGGAAGGAGGACCATGGGTTGAACTTTGGGGCGAATGGCTCTACCGTGTATACGTCCCTTAACGCGCGCTTCCGCTCCCTTTTGGGGACGTGGGTTGCGTATATCATGTTCACCGTCCGCACTTGTGGGGGAAAACCCTTATGTCCACTGTTGTTCGGCGGTCGGGGCTCCTCGTCGTCATCGCTATGTAGCCCCTTGTCTTCATTTTCGGCATTTAACTTGCCTGCCTGCTTGAACACCCAACAATCCTTGTTGGTGTGATTGGCCGGCTTTTCGGGGGTGCCATGTATCTAGCACAAGCGGTCGAGTATTCAGTCCAAACTGGACGGGCCCCTAGGATTTCTTTTGAATGGCTTTTTCCGCTGACCGGATTTAGAGCCTCTGAAGCCGGCATTAACTGTTGTATCCTCAGTATTGTCGCCGTTAATGCAACGCTTCTGCTTGTTGCGACGCGACCTGCCGCTACTGTCCCTGGTATCCGAATTACCAGGGTTCTTGGTCATATTGTTGCTACGAGCAAGCCAGCTGTCTTCTCCCATGCAAAAGCGGGTCATGAGTGTCGTGAGTGCTGCCATAGATTTCGGCTTTTCCTGTCCTAGATGCCGGACAAGCCACTCATCACGGATATTGTGCTTGAAGGCTGCTAGGGCCTCTGCGTCCGGACAGTCGATTATTTGATTTTTCTTTGTTAGGAACCATGTCCAGAATTGCCTGGCCGATTCGTCTGGCTGCTGAATTACGTGGCTTAGGTCATTGGCGTCTGGGGGTCGCACATAAGTGCCCTGGAAATTGTCGAGGAATGCGGCTTCCAGGTCCTCCCAACAACTGATTGACCCTGTTGGCAGGCTGTTAAGCCACTGCCGAGCTGGTGCTTTAAGCTTGAGTGGGAGGTATTTGATGGCATGGAAATCATCGCCACGGGCCATGTGGATATGAAGGAGATAATCCTCGATCCATACCGCGGGATCTGTTATGCCATCATATGATTCGATGTTTACGGGTTTGAAACCCTCGGGGATTTGATGATCCATTATTTCATCTATGAAGCATAGTGGGTGTGCGGCGCCTCTGTACTGGGCTATATCATGACGTAGCTCCAATGAGCTTTGTCTACTGTGTTCGGCCCTGCCGAATTTGTGGCCGGCGTGACGGTTACTGTCTCGAGCCGTGGGGTGCCCACGCGATCCGTAGATCGATCTTGTTTGCCTTGCCTTGTCCTCCAACATATCTCGCAAGTCCGGCGCGTATTCCCGTGCCTTGGTACGGGGTGCGGCTTGAGTGGAGGGCCGAGAGGCCTCTCTGTCGCAGCCATGAGGTGGCCAGTCGGCCGCATCAAGTGCTTCCTCCTCTAATCGGGGTAGCAACCTGCGCTTTGGGTAGCTCTTGGAGGGGCATTCGAGTTTATGCTCTTCGGCCGCAAGGACTTCAGTCCATCTGTTGACTAGCAAATCTTGATCAGCTTTAAGCTGTTGCTGTTTTTTCTTGAGGCTTCTTGCCATGACCATAAGCCTGCGTTGAAAACGCTCTTGTTCGACGGGATCCTCTGGCACAATGAATTCGTCGTCGTCGAGGCTTGCCTCGTCTTCGGAGGGAGGCATATAATTATCGCCCTCGACCTCTCTGTCAGCCGCTCTCTCATGAGGGTTGGTTTCTCCATCCTCCTGTGCTAAATCTTGCTGGAGGGGATTTTCTTCGGCACTTTCCGGAGTATTATTATCTCCCATGCTGGAATCGCCGTGTTTGTTTTGGCGAGATTTTGAGCGGCGCCGCTGACGTCGGTGCTTAGGTTGTTTCTTGGAGGGGTCATCCTTCGCTGTTCCATCGTCATCTCCTGCTTTTGGGGTGTCCACCATGTATATGTCATATGACGAGGTGGCTTTCCAGGGCCTAGTAGGCGCTGGTTCTTCATCATCTCCTTCATTGGCGTCCATGCCATCGATGTCTTCGGAGTGGAAGTCGAGCATGTCGGTTAAATCGTCGACAGTGGCTACAAAGTGGGTGGTGGGTGGGCTTTGAATTTCTTCATCGTCCGAATCCCATCCTTGCTGACCGTAGTCCGGCCAGGACTCTCCTGATAAAGAGAGAGACTTCAGTGTCTTCAGAATATCGCCGAAAGGCGAGTGCTGAAAGATGTCCGTGGCAGTAAACTCCACGATCGGCGCCCAATCGGATTCGATCGGCGGAGGCGCGGAGGGTTCGGAGTCCGGAGAGGAGTCCGGCTCCTTGGAGTCACGAATCTCGCGGAGTATGGGGCTGGTGTTCGGCTCAATCACCGTTGGGATCGCAGCCCTCGAGGTGGCGTCCAACCGCCCATCCTCGATCGGCGCAGTTTGCTCCGACTTAAGGGTCGAAGCTGATGCGGGTGCGGCCTCCAGGGCACTGTTCGGCGGCAGAGCTAGATCATGCTCGTCGGGACAGTGCAGCTCGCTCGGCAGTGGCTCGAATCCGTCAAAGATCAAGTCCCCGCGGATGTCAGCCGTGTAGTTTAAACTTCCAAATCTGACCTGACGGCCAGGGGCGTAGCTTTCGATCTGCTCCAGATGGCCAAGTAAATTGGCTCGCAGTGCGAAGCCGCCGAAGACAAAGATCTGTCCGGGGAGGAAGGTCTCACCCTGGACTGCCTCGCGCATTGATGATCGTAGGAGCCATCAAGCCTGACGGCGAAAACACAGAGGAACTCTCAATGAAAGCACCAATGTCGGTGTCAAAACCGGCGGATCTCGGGTAGGGGGTCCCGAACTGTGCGTCTAGGCCGGATGGTAACAGGAGGCAAGGGACACGAAGTTTTACCCAGGTTTGGGCCCTCTCGATGGAGGTAAAACCCTACGTCCTGCTTGATTAATATTGATGATATGGGTAGTACAAGAGTAGATCTACCACGAGATCGGAGAGGCTAAACCCTAGAAGCTAGCCTATGGTATGATTGTTGTTGTCTATGTTGTCCTACGGACTAAAACCCTCCGGTTTATATAGACAGCGGAGAGGGTTAGGGTTACACAAAGTCGGTTACAATGGTAGGAGATCTGAATATCCATATCGCCAAGCTTGCCTTCCACGCCAAGGAAAGTCCCTTCCGGACATGGGACGAAGTCTTCAATCTTGTATCTTCATAGTCCAGGAGTCCGACTGAATGTATAGTCCGGCTATCCGAACACCCCCTAATCTAGGACTCCCTCAATAGTACCTGGCTTTTAACGTGGTCACACACAATGAATTTGGTCGTTCAATCAACCTCCATGCCTGGCGAGCCAATAGTGCCTGGTTGAACAATCTAAAATCTCGGAAACCTAGGCCACCTCTTTGCTTTGGTTCAAGGAACTTTTCCCATGAAGACCAGTGCGTTTTACGATTCCCTTGTTTTGAGCCCCACCAATAGTTTCTTACGAGTTTAGTCAGATCATCACAGTCCGAGAAAGGCAGTTTAAAAACTCCCATAAGATAAGTTGGTAGGGCCTGTGCAACGGCCTTGATCATGACTTCTTTCCCTGCCTGCGATAGAGTATCGCCCCATATCATAATGCGCTTGGTCAGCCTTTGTTGGAGGTTTTGGAAGTGTCCCCGGTGCATGTGCCCTTCTGGAGTTGGCAGTCTGAGATATTTACTTTCAAATGCTGCCACGGGGATCTGGAGCACTCTCCTTACCTCCTCTTGACGAGTAGCCGGACAGCTAGGACCAAACATGATAGAGCATTTTTGAGGGTTTATTAGCTGCCCGTGGCACATGCATACCCATGGATAATACCCTTTATAGCTTCAGCTTGTTCTTTCTATGCTTTAAAGAAAAGAAGTGTGTCATCCACAAAAAGCAAATGAGAGATGCCCGGCGCACCTCGACATATTTTGACTGGCTGAATTGCATTTGTCTCCACTTCCTATCTCAAAAGCGCTGACAGACCATCAACAACAAACAGGAATAAGAATGGGGATAGGGGGCCGCCTTGCCGAAGCCGCGGTGCAAAGGAATCCAAGAGAGCTCCATTAAATTTAAACTGATACCTCACCATGGTCATACAAGTCATTATCCACTGTATCCACCGGTGAGCGAAGCCCATCTTTTGCATCGATTGCTCCAAGAACCTTCAATCAACGCGATCATATGCTTTGGATAAGTCCAATTTGTATGTGCAAAAACTGCTATCCGGTTTTTTCTCCTGGTTGATAAAACGAAAGCATTCAAAAGCGAGAAGAGTGTTGTCTGTGATCAACCTTCCAGGTACAAATGCACTCTGAGTGGGTGATATGATGTCATCCAATATTGACAGCAATCTGTTGACAAGGCACTTGGCAACAATTTTGTAAATCACGTTACAAAGGCTTATAGGGCGAAAGTCAGTTAATTTTACCAGATCATTAACCTTTGGGATAAGGACAATGACTGCCTCATTAACATCAGGGGGCATGACGCCGGCCTGAAAAAATGTCTTTACTGCGCCAATAATTTACGCTTTCAAACATAATCAGTTCCATTGGAAAAAGCGAGCGGGAAATCCATCCTTCCCAGGAGATTTTAGGGGACCGATTTGAAACAGACTATGTATCACTTCTCTTTATCTATAGAGGGAGCACACAATTTATCATTCATTTCATTGGTCACCACCGGCTACAGCAAGTTTAACACAGGCTCAGGTTGTAGTGTGTCGTCCCGAGTAAATAGCTGCTGAAAATCCCCATTCACCATAGACGCCATATCTTTTTTTTTGAATT
>NC_041388.1:32247673-32293097 GCF_002162155.2 Triticum dicoccoides
CTGAATATATTGATCAAAAGTGGGCTAGGATCCCATATGTTTACACAGACAGAATTTCCAGAGACAGGGGAAGAAACAAGACTTGTGAGTGAACGCCCTCAGCCAGGAGTCTACATCCGCTCGATCATCGCAACGGAGACGGACGCGCCACAGCTCGGCGTCCTCCCTACAGCACCGCAGGGCCCTGGCCATGGACGGAGCCTGTCGTTGGAAAACCACGGTGTTGCGGTGCTTCCACAGCTGCCAGCAGCAAAGCATCACAAACTCCAGGGCAGAGTCGACGGTGTTTTTTGCCGTCTCAGCAATGGAGTTTAAGTGGCAAACCGAGGCCCCATCAGCGCATATCCCGGTTTTTCGCCAGAACGCGCCCGCAAATGGACAGGAGAACATCAAGTGGTCGGCTGTCTCGAGGGGGCGGGGCAGAGAGGGCAGTCGGCCTCATCCGCAATGAGGATGCACTTCTGCAGCAGGACGTCGTGCGTGTGAATGCGCCGCTGCACCAGTAGCCAGCAGAAGAACTTGATTCGGGATGGCACCCGCACACCCCAGATCATGGCAGCGTAGGGCGCGGTCACCCCGCCGAACCGCAAGAGGCTGTAGACCATGCTGGAGGACAGCCCCCCCGCGCCTTCGCACAGACCAGCTGACGCTCGTCGGCCCCCGATCTATTGGGGGCCTCAGCCAGCAACCTCTGCACAGTCAGCAGCTCGCGCGTGCCCACAGCCGTGAGCTGGGGAACCAGGAAGGCGGCGATGCCACGCCGTCGCACTTGCCAGACCGTGGCCTCCCCGTCGACGGAGTGCGAGAGGAGAGAAGGGAAGGCCGAAGCGATCGCTCCATAGGGGAGCCAGCAGTCCCACCAGAAGGAGCATGTCTTCCCGTCCCCCACGTCCACCTTTGAGAGGACCCGGTAGAGGGGCAGCAGCTTGACGAGGGTGCCCCGATGCTCGCCAAGCACCAGCTCGCCACGCGACAAGAGAGAGCAGCCGTCCGCTCCAGCCCAGATCCACGATGCCCATCTGGAAGGAGGAGATGTGTGAAGCCAGTGTATCATCTTCAGCAGCAGGCACTCGTTCTGGGTAGCTGCTACCTCTTGAGCACTGCGTTGGTTTTCCCCGAAGAGGAAGGGATGATGCAGCAAAGTAGTGTAAGTATTTCCCTCAGTTTTTGAGAACCAAGGTATCAATCCAGTAGGAGGCTACGTGCAAGTCCCTCATACCTGCACAAAACAAATAAATCCTCGCAACCAACGCGAATAGGGGTTATCAATCCCTACACGGCCACTTACGAGAGTGAGATCTGATAGATATGATAAGACAATATTTTTGGTATTTTTGTGATAAAGATGCAAAGTAAAATAAAGGCAAAGTAAAAAAGCAAAGGAAATAACTAAGTAGTAGGAGATTAATATGATAAAGATAGACCCAGGGGCCATAGGTTTCACTAGTGGCTTCTCTCGAGAGCATAAGTATTCTACGGTGGGTGAACAAATTATTGTTGAGCAATTGATAGAATTGAGCATAGTTATGAGAATATCTAGGTATGATCATGTATATAGGCATCACGTCCGAGACAAGTAGACCGACTCCTGCCTGCACCTACTACTATTACTCCACTCATCGACCGCTTTCCAACATGCATCTAGAGTATCAAGTTAAAAACAGAGTAACGCCTTAAGCAAGATGACATGATTTAGAGGGATAAACTCATGCAATATGATGAAAACCCCATCTTGTTATCCTCGATGGCAACAATACAATACGTGCTTTGCTGCCCCTACTGTCACTGGGAAAGGACACCGCTAGATTGAACACAAAGCTAAGCACTTCTCCCATTGCAAGAAAGATCAATCTAGTAGGCCAAACCAAACTGATAATTCGAAGAGACTTGCAAAGATAACCAATCATACATAAAAGAATTCAGAGAAGATTCAAATATTGTTCATAGATAGACTAGATCATAAACCCACAATTCATCGATCTCAACAAACACACCGCAAAAAGAAGATTACATCGAATAGTTCTCCACAAGAGAGGGGGAGAACATTGTATTGAGATCCAAAAAGAGAGAAGAAGCCATCTAGCTAATAACTATGGACCCGTAGGTCTGAGGTAAACTACTCACACTTCATCGGAGGGGCTATGGTGTTGATGTAGAAGCCCTCCGTGATCGATGCCCCCTCCGGCGGAGCTCCGAAACAGGCCCCAAGATGGGATCTCATGGATACAGAAAGTTGTGGCGGTGGAATTAGGTTTTTGGCTCTGTATCTGATCGTTTGGGGGTACGTAGGTATATATAGGAGGAAGGAGTACGTCGGTGGAGCAACAGGGGGCCCACGAGGGTGGAGGGCGCGCCTGGGGGGTAGGCGCGCCCCCTACCTCATGGCCTCCTCTTTTGTGTCTTGACGTAGGGTCCAAGTCTCCCGGGTCTTGTTCGTTGAGAAAATCACGTTCCCGAAGGTTTCATTCCGTTTGGACTCCGTTTGATATTCCTTTTCTTCGAAACCCTAAAACAGGCAAAAAACAACAATTCTGGGCTGGGCCTCCGGTTAATAGGTTAGTCCCAAAAATAATATAAAGGTGGAAAATAAATCTCAATAATGTCCAAATCAGTAGATAATATAGCAGGGAGCAATCAAAAATTATAGATACGTTGGAGACGTATCAAGCATCCCCAAGCTTAATTCCTGCTCGTCCTCAAGTAGGTAAATGATAAAAACAGAATTTTTGATGCGGAGTGCTGCTTGGCATAATTTTAATGTAATTCTTCTTAATTGTGGTATGAATATTCAGATCCAAAAGATTCAAGACAAAAGTTTAATATTGACATAAAAATAATAATACTTCAAGCATACTAACAAAGCAATCATGTCTTCTCAAAATAGCATGGCCAAAGAAAGTTATCCCTACAAAATCATATAGTCTGGCTATGCTCCATCTTCACCACACAAAATATTTAAATCATGCACAACCCCGATGATAAGCCAAGCAATTGTTTCATACTTTTTGCATTCTCAAAACTTTTTCAATCTTCACACAATACATGAGCGTGAGCCATGGACATAGCACTATATGTGGAATAGAATGGTGGTTGTGGAGAAGACAAAAGGGGAGAAGATAGTCTCACATCAACTAGGCGTATCAACGGGCTATGGAGGTGCCCATCAATAGATATCAATGTGAGTGGGTAGGGATTGCCATGCAACGGATGCACTAGAGCTATAAGCATATGAAAGCTCAACAAAAGAAACTAAGTGGGTGTGCATCCAACTTGCTTGCTCATGAAGACCTAGGGCATTTTGAGGAAGCCCATCATTGGAATATACAAGCCAAGTTCTATAATGAAAAATTCCCACTAGTATATGAAAGTGATAACATAGGAGACTCTCTATCATGAATATCATGGTGCTACTTTGAAGCACAAGTGTGGTAAAAGGATAGTAACATTGTCCCTTCTCTCTTTTTCTCTCATTTTTTTATTTGGGCCTTTTCTCTTTTTATATGGCCTCTTTTCTTTCTTCCTTTTTTTACTTTTTATTTTTCGTCCGGAGTCTCATCCCGACTTGTGGGGGAATCATAGTCTCCCTCATCCTTTCCTCACCGGGACAATGCTCTAATAATGATGATCATCACACTTTTATTTTTCTTACAACTCAACAATTACAACTCGATACTTAGAAAAAAAATATGACTCTATATGAATGCCTCCGGCGGTGTACTGGGATATGCAATGAATCAAGAGTGACATGTATGAAAGAATTATGAATGGTGGCTTTTCCACAAATACAATGTCAACTACATGATCATGCTAAGCAATATGACAATGATGGAGTGTGTCATAATAAACAGAACGGTGGAAAGTTGCATGGCAATATATCTCGGAATGACTATGGAAATGCCATAATAGGTAGGTATGGTGGCTGTTTTGAGGAAGGTATGTGGTGGGTGTATGATACAGGCGAAAGGTGCGCGATATTAGAGAGGCTAGCAAAGGTGGAAGGGTGAGAAAAGTGGGTATAATCCATGGACTCAACATTAGTCATAAAGAACTCATATACTTATTGCAAAAATCTACAAGTTATCAAAGCAAAGTATACGCGCATGCTCCTAGGGGGATAGATTGGTAGGAAAAATACCATCGCTCGTCCCCGACCGCCACTCATAAGGAAGACAATAAAAAATAAATCATGCTCCGACTTCATCACATAACGGTTCACCATACGTGCATGCTACGTGAATCACAAACTTTAACACAAGTATTTCTCAAATTCACAACTACTCAACTAGTACAACTTTAATATCACCATCTTTATATCTGAAAATAATTATCAAGCATCAAACTTCTCATAGTATTCAACACACTCATAAGAAAGTTTTATTATTAATTTTGTATACCAAGCATATTAGGATTTTAAGAAAATTACCATGCTATTTAAGACTCTCAAAATAATCTAAGTGAAGCATGAGAGATCAATAGTTTCTATAAAAACAATCCACCACCGTGCTCTAAAAGATATAAGTGAAGTACTAGAGCAAAACTACATAACTCAAAAGATATAAGCGAAGCACATAGAGTATTCTAACAAATTCCAAATCATGTATGGCTCTCTTAAAAGGTATGTACAGCAAGGATGATTGTGTTAAACTAAAAATTAAAGACTCAAATCATACAAGACGCTCCAAGAAAACACATATCATGTGGCGAATAAAAATATAGCTCCATGTAAAGTTACCGATTAGAAGTAGACGAAAGAGGGGATGCCTTCCGGGGCATCCCCAAGCTTTGGCTTTTAGGTGTCCTTAGATTATCTTGGGGTTGCCATGGTCATCCCCAAGCTTAGGCTCTTGCCACTCATTTGTCCATAATCCATCAAATCTTTACCCAAAACTTGAAAACTTCACAACACAAAACTTAAAGTAGAAAATCTCGTGAGCTCCGTTAGCGAAAGAAAACAAAAGACCAATTCAAGGTACTGTAATGAACTCATTCTTTATTTATATTGGTGTTATACATACTGTATTCCAACTTCTCTATGATTTATAAACTATTTTACTAGCCATAGGTTCATCAAAATAAGCAAACAACACACAAAAAACAGAATCTGTCAAAAACAGAACAGTCTGTAGTAATCTGTAGCTAGCGCAAGATATGGAACCCAAAAATTCTAAAATAAATTGATGGACGTGAGGAGTTTATCTATTAATCATCTGCAAAAATAATTAACTAAATAGCACTTTCCAAATAAAAATGGCAGCAGTTCTCGTGAGCGCTAAAGTTTCTGTTTTTTACAGCAAGTGTAACAAGACTTTCCCCAAGTCTTCCCAACGGTTCTACTTGGCACAAACACTAATTAAACACAAAAAACACAACCAAAACAGAGGCTAGATAAATTATTTATTACTAAACAGGAGCAAAAAGCAAGGAATAAATATAAAATTGGGTTGCCTCCCAACAAGCGCTATCGTTTAACGCCCCTAGCTAGGCATAACAAGCAAGGATAGATCTAGGTATTGCCATCTTTGGTAGGCAATCCATAAGTGGCTCTCATAATAGATTCATAAGGTAATTTAATTTTATTTCTAGGAAAGTGTTACATGCCTTTCCTTAATGTAAATTGGAATGTAATATTTCCTTACATCATATCAATAATTGCACCAATCGTTCTAAGTAAAGGTCTACCAAGAATAATAGGACATGAAGGATTGCAATCTATGTCAAGAACAATAAAATCTATGGGCACATAATTCCTATTTGCAACAATAAGAACATCATTAATTCTTCCCATAGGTTTCTTAATAGTGGAATCCGCAAGGTGCAAGTTTAAAGAGCAATCATCAAAATCACGGAAACCTAACAAATCACACAAAGTTTTTGGAATCGTGGAAACACTAGCACCCAAATCACATAAATCATAGCATTAATGATCTTTAATTTTAATTTTAATAGTCGGTTCCCACTCATCATAAAGCTTTCTAGGGATAGAAACTTCCAATTCAAGTTTTTCTTCATCATTATTTTCATAGCAACTAGAAGAACACACTCTTATAAAGGCATCTTTCTTAGCACGCATCCTAGCGGTTCTTTCTTTGCACTCATCAATGGAATTCTCATGGCTTTGAGAGACTCATTGACATCATGCTTAGGTGGAATAGATATAAGTTTCAAAGAATCAACATCAAGAGAAATTCTATCAACGTTCCTAGCCAACTCATCAATCTTAAGCAATGTTTCTTCAATCAAAGCATTAAAATTCTTTTGCGAAGTAATAAATTCTTTAATATTAGATTCAAAATCAGAGGGCATCTTATTATAATTTCCATAAGAATTGTTGTAGGAGTTACCATAATTATTAGAGGGGTTACTAGGATAAGGCCTAGGATTAAAATTTCCTCTATACGCGTTGTTACCAAAATTGTTCCTACCAACAAAATTCACATCCATAGATTCATTATTATTCTCAATCAAAGTAGACAAGGGCATATCATTAGGATTAGAAGGAACACTCTTATTAGCAAATAATTTCATAAGTTCATCCATCTTTCCACTCAAAACATTAATTTCTTCTATCGCATGCATGTTTTTATTAGTAGATCTTTCAGTATGCCATTGACAATAATTAACCATAATATTATCTAGGAGTTTAGTAGCTTATCCTAAAGTGATTTCCATAAAAGTGCCTCCCACGGCCGAATCTAAAAGATTTCTAGAAGCAAAATTCAATCCGACATAATTTTTTTGTATAATCATCCACAAATTTAAACCATGAGTAGGGCAATTATGTATCATTAGTTTTATTCTCTCCCAAGCTTGTGCAACATGTTCATGATCAAGTTGCTTAAAATTCATAATATCGTTTCTAAGAGAGACGATCTTAGCAGGAGAAAAATACTTAGAGATAAAAGCATCTTTGCACTTATTCCATGAATCAATACTATTTTTAGGCAAAGACGAAAACCAAGCTTTAGCACGATCTCTAAGTGAAAAAGGAAATAGCTTCAATTTAACAATATCATTATCCACATCTTTCTTCTTTTGCATATCACACAAATCAACAAAGCTATTTAGATGGGTAGCGGCATCTTCACTAGGAAGGTCGGAAAACAGATCTTTCATGACAAGATTCAGCAAAGCAGTATTAATTTCACAAGATTCAACATCGGTAAGAGGAGCAATCAGAGTGCTAATAAAATCATTGTTGTTGGTATTGGTGAAGTCACACAATTTAGTGTTATCTTGAGCCATCGTGACAAACAAGCAAACTAACATACAAGCAAACAAAAAGCAAGCGGGCAAAAAGAGGCAAATAGAGAAAGAGATGGAGGATAGAGCACGAATAAAACGGCAAGGTTGAAGTGGGGGAGAGGAAAACGAGAGGCAAATGGCAAATAATGTAATGCGGGAGATAAGGGTATGTGATGGGTACTTGGTATGTTGACTTTTGCGTAGACCTCCCCGGCAACGGTGCCAGAAATCCTTCTTGCTACCTCTTGAGCACTGCGTTGGTTTACCCCAAAGAGGAAGGGATGATGCAGCAAAGTAGCGCAAGTATTTCCCTCGGTTTTTGAGAACCAAGGTATCAATCCAGTAGGAGGCTACGCGCGAGTCCATCGTACCTGCACAAAACAAATAAATCCTCACAACCAACACGAATAGGGGTTGTCAATCCCTACACGGCCACTTACGAGAGTGAGATCTGATAGATATGATAAGATAATATTTTTGGTATTTTTGTGATAAAGATGCAAAGTAAAATAAAGGCAAAGTAAAAAAGCAAAGGAAATAACTAAGTAGTAGGAGATTAATATGATAAAGATAGACCCGGGGGCCATAGGTTTCACTAGTGGCTTCTCTCGAGAGCATAAGTATTCTACAGTGGGTGAACAAATTATTGTTGAGCAATTGACAGAATTGAGCATAGTTATGAGAATATCTAGGTATGATCATGTATATAGGCATCACGTCTGAGACAAGTAGACCGACTCCTGCCTGCATCTACTACTATTACTCCACTCATCGACCGCTATCTAGCATGCATCTAGAGTATTAAGTTAAAAACAGAGTAACGCCTTAAGCAAGATGACATGATTTAGAGGGATAAACTCATGTAATATGATGAAAATCCCATCATGTATATATAGGAGGAAGGAGTACGTTGGTGGAGCAACAGGGGGCCCATGAAGGTGAAGGGCGCGCCGGGGGTAGGCGCGCCCCTACCTCATGGCCTCCTCTTTTGTGTCTTGGCGTAGGGTCCAAGTCTCCCGGGTCTTGTTCATTGAGAAAATCACGTTCCCGAAGGTTTCATTCCGTTTGGACTCCGTTTGATATTCCTTTTCTTCGAAACCCTAAAATAGGCAAAAAACAGCAATTCTGGGTTGGGCCTCCGGTTAATAGGTTAGTCCGAAAAATAATATAAAAGTGGAAAATAAAGCCCAATAATGTCCAAAACAATAGATAATATAGCATGGAGCAATCAAAAATTATAGATACATTGGAGATGTATCAGTAGCCAGGTCTCGCACCCCCAGCCCCCCTTCGGTTTTGGCACGACATACCTGTTTCCAGGCGACCAGACATTGAGCGCCCGTGGCCCGCTCGGTGATGTTCCATAGGAAGGAACGGCGGAGCTCGTCCAATGCACGAATCACATCCGGAGGCAGGAGCAGCGCCGCCATGGCGTAGGTGGGCAGGGCGTCGAGGACGGCGTTGATGAGGATGAGCCGCCCTGCAGGAGAAAGAAGACGAGTTGCCCATCCGGCGAGGTATTTATCCACCTTCACGATCATGGGCAGGAATTCGGCGAAGCACAGTTTCTCCCATGAGAGGGGAGCCCCAGGGTAGTCACCACTTGCGCCATGAAGGAGGCATCATCATGCATCGGGACGAGGGTGCTTTTGGAAAAGTTGATCACCAGCCCCATGGTGCCCGCAAACTGGTCCAGGATCAGCCTGAGGCGGGCCGCCCCCTGCGCGCACGCCCGCATGATGATCAAAGTGTCATCAGCGTACTGGAGCACCACTGCAGGGGCGTCCGGCAGGAGGGGGTGTCGGAGCAAGTCATCCTGGCGAATGAGGCGTTGAAGGACGTCGACGACGATGATGAAGAGGTAGGGGGGATAGGGTCTCCCTGTCGCAGGCCGCACCCAACTTGGAACGACCTCCCGACACTCCATTGAGGAGGACCGCCGAGCGCGAGGAGTGGAAGAGGGAGTCCAGCCAGGCGCACCAGAGCGGCGGGAACCCCCTCACCTCCATGATGGCGCGCAAGCTTGCCCGGTTGATGGAGTCGAAGGCTTTGGCGAAATCGAGCTTAAGCACCATCGTCGGGGCTCGCCGCTGATGACAGCACTGAACCAGCTCAGTGGCATACACGAAGTTCTCCGAGATGCTGCGGCCCCGCACGAAGCTAGACTGGTCTTCGTCGATCAGGTGGGTGATTTGACGTTGAAGCCTGGTCGTGAGCCTGCAACAAAGGATTTTTATGTCGCTGTTTTGAAGCGAGACGGGGCAGAAATCAGCCGGGGTTGGCACACCGAGCTTCTTGGGGAGGAGGGCGATGAAGGCGCGGTTGATGCCGTCGAGGCGAGCAGTGCCGGCGTGGAACTCCTCGAAGAGATGGTGTATATATGGCGACACCACCACCCAGGACGCCTTGTAGAAAGCAGGGCCCAGGCCGTCCGGCCCGGGGGCGCTGGTGCGGTCCAGAGCGTCAACCGCGACCTTGATCTCAGTGGGATCGAAAGGGGCTACCAGCGTTGCCCCGTCCACCACAGGGGCGTCGACGTAGAGCGCCGCCAGGTCGAAGCGCCAGGTGGGAGGCCTGGGCCGGCCCAGCAGCGCTGAGAAGTATCCCAACAAGGTCGCGGCCTTGCCTGCATGGTCCAGCACCCGCACCCCTTCGACTTCCAGCACGCCGATGGTGTTGCTTCGATGTCGATTAGAGGAGGGGGCGTGGAAGAACTTGGTGTTTTCGTCCCCCTCGCGAACCGCCCGGCGCTTCCCTCGCTACCTCTAGTGAGCGCACTGCCGGAGAACCGAGGCCGCAAGGGCGAGGTGCGCGTCACCGCGGAGGGCCGCTTCAGCTGCAGAGAGAGCTCGGTTTTCTTCCAAAAAATTGAAAAGATCAATCAAGAAGCGACAGTCATTATCGAAGGTGGGTATGAACCGATGTTGCTTTTTCCAAACCTTGGCAGCGTACCTGAAGGCTTTGTTCCGAGCAGCAATGACTCCCGCAGCGCCCGAGCCATGGACTGTATCCGGCCAGGAGGGAAGAGTGGTGGGGTGGAAGGTTTGATCAAGAAGCCAAGCATTTTCGAAGAAAAACCGCGACGGTGTTTCGGGACATCGGTGGAGGCAGTGATTAGGAGAGGGACGTGATCGGAAGTGGTGCGGGGACGAGACACAAGGTTCATGTTCGGGAAAACAATGTCCCACGAGTTGTCAAAAAATGCTCGATCGAGCCTGTCCAGGATCGGGGGGTTTTGACGGTTTGACCACGTGTACAGACGGTCGGACAAGTGCAACTCGTGAAGCGCAAGAGCGTTGATTAACGAATTGAACATGGCCGTGCGGCCAGCGTGAAAATGCCCCCCCACTCTTCTCACTGCTGCGGCGGACGAGGTTGAAATCACCCACCACAAGCCAAGGCCCGGGGATGAGGGGCGGAAGGGTGAGCATGTCATCCACGAAAGACGCCGTGAGGGAGTGCTCCGAGGGCGCATAGACGTTAGTCAGAGAGAGAGGTAGACATTCATGGAGTCGTGACCGAGGTTAACCGTGAGAGAGAAGGCAGACTCCAAAGAGGAGACGAGAGTGAAGGCAGAGGGGTCCCATGCGGTAACCACCCCGTCGCGGCTGCCATCGGCATGTTTATCAATGAACTGCGACAGCCGTTGCTACCTCTTGAGCACTGCGTTGGTTTTCCCTTGAAGAGGAAAGGGTGATGTAGCAGAGCAGCGTAAGTATTTCCCTTAGTTTTTGAGAACCAAGGTATCAATCCAGTAGGAGGCCACGCACGAGTCCCCCGCACCTAGATAAACAAATAAACTCCTCGCAACCAACGCGATAAAGGGGTTGTCAATCCCTTCATGGTCACCTACGAGAGTGAGATCTGATAGATATGATAAGATAATATTTTTGGTATTTTTATGATAAAGAGAAATAAAGATGCAAGTAAAATAAATGGCAAACGAAATAACTAAGTATTGGAAGATTAATATGATGGAAAATAGACCCGGGGGCCATAGGTTTCACTAGAGGCTTCTCTCGAGAGCATAAGTATTGCGGTGGGTAAACAAATTACTGTTGAGCAATTGACAGAATTGAGCATAGTTATGAGAATATCTAGGTATGATCATGTATATAGGCATCACGCCCGAGACAAGTAGACCGACTCCTGCCTGCATCTACTACTATTACTCCAGACATCGACCGCTATCCAGCATGCATCTAGAGTATTAAGTTCAAGAGAATAGAGTAACGCTTTAAGCAAGATGACATGATGTAGAGGGATAAACTCATGCAATATGATATAAACCCCATCTTGTTATCCTCGATGGCAACAATACAATACGTGCCATGCTGCCCCTACTGTCACTGGGAAAGGACACCGCAAGATTGAACCCAAAGCTAAGCACTTCTCCCATTGCAAGAAAGATCAATCTAGTAGGCCAAAACCAAACTGATAATTCGAAGAGACTTACAAAGATAACCAATCATACATAAAAGAATTCAGAAAAGATTCAAATATTATTCATAGATAAACTTGATCATAAACCCACAATTCATCGATCTCAACAAACACACCGCAAAAGAAGATTACATCGAATAGATCTCCACAAGAGAGGGGGAGAACTTTGTATTGAGATCCAAAAGGAGAGAAGAAGCCATCTAGCTAATAACTATGGGCCTGTAGGTCTGAAGTAAACTACTCACACTTCATCAGAGATGCTATGGTGTTGATGTAGAAGCCCTCCGTGATCGATACTGAAGGAAATATGCCCTTGAGGCAATAATAAAGTTATTATTTATTTCCTTATTTCATGATAAATGTTTATTATTCATGCTAGAATTGTATTAACCGGAAACATAATACATGTGTGAATACATAGACAAACATAAGTGTCACTAGTATGCCTCTACTTCACTAGCTCGTTAATCAAAGATGGTTAAGTTTCCTAACCATAGACATGAGTTGTCATTTGATTAACGAGATCACATCATTAGGAGAATGATGTGATTGACTTGACCCATTCTGTTAGCTTAAGACTTGATCGTTTAGTTTGTTGCTATTGCTTTCTTCATGACTTATACATGTTCCTATGACTATGAGATTATGCAACTCCCGTTTACTGGAGGAACATTTTGTGTGCTACCAAACGTCACAATGTAACTGGGTGATTATAAAGGTGCTCTACAGGTGTCTCCAAAGGTACTTGTTGGGTTGGCGTATTTTGAGATTAGGATTTGTCACTCTGATTGTCGGAGAGGTATCTCTAGGCCCACTCGGTAATGCACATCACTATAAGCCTTGCAAGCATTGTAACTGATGAGTTAGTTGCAGGATGATGTATTATAGAACGAGTAAAGAGACTTGCTGGTAACGAGATTGAACTAGGTATTGAGATACCGACGATCGAATCTTGGGCAAGTAACATACCGATGACAAAGGGAACAACGTATGTTGTTATGCGGTTTGGCCGATAAAGATCTTCGTAGAATATGTAGGAGCCAATATGAGCATCCAGGTTCCGCTATTGGTTATTGACCGGAGATGTGTCTCGGTCATGTCTACATAGTTCTCGAACCCGTAGGGTCCGCACGCTTAATGTTCGGTGACGATTTGTATTATGAGTTATGTGATTTGATGTACCGAAGGTAGTTCGAAGTCCCAGATGAGATCGGGGACATGACGAGGAGTCTCGAAATGGTCGAGACATAAGGATCAATATATTGGACAACTATATTCGAACATCGGAAAAGTTCCGAGTGATTCAGATATTTTCCGGAGTATCAAAGAGTTACGGGAATTCGTATTGGGCCTTAATGGGCCATACGGGAAAGGAGAGAAAGGCCTCAAAAGGTGGCCGCACCCCTCCCCATGGTCTGGTCCGAATTGGACTAGGGAGGGGGGCGCCCCTTCCTTCCTTATCCTTTTCCCTTCCCTTTTTCCTATTCCATGTGGGAGGAGGAATCCTACTAGGACTAGGGAGTCCTAGTAGGACTCCACACTTCTGGCGCCCTAGGGGCTGGCCGGCCTTCCCTCCTCCATCCTTTATATACGTGGCCAGGGGGCACCCCATAGAGACAAAAATTGATCTCTTGGATCTCTTAGCCGTGTGCGGTGCCCCCCTCCACCATAGTCCACCTCGATAATATCGTAGCAGTGCTTAGGCGAAGCCCTGCGATGGTAGAACATCAACATCGTCACCACGCCGTTGTGCTGACGGAACTCTCCCTCAAAGCTCTGCTGGATCGGAGTTCAAGGGACGTCATCGAGTTGAACGTGTGCAGAACACGGAGGTGTCGTGCGTTCGGTACTTGATCGGTTGGATCGTGAAGACGTATGACTACATCAACCGCATTGTGCTAATCCTTCCGCTTTCGATCTACGAGGGTACGTGGACAACACTATCCCCTCTCATTGCTATGCATCACTATGATCCTGTGTGTGCGTGGGATTTTTTTTAATTACTACGTTCCCCAACAGTGGCATCCGAGCCAGGTTTTATGCGTAGATGTTATATGCACAAGTAGAACACATGTGAGTTGTGGGCGATACAAGTCATACTGCTTACCAGCATGTCATACTTTGGTTCGGCGGTATTGTTGGATGAAGCGGCCCGGACCGACATTCCGCGTACGCTTACGCGAGACTGGTTCTACCGATGTGCTTTGCACACAGGTGGCTGGCGGGTGTCAGTTTCTCCAATTTTAGTTAAATCAAGTGTGGCTACGCCCGGTCCTTGTGAAGGTTAAAACAACACTAACTTGACAAACTACCATTGTGGTTTTGATGCGTAGGTAAGGACGGTTCTTGCTCAGCCCATAGAAGCCACGTAAAACTTGCAACAACAAAGTAGAGGACGTCTAACTTGTTTTTGCAGGGCATGTTGTGATGTGATATGGTCAAGACGTGATGAGATATAAGTTGTTGTATAAGATGATCATGTTTTGTTGAAGTTATCGGCAACTGGCAGAAGCCTTATGGTTGTCTCTTTATTGCATAAGATGCAAGCGGTAAATTATTGCTTTACTTTATCGCTATGCGATAGCAATAGTTGCAAGAGCAATAGTTGGCGAGACGACCATGTTACGACACATTGATATAGATCAAGATGATGGAGATCATGGTGTCATGCCGGTGACGATAGAGATCATGACGGTACTTTGGAGATGTAGATCAAAGGCGCAAGATGATCATGGCCATATCATGTCACATATTTTGATTGCATGTGATGTTTATCTTTTATACATCTTATTTTGCTTAGTTCGACGGTAGCTTTATAAGATGATCCCTTACTAAAATTTCAAGGTATAAGTGTTCTCCCTGAGTATCCACCGTTGCAACAGTTCTTCGTGCTGATACACCACGTGATGGTCGGGTGTGATAAGCTCTACGTTCAAATACAACGGGTGTAAGACAGTTTTTGCACACGCAGAATACTCGGATTAAACTTGACGAGCCTAGCATATGCAGATATGGTCTCGGAACACTGGAGACCGAAAGGTCGAACATGAATCATATAGAAGATATGATCAACATAGTGATGTTCACCATTGAAAACTACTCCATCTCACGTGATGACCAGACATGGTTTAGTTGATTTGGATCACGTGATCACTTAGATGATTAGAGGGATGCCTATCTAAGTGGGAGTTCTTAAGTAATATGATTAATTGAACTTTAATTTATCATGAACTTAGTCCTGATAGTATTTTGCAAATAATGTTATAGATCAATAGCTCGTGTTGTTGCTTCCCTATGTTTTACATGTGTTCCTAGAGAAAACTAAATTGAAAGATGTTAGTAGCAATGATGCGGATTGGATCCATGATCTGAGGATTATCCTCATTTCTGCACAGAAGAATTATGTCCTTGATGCACCGCTAGGTGACATACCTATTGCAGGAGCAGATGCAGACATTATGAATGTTTAGCTAGCTCAATATGATGACTACTTGATAGTTTAGTGCACCATGCTTACCAGCTTAGAACCGGGACTTCAACGACGTTTTGAACGTCATGGATCATATGAGATGTTCCAGGAGTTGAAGTTAATATTTCAAGCAAATACCCGAGTTGAGAGATATGAAGTCTCCAACAAGTTCTATAGCTAAAAGATGGAGGAAAATAGCTCAAGCAGTGAGCTTGTGCTCAGATTGTCTGGGTACTACAATCACTCGAATCAAGTGGGAGTTAATCTTCCAGATAAAATAGTGATTGACAGAATTCTCTAGTCACCATCACCAAGTTAGTAGAACTTCGTGATGAACTATAGTATGCAAGGGATGATGAAAACGATTCCCGAGCTTTTCATGATGATGAAATCGATGAAGGTAGAAATCAAGAAAGAGCATCAAGTGTTGATGATTAACAAGGCCACTAGTTTCAAGAAAAGGGCAAAGGGAAAGAAAGGGAACTTCAAGAAGAACGGCAAGCAAGTTGCTGCTCAAGTGAAGAAGCCCAAGTCATGACCTAAGCCTGAGACTAAGTGCTTCTACTGCAAAGGGACTGGTCACTGGAAGTGGAACTGCCCCAAGTATTTGGCGGATAAGAAGGATGGCAAAGTGAACAATGCTATATTTGATATACATGTTATTGATGTGTACTTTACTAGTGTTTATAGCAACCCCTCGGTATTTGATACTGGTTCAGTTGCTAAGAGTAGTAACTCGAAACGGGAGTTGCAGAATGAACAGAGACTAGTTAAGGGTGAAGTGACGATGTGTATTGGAAGTGGTTCCAAGATTGATATGATCATCATCGCACACTCCCTATACTTTCGGATTAGTGTTGAACCTAAATAAATGTTATTTGGAGTTCGCGTTGAGCATGAATATGATTTGATCATGTTTATTTCAATACGGTTATTCATTTAAGTTAGAGAATAATTGTTGTTCTGTTTACATGAATAAAACCTTCTATGGTCATACACCCAATGAAAATGGCTCATTGGATCTCGATCGTAGTGATACACATATTCATAATGTTGAAGCCAAAATATGCAAAGTTAATAATGATATTGCAACTTATTTATGGCACTCCCGTTTAGGTCATATTGGTGCAAAGCGCATGAAGAAACTCCATGCTGATGGGCTTTTGGAATCATTTGATTATGAATCATTTTGATGCTTGCAAACCATGCCTCATGGGCAAGATGACTAAGACTCCGTTCTCCGGAACAATGGAGCGAGCAACTGACTTATTGGATATAATACATACTGATGTATGAGGTCCGATGAGTGTTGAGGCTCGCGGCGGGTATCGTTATTTTCTGACCTTCATAGATGATTTGAGCATATATGGGTATATCTACTTGAAGAAACATAAGTCTGCAACATTTGAAAAGTTCAAAGAATTTCAGAGTGAAGTGGAAAATCATCGTAACAAGAAAATAAAGTTTCTACGATCTGATCGCAGAGGCGAATATTTGAGTTACGAGTTTGGCCTTCAATTGAAACAATGTGGACTATTTTCACAAACTCATGCCGCCTGGAACACCATAGTGTAATGGTGTGTCCGAACATCATAACCATAGTTTATTTGATATAGTGCAATCTATGATGTCTCTTACCGATTTACCACTATCGTTTTGGGGTTATGCATTAGAGACAACTGCATTCACATTAAAAAGGGCACCATCTAAATCCGTTGAGACACACCGTATGAACTGTGGTTTAGCAAGAAACCTAAGCTGTCATTTCTTAAAGTTTGGGGTTGCGATGCTTATGTGAAAAAGTTTCATCTTGATAAGCTCAAACCCAAGTCGGAGAAGTGCGTTTTCATAGGATACCCAAAAGTAACTATTGGGTACACCTTCTATCACATATACGAAGGCAAGATATTTGTTGCTGAGAATGGATCCTTTCTAGAGAAGGAGTTTCTCTCGAAAGAAGTGAGTGGGAGGAAAGTAGAACTTGATGAGGTAACTGTACCTGCTCCCTTATTGGAAAGTAGTTCATCACAGAATTTGTTTCGGTGACTCCTACACCAATTAGTGAGGAAGCTAATGATGATGATCATATAACTTCAGATCAAGTTACTACCAAACCTCATAGGTCAACCAGAGTGAGATCCGCACCAGAGTGGTACGGTAATCCCGTTTTGGAGGTCATGTTACTTGACCATGACGAACCTATGAACTATGAGGAAGCGATGATGAGCCCAGATTCCACAAAATGGCTTGAGGCCAGGAAATCTGAGATGGGATCCATGTATGAGAACAAAGTGTGGACTTTGGTTGACTTGCCCAATGATCAGCAAGCCATAAAAAATAAATGGATCTTCAAGAGGAAGACGGACGCTGATAGTAGTGTTACTATCTACAAAGCTCGACTTGTTGCGAAAGGTTTTCGACAAGTTCAAGGAGTTGACTATGATGAGACCTTCTCACCTATAGCGATGCTTAAGTCTGTCCGAATCATGTTAGCTATTGCCACATTTTATGATTATGAAATTTGGCAAATGCATGTAAAGACTGCATTCCTGAATGGATTTCTGGAAGAAGAGTTGTATATGATGCAACCAGAAGGTTTTGTCGATCCTAAAGGTGCTAACAAATGTGCAAGCTCCAGTGATCCATCTATGGACTGGTGCAAGCATCTCAGAGTTGGAATATACGCTTTGGTGAGTTGATCAAAGCATATAGTTTTATACAGACTTGTGGTGAAGCTTGTATTTACAAGAAAGTGAGTGGGAGCACTACAACATTTCTGATAAATATATGTGAATGACATATTGTTGATCAGAAATAATGTAGAATTTTCTGGAAAGCATAAAGGAGTATTTGAAAGGAGTTTTTCAAATAAAGACCTCGGTGAAGCTACTTACATATTGAGCATCAAGATCTATAGAGATAGATCAAGACGCTTGATAAGTTTTTTCAATGAGTACATACCTTGACAAGATTTTGAAGTAGTTCAAAATGGAACAGTCAAAGAAAGAGTTCTTACCTATGTTACGAGGTGTGAAATTGAGTAAAACTCAAAGCCCGACCACGACAGAAGATAGAAAGAGAATGAATGTCATTCCCTATGCCTCAGCCATAGTTTCTATAAAGTATGCCATGCTGTGTACCAGATCTATTGTATACCCTACACTGAGTTTGACAAAGGAGTATAATAGTGATCTAGGAGTAGATCACTGGACATTGGTCAAAATTATCCTTAGTGGAATAAGGATATGTTTCTCGATTATGGAGGTGACAAAAGGTTCGTCGTAAAGGGTTACGTCGAGGCAAAATTTGACACTGATCCAGATGACTCTAAGTCTGAATCTGGATACATTTTGAAAGTGGGAGCAATTAGCTAGAGTAGCTCCGTGCAAAGCATTCACTACAAAAAAAAGACACATCTGTGACATTTTGGGCCGAATGAATTTTTTTCTGTCATACATATGACACTTCTATGACGGTAATTGTGACAAAACCAGGTATCATCATAGATGTGGTGGGCTCCTACTTCTATGACAAAAAATCATGATAGAAAATGGGCTTTTTGTCCTGGGCGGGCCGGAGACGCAGCTGCATGACATTCTTTGGGCCGTCCATGACAGAAAAAACCATGGTAGAAGCGAGGGGGAAGAAAATTTCGGGGAGTTCCCAGTTACGGTGGGAGGTCGGGGGCCGAGAGATGCGCGTTTCTCTTGTACACGTACGCGCATGTGTGCGAGGTGTTGGCTCTAACTGAACCCGAGCGAGGCGTTGGGCTCTAACTGAACCCGAGCGATTGCACTGCAGGCTACACGTTACTGAACCCGAGCGATGGATTGATGGCTGTTAACTAAACCCGATCGAGGATTCCTTCGCTACTACTGCTAACTAAAGCCGATCGATTGGATGCACAATGAGCGTTGTGTGTGTGTGTGGGGGGGGTTGGATGAACAGTGAGCAGTGGCGTTGCCTCTGGATGAACAGGACCCCGTGGTGTGGAGGGCTGGATGAACTGTAGACGGTGGAGGGGTGCCCGTGGAGGGGTGGTTGAACATGACCCCGTGGTGTGGAGAGCTGGATGAACAATAGACGGTGGAGGGGTGGTTGAACAGTAGCCGGTGGAGTAGCGCGCGGTGGAGGCTGGATGAACAGGAGCCCGTGGAGGCTGGAGGAGGTCGACGGTAGCCCGTGTAGGCTGGAGGAGGTCGACGGTGGAGATGAACAGTATCCCGTGGAGTCCCGTTTTGCGGTACGCCACACCCCTCCCGATGAACAGGACCCCCGTTTCGACCGTAGGAGGTCCGTTTCGTCCATTTTGCGGTACGCCACACCCCCCGATCAACAGGACTCCCGTTTCGACCATAGGAGGTCCGTTTCGTCCGTTTTGCGGTACGCCAGACCCCTCCCGATGAACAGGACCCCCGTTTCGACCGTAGGAGGTCCATTTCCTCCGTTTTGCGGTACGCGAGACCCCTCCCGATGAACAGGATCCCATTTCGAACGTGGCCGGTCGAACACAAGGCCGTTTCCTCTGTTCTGTGGTACGCCAGGCCTCGTTTCCATCGCCTGTTCCGTCCAAGCCCTCCCGATGAACATGACCAGCATTCCATTCCGACCCAGCCGATTGGCTCCCACGCGTTCCGTTGCCTCCTGATGAACACGACGCATTCCGTTGCCTCCCCATGAACACGACGTATTCCGTTGCCTCCCCATGAACACGACACATTCTGTTGCCTCCCCATGAACACGACGACGACGTTGTTTCTCTGTTCCGACCCAGCCATGTACACGAGCCCTGGCCGTACGTATGCGCGAGTAGGCGTTCGAGACCCCGCCCGTATGTCCACATACATGGCCGTATTTTCTTTCTTGCACCCTGGCCGTTGTACGTACGTGTACATGCTACGTGTGTGCCTCTACTACGACACGTGCGCGCCTCTACATCCACCAGTATATATGTACGTACACGTTCGTGACCAGAATGACAACGCTACGTACGCTTCGACCAGGTGGGTCCCGACTGTCAGGCACTTCCTTGCATGCGAAGATGTAGCTGGTGGGTCCCAGCAGTCAGGGGGGAAACGTTTTTTTCATGAAATACGGTGGCCCGTCCGATGGGTCCCCGCTGTCAGGTGGAGGAATAATTATTTTGCACGTAATAAGGAGGCACTTCCTTGCTGCGGCCATGGACCCAGCTGTCAGCCTCTCCACGTACAGTCCACGTCCGATGGAAGCCATTCCTTGACCACGTTGACCACGCCGCACCAAGAGCACCAGGGCGGTGGACGACGGCGAGGCCTAGGAAGGGGACTAAGCGGAGCCGGGGAAGACGCGGCAGTGGATGCCCACGTGTAGAGTAATACGAGGGTTCACTGGTTTGCTGCAGTGTGAGGCTGCCGTCGTCGCATAATAACAGGGGGTGTGGGTGAGTAGAGGGATGGCCTGGCCAGCGGTGGGAGTAGTAGGGGGCGGTGAGGCCTCCGCCGCATCGCAGCCGGCCACGTGAGGCAGGAGCACGAGGCACGACCGACGCTGGTTTGGGCGGCTGGAGCAAGAAGACCAGAGGTTGCAGAAGCACTACGGCCGTTGGATGGACATCGTACGGTCACTAGAGCTAGAATCGTGCATATTGACTAAGTTGACAAAGCCCTCCGTCCCCGTCAACTTAGTAGGCCCACAAGTCAGCCTGCCACTATACTAGGTCCCAGCTAACATGGGGAGTACTCATTTTTGTGTGCATAATAAGGAGGCACTTCCTTGCGTACGAAGATATAGCTGGTGGGTCTGAGCTGTCAGCGGCGGTAACATTTTTTTTCCGTGAAATAGAAAGGCCCTTTCGGTGGGTCCCTGATGTCAGGTGGAGGAATCATTATTTTGCGCATAATAAGGAGGCATTTCCTTGCATGCGGCCGTGGACCCAGCTGTCAGCCTCTCCATGTACAGTCCACTTCAGATGCATGTCGGTCATTGACCATGTTGATCAGGCCGCGCCGAGAGCACCAGGGCGGTGGACGACAGCTCGGCCTAGGAAGGGAACGACACGGAGGCAGAGAAGACTCGGCAGTTGTTTCCCACACGGAGGGGACTATGACTGTATGAGGGTTTACTGGTTCGTCTGCCATCGCCGGAGAATAACAGCAGGAGTGGGTGAGTAGAGGGATGGCTAGGCCAGCGATGGGAGTACGATGGGGCGGTGAGGCCTGCGCGGCAGCAGAGCCGGCCGCGGGGAGGAGGGAGCAGGTAGTCCCGCCGGCGCTTGTTTGAGCGGCTGGAGTAGGAAGAGCAGAGATTGAAGAAGCACGACGACCGTTGGATGGCCATCCAACAGTTACTGCTTGTGCGTCAACCTTTTTTTAGGAAAGCCTCAAATCTGTGGAAAACAACATACAGCCCATCTGCCATTACTTGTAATAATTTACAACCCATTTGCTAATTATTAAGGTTTTTTTGGAGCCCATATTCTTTTTGTTAGCTTTACAGCCCATATTGTGGCCACGGTTAAAAAATTATACAAAATTTTGCATATTTTGGTGCAGTCCGAACTTTTTTTAATCCCGAAATTTCAACTCACATTCAAACTGATTTTAAAAATAAATGTATATCAATATAAAATCCAACAAATTCTCCACGCATAAAAATTAATGTAATTTAAAATCTCGAAATGAAAAAAAGATATTTGAAACTAATTACCAGTTTGATGTGTTTTAAAAATGTTCAACCTATTTCTCATTACTGATGGGTCATTTTCTCGGCCAGCCGAATGAAAGCTCTCCTCGTCTTGAAAGATTTACAGCCCAACAGGCCTGACAAAGCAACTTACTTGGCAAATCACAAAAAACTAGGCTGTGGCCGTGGACCCAGCTGTCGGCCTCTCCATGTACAGTACTCTTCCGATGGAATATCGTTGACCATGTTGACCACGCCGCGCCGAGAGCACCAAGGCGGTGGACGACGGCAAGGCCTAGGAAGGGGACGATGCGGAGCCGGGGAAGACGCGGCAGTGGATGCCCACACAGAGAGGAGTACGAGGGTTCATTGGTTTGGCTGCGGTGTGAGGCTGCCGTCGCCGCAGGGCATGGCTAGCGGTGGGAGTAGTAAGGGGCGATGAGGCCTCAACGGTAGCACAGCCGGCCACTGGAGGCAGGAGCAGGCGGTCTCCTCGGCGCTGGTTTGGGCGGCTGGTGCAAGAAGAGCAGCGATTGAAGAAGCGGCAGGACCGTTCGATTCAAATCCAACGGTTACTGCTGCTAGAATCGTTTGTTGACTAAGTTGACAAGCCCTGCGTATGCGTCAACTTAGTAGGCCCACAGGTCAGCCTCCCAATCGGTGCGCCCCAGATGTCAGTGGGAGGAATAATTTTTTTTCACGTAATAAGGAGGCAGTTGATTGCGTGCGGCCAGGCCAGCGGAGGGAGTAGGGTGGGCCGGGGAAGCCTGCGCGGCATCACAGTGGGCTACAAGAGGAGGGAGCAGGTAGTCCCGTCGGCGCTAGTTTAGGCGGATGGAGAAGATCGGAGATTGAAGAAGCATGTCGGCTGTTGGATGGACATCCAACAGTTACTGCTGCTAGAATCATGTGTTCACTGACAAAGCCTTGCGTAAACAAGTCAGCCTCGAAATCTGTGGCGTGTACAGCCCATTTGCTATTATTTTTATAATTTTTACTCATTTTCTAATTCATATGGTATTTATTGCAGCCCGTTTTCCATTTTTAGAATTGCTGGCCATTTTCTGGTCAGTACCAGGGTCAAAAAATTAACTAAATATGTGAGAAATTTTGTAAAAATTTGCAAATTTCTGCTGGGGAACGAAATATTCTTAATCCAAAAATTAATAGCCATACTAAAACAAATTTAAAAATAAATTAGTACTGTGTCATGTTAAATCCAATGAAATACGTATACGATATCAGCTAAGAACAAAAACAAAAAAAGAAACTTATATCCCATTTGCTATAATTTTTTTGGAATTTTCAACCCCTTTTGATATTACTTTTAACAAACATTGACCATACTCTTAAGCCAGGCCGGAATGCATCCCTCCTTGTCTTGAAAGATTTGCAGCCCAGTAATTCGTAGAAAACAAATAGGCCTAGCTTGGGTATTCTTCAAAAAGAAATACTGAGCTACCTATTTTCCCAAAGAACTGGTGCATGAGCATTTAGCTTTATTTATTTATTTACTTATTTATGTTTAGGGGACCATGAGCATGTACCTGGGCCGGATTCATGTGAGAGACTCCCTTCCAGTTAATTATGGGCTTCTCTATTGGGCCTTCATCAGTGGGCTGCATGTTATCAACAAGTGGAAAATGTGTTCCGTACGAAAAATAGTATGCTCTACGTACGGTACGGGGCACTAAAGGATCGAACCGTGCAACGACTTCCAAAACATTGTGTTTGTCGTTCTAACAACACATTTATTCAACCAACAGATGAAATATACTATTGATTGTACATTGAAAACAGCAGCAGCAGCAACCAGGGCTGGGGGTGCAACAGAAGCAGTAAGCAGGCCAGAAGAGTGAAGACCTCCACGAGCATCCAGCTGCCACGACCGTCGACGAGCACCATCCAAGACGTGTTCATGCCGACCCAGTACAATACCGTTAATGTAGTTGAGGCTGACGGGGATCGGATCACAGTCAAGGGGGTTGATGCTCGCCACCCTATGATTGTTATGCTGCGTGACACGCCATTTCTAAAGATCAGGCGGCATCAGCAAGCAAGGAGCTGGCTTAAAAAGCTCTGGCCTGAGGGCTTTGAGTAAATGGTACAGCCCCGACGAGAACGCGGCGAGCGGCATGGTACTCAGATTGTCCACACGTGAAACAATGAGCTTGATTACCTCTGTAGGGAGCGAATTCCAGCCACTCTTTCGGCGAACGGTGCTCGGTTCTGCCATTGTTAGTGCTTGGATGGAAGATTGGACGAGATTATGTGCGGACAAAGATGGAGAAGCGAATATGTGCCGCGGGAAGTGGACAGGTGATGATGACTATAGCACGCCGCTTGACTTACGAGACACATACCAGCAGCGTAGGGTCATGTCGATGCCAGACAACTTGCTTGAGTGATCACAGTACTGGTACTCCCTACAGTGATATGCCCTAACTTGCTTGAGTAGAGTAGTAGAGTAGGACACTACTCTACTACTAGCACCGAAGGAGTAGTATATTCTAATCTAAAATAGTTACAAACTTCAATGCCCAAGCATGGAACGACTACGAACCATGCTCAAAGACCGTGTCTACGTGGTGTTTGGACATGGGCGACAACCTCAACGCCAACGGTGCTGCTCCCGTTGCACCGTATGTGTTTCTGTCCTTCCTGTTCGAAATTATAGTAGAATTCATGATTTATTTTGTGCTTATTCGGATTAAATCTCGCAGTAACTTGCTCATATATTCAACTGGCGCAACGTCCCCTACAGCCACTCCCGTTTCATGGACGGCCTGGTCGATGCCTCCAAGGAGCCCTTCGTCCACTGCTATGAGTGCCCGATGCCGTTTTGTGGCTCGCCGGCGGACATGGTGCATCACCTCACGGATGCGTGCAGCGGTCACTGCTGGCCCTTGGCGAAGAACATCAAGTACGAGACGTGCTACCCGTTCACCATGACGGAGTCGCTGGAGGATCACCGCCGCCTGCTAGTCTCACAGGAGGACGACAGCGTCTTCCTCTTGATCGTGGGCACCGGCGAGGCCCGCACAGGCCACCGCCCCGTCTCTGTAATGTGCATTAGGGGCGACGCCGCTGATGCTGACACTGACACGAGGCCGATGTACGGGTGCGTGGTCAGTGTTACTACCCCTCCGGGTTGCGTGGGCGGTGACACCGGCCTCATCGAACGGACTTGGACTCTGGGGAGCTCGGACTATCCCGCCAATGTGGACTTGGAAAACCCATGGCATCCTTTACCCGCCGACGCGGTGCACAGGAACTCCAAGGAGGTTCACCTGGACATACGCATTATCAAGTTAAATGTTGATCATTAGTCTTCGCTCAATGTAATCCGCTGTCTAAGCATGTGGAGACTTCCATGCAGGATCTTTCTCTATTGGAGTATCGCGCATGAATAAAAGTGTATCCATTTATGGTTTAGTCTAGAATCTTCCATGTATGAATTTTTACTACAGTACTGGTGAAAGACTTATGATGAACCATTTCTTACATCTCCTCTGCCCGCTTGCAAGTCATCCTGATTTAATCCCTCCGTCTAGGTGTATAAGGGCATGGTTAATATTACTTAATAGTATAGCCAACTATTGACTATAAGAAAGTGCCATGTCATATGTAGCTAACATGTATAACAATCGATACTCAAAAACTAATTCTTAAAGATCATTTCTTGCAAAGTACAATAAGTGTTATTTCTTCACAAGTTTTGAATGCAAGTTTTGGGCACCTTACTACTATAGATTAGTACGACCAAAAATTGAACTAACATTATATATAGTATGATAATTGCTGATGCATGTCACCTAAAATTATATCATCCAAAACTATGTTCAAATACGAATCCAACAATATAGTTTTTGTTGACATGCACTAACATTTTGTCAGTTAAATCTTCAGTCAAATTCAATGGGGGACTAATAACCACGACCGATGTAGTACAAGTGTAGAGGGCGGCGCTGCACGGGAGTCTCACCTCTCACCCCGCTCATGGAGTGGCAGTAAAGCCGTCATATCACAAAACCCAACCACTCCCAGTAATAAGTGGCCTCGTAAAATAAACGAACAAGCAACCATCACATCCCTCTGTCTTTTTTGCATTTCATCTCTCTGCATTTACTTTCTCCGATTCATCTCGCACACTTGATCCCTAGCTACTACTCCTAGGGCTAGTTCTTTTGGCGGCTTCCCCAGCTTTTCCACAAGACTAGTCACAGTGGAGAGTAACAATAAGGCGCCTCACTCATTTATTTGGGCTTCTAAACTACTACTCCATCCTGGTTTATTCCTCGCCATTGTAATTTGTGCTAAATTTTGACCAAAGATTTAACTGGTTTATTCCTCACCATTGTAATCCCTCCAGCTAGGTGTGTAAGTCATCTTACGAAAACCAAATAATCCCAAAACACTTAGGCGCGGTGCATTAACTTCTACCTCATTTCTTGTTTCTTGACATATCAACAAATAAGAGATAAAGAGTGTGCATGCTTTTAATGACTTGAGATATCAAACACGACATGCAGTGGTTAGTTCATTGCATGCAATACTATTAATTAGCAAATAAACATTAATGTTTCTCGTTTTCTCCTCCTCCTTGGTTATGGTGCACAGCCTAAGATGACTTACTCACCTAGACGGATGGAGTAGTGCATGTGACATGCACTAACATTTCATTAGTTAAATTTATGATCAAAATTTGACACAGATTACAATGGGGACCAATAAACCAGGATGGAGGTAGTAGTTATGGGATTACTAATCTAGAAGCCTAAAAGAACTGGCCCCTGGTACTCCTACTAGTAGTGGTACTCAAGTTAGAATTCCAATTGCACGACACAACTTGTTAGGCAAAAAATTCAATACAGGGTGTAGGAAGCGGTTTGGGAATTTGCATGCCTTTCCAACCAGTGAGATACTCCGTACAAAGTACGACAGAGAAATAACCACAGAGAAGGAAGATAAAAGTAAACAATCAAATGAGCATTTTTGCATTTGTTTTGCATTGAATCATTTCACAAGCTTGACTAGTGCTATTTTTCTACTTTTACAAAAGCCGCATCATAATGTTAAAACGTGCATTTGCACGTACTCCCTCCGTCCGGGTTTATTAGGCCTAAGACTAGTCACAATGGGGAGTAACTTAGAGAAGTAACATGCATACGTTACTAGTCTATGTTACTACCTCCACATTGAATAGTAATATATGTGTTGTGCCATGCATCACTTTATTTATTAGGTTGTAGACTCATCTTTTCTTGATATGTGTGATGTTACAGTAACTAGCTATGTTATCACATGGCTCTCTTTCTTCATTAATTATATGTCACATCATCTATTTTTCCTAGATAAGTGTGATGTTACCATCTATGTTACTTCCATTGTGGGTAGTCTAAAGACAACTTCTCTTAGACCAAGACACATAGTAATTTGCTCACATTAATTCTTCCATTCCACCCCCAATGCACTCTCTCACATGCATGCAGCCAATGAAAAAGCACACATGAAGTGTATTAACTTTTTAGCCATGGCACCAACAACAATAGCTTTCAATACAACCAATGAAATGGTTGCATGCATGCGCCTTTCCAACACGGGGCCTTATAAAAGGGGACATGCTTGTGATGCTGAGAGGCCTAATAAACCCGGACGGAGGGAGTACATAAGTAATAGTAGTACTCCCTCCATCTAGGTGTATAAGTCTTCCCTCCTTGGTCACGGTGCACAACCAAAGATGACTTATTGGCCTGGACGGAGGGAGTAGCACAGTCTGCAAGCATATATCGAGAGAGACGTGTAGTGCGATAGTATATAGTAAAGTTTGTGCTATGTGCACGTACTTGCAAAATGCGTACGAATACACAAGGTTTCCAAACTTTCCCTTTTACATACTTAATTAAGGATGCTAAAAATTCCTGAACATTCGGGATTTATCATTTGCGTCCCAAAACTAATGAGATCGCCTTACGAAACAAAAATTATACTCCTCCTAAAAGCCACGACACTTGCAGGAGCGCTTGCAGCGTGCCACGAGTGCCCTGGTGCGCGGCTGTTTCCCAGTGCGCCGACACAACGCCTCTTCCTCAGCCTCGCAACTCGCGAGGTGCTGATTGGCGGCTTGTCGGCGGGCGAGCGCGATCTCACCGGTGTGGTGATCCGGCGCCAACAGGTACTCCTCCTCGCTGGAAGCATGCACCCGGTCCACGTACCGCCAAGCATAGATGAGGCGCTTGGGCCCGACTGCACTCAGGGCGTCGGCATGGGCGTCCTCCGCCACCCTCATGGCCCTCGCACGAGCCTTCTGCCAAAGAGCCAATCGCCTGACTCTCTCGGACGCCACATAGGCCTCCCAGGCAGCTTGTTCCGCGGTGCGCTTCTCTTCCTCGGCCTTCTTCTCCTCCTCTATTTTGGCGCGCTTTGCTGGAGGCAAAGCCTCCCACAAGGCGACATCCATTTCTTTCCAAAGCTCCTCAAGGCTGGGGGGGCTCGGCGGGCGGCGCGACGTTCTCCTCGTAGCGGGGAGCCGACGCATCCTCTGGCGCGCGTGCTGGCGAGATTGGGAACGCTGACGCGTCCACCTCGACGCGTCGCAGCGAGGAGCGGAACACCGACGCGTCCTCCTCGACTAGTGGTAGCGAGGAACGGAACGGCGACGCGTCGTGTCGCGGCGAGGAGCGGAACGCCGATGCGTCCTCCTTGACTAGTGGCGATGAGGAACGGAACGGCAACACGTCGCGTCGTGGCGAGGAGCGGAACACCGATGCGTCCTCCTCGACTAGTGGCAGCGAGGAATGGAATGGCGACACGTCGCGTAGTGGCGAGGAGCGGAACACCGACGCGTCCTCCTCGACTAGTGGCGGCGAGGAACGGAATGGTGATGCGTGACCATCCACGCGGTGCAGCGAGGGGCTCCTAGGGCTTGGGAGGGGCGATGCCATGGTGGTCGATGTCGGTGTCAAAACCGGCGGATCTCGGGTAGTGGGTCCCGAACTGCGCGTCTAGGCTGGATGGTAACAGGAGGCAGGGAACACGATGTTTTACCCAGGTTCGGGCCCTCTCGATGGAGGTAAAACCCTACGTCCTGCTTGATTAATATTGATGATATGGTAGTACAAGAGTGGATCTACCACAAGATCAAGGAGGCTAAACTCTAGAAGCTAGCCTATGGTATGATTGTTGTATATGGAGTTGATCTCCTACGGACTACCACCCTCCGGTTTATATAGACACCGGATAGGGTTAGGGTTACACAGAGTCGGTTACAATGGTAGGAGATCTTGAATATCCGCATCGCCAAGCTTTCCTTCCACGCCTAGGAAAGTCCCATTCGGACACGGGACGAAGTCTTCAATCTTGTATCTTCATAGTCCAGGAGTCCGGCTGAAGGTATAGTCCAGCTACCCGAACACCCCCTAATCCAGGACTCCCTCAGTAGCCCCCGAACCAGGCTTCAATGACGATGAGTCCGGCGCGCAGATTGTTCGACATTGCAAGGCGGGTTCTTCTCCAAATCCTGTGTACCTGTAGGAATAATGTCCGATTTTTGTAATGTAGTGCTCCTTGACTCCCACGCCCAATAATGTCTGTCTTCCACGTGTCAAACGAATGCGAAAAGCCAAGGCGTTTTTACATCCACGCCCCTAGCCGTATAAACGAGCCGCCTATTTAACGGGATGGGGATTTAGGTCCAAACCACATCTTCTCCTCTCCGTGAGTTATCATCAGAGCGCTTCCAGCAAAGGTCCATTCCAACATGACCAGCCGTCGCAGCTCCTCCCCTCACCCCTCCGGTCCCAAACCCGGGGACTGGGAGAGTTGCACCATCCCGCATAGCGAGTTAGTGTCGCTTTAGGCCAAGGGATTTCTCCCTTAGGCATACATGGTCCTGGTCCGAGCCGGTCTCGCCACCTATAATGGCGAAAAACAAGCGGAGAGCACCCCCAATCCTTCTAAAGGAGAGTGGGTGTGCCTCGTCCCCTATCTAATAAGGGGACTGGGGTTTCCAATTCATCCATTTCTCCGCGGGCTTCTGGAGTTCTACGGCCTCCAGCTGCACAATCTCACGCCCGCCTCCGTATTACATATTGCGGGTTTCGTCGCCCTTTGCAAGCTATTTTTAGGCGTTGAGGCTCATTTCGCACTGTGGAAGAGGTTATTCTGCCTAATGCCCCGTTCTCGAGAGGGGTCTATATACCAAGTGGGCAGAGCCGAAGTATGGTGCATCGCCGGGACCGGATACCTATCCGGAACCCCAAAGAAGGCGTCCGAGGACTGGCCTTCGGAATGGTTTTACATAGATGGCGTCCCGCTACCGGACCCTATCCGGGTCGGTCTCCGTGAGTTCAACAGTGCCCCATTGAAGAAACGCTTGAGCTGGTGTCCGCGGAGCTCTCAGAAAGAAAGCGACAAAGACGTCCTTTACCTGATGGGCCGGATAAGACTGTTGGCTCATTCCGGACTAACCATGATTGGAGTCATGGCCGCATGCATTATGCGAGGGGTGCAGCCGCTTCAATATAGAGGCCACCCCATGTGGGATTTAAACGGGGAGGATGACGCCACCCGTTACGGTCGTAAGGGGCCGGCCTCAGCTGCCGCCCTAGTAAGGATCTTATCCTCTTTGTACAAGGGAGAAAAGGAGGAATTCCTCCGCGTCAATCCGCAGGCCGGATTTACTATGTACGATCCTCCAAGTTGGGTAAGCGAATAATTGCGCTTGCCCGTCTATTTTATACTCCCACGGTTAGATATGTAGTCTAACAACTTCAATGCAGGAACTGCGACAGGAGGTAAAGGATATAAACAGCCACCCTCCACAGCCCGAGGACCTAGGACGGTCCCTCGATCCGGACTCCGAAGAGGACCCGGACATATCGGTGGAGCTTATCGACGGGGTGTTCCATCAGCTAAGCAAGGACAATACCTTGGTAGCCATCACGGCTGATTACCCAGGGTTAATCCCGGCCTCCCAGGTGAAAGAAACCGGAGTCTCATTCCCTTGAGAGAGATTCCACTCTCACATATTCCGGTGTTTCTGACGACAACCGTGTTTTGCAGGGGAGATTTCCGAGGCAGGAGGCCGAACCTGCGATGGCTAGCCAATGAGGGGCCGCAGGACCCCGTGGGGCAAAAAGGAATGCAGTCCGGACTGAGATGCCGGCGCAAAGGTATAGCGCACCCTCTGTTTCCCTGGTGTTATTCTGTCAGGGCATATTAACGTTCGTGCTATCTTCAGAACGAAGAGACCTCGCCGGACTACATCCGGAGAGGTTGCCAATCGCGCCCCCACCAGCCAGGCTCCAATGTCTGGCCATGAAGCGGAGGCGAGCACAAGGCGCGCACCGGACACTCCTCCGACAGAGGATGCGGACAGGCTGTCTGCCACAAATTCTGAAGTGGAGAGTGCCATGAACCACAGGCGTCGCTGGACAGTTCTACGCAACGCTTGTTTCTCCCAAGAGGCTTTAGATGCCTTTAATTCGGGAGATGCGTACCTCCGTGCCGCTCAAAATGGTTTAGCCAGAGCCACGGAGCAGTATGTAAAAGACATACGGGTAAGAAAATTTTGGTCAAATATAGATATACCAATAGCCCCCGAGACTTGAAACAGTTAGAGCAACTGATTTAAGGATCATTTAATAAGCATGTTCTTACAGAGAAGAATACTGTACTGTCCCAGGAGCTGGAAAAGTGCAAGGCCCAACTAGAGGCCGCACTAGCCGCAGCAGGGGAGCCCAAAGAGACCCCCTCGGGTAAGATACGCTTCGAAAGATTAGTATTGTGCGGTGTGGGTGCAAATCTGACAAATCATGTTGCAGATGGCGCCGGACTCGATCCGGAAAAGCAACAACTCTTACGCCGGCTAAAGGCCGGTAAGAGTACGTTGACAAAGGTGAGGCAAGAGAAGAATGATCTTCAGGATGCCAACACTAGGCTGGACGTCGAACTTAAAGATGTTCGTGGCCAGCTGTCGGACTCCACGAGGGAGAATCAGCGGCTTCGACGCGGCATATTCAGTAAGTGCTTGAACGAACTTTGAAAAAAAAAGAGCTCGGCGAGGAAGTCGACTAATAGAGTAATGTCTATAGGTATGCTCACAGGTCGTCCTGCAGAGGAGATGCCCGGTTCTACGGGTGACCTTCTTCCCGAACTCATGCAACTACACGAGCGAATTCGGCAGGCGATGCGAGGTGTTGCCCAAGCCTTATGGCCTGCCCACTCCATGCCCGAGGGCCTTGGAGAGCTTGCGGAGAAGCTGAAGGGAGCTCGGCGGCGCTTCCAGTTGTGGAAGATATCGGCCTGCGGACAAGGCGCTAGGGAAGCCTGGGCCATGGTGAAGACCCGTTTTACGAATTCTGACCCAAACCACATGGCGAGGTCGGACCAGTGGGGCCTGACGGGAAGGAGATCCCTGTGAGCTTAGTATACGGCCAAGTAGAGTTGGCCGCGAAGTATTCCCAGCAGGACTATAAATTAGACAGCCTGTTAGATGGTATAAAAGAGGAATACAATCAGTCAGAAAGACTATGTAATTTTTAATTGACATGTGTAATGCCTTCTAGCCGGATTGTAGATCGTTTGTCGTTGCCGACCTTTTCGCTTCAACCTCGGGACCTGACGGTCCGGAGTGTGTCCGAATACCATAGCGGTTATATAAGAACCGTGGTATGCGTGGAGACCAGGCGTAGGGGTCATTAATGCTTTATCAGACAAGTGCCCAACTAGTTATGTTATATTACATGGTTAGTAAGAAACATCTTCCAGAGAGAATAGTTCCATTAGGGGTTCCTTTCGCTGGGAGGCATGCCCTAAAGTGCATGTCCGGACTGCGTAAAAAGATGCAGAAAAAGCATCTGGGGGCACATAAAATGAGTAAAAAGATCATCTTTTATCTCACCGACCGAATATTCCCTTAAGAACGCTAGCTTTCGGCTTCACCCAGTCTGAGGTACACATCCGACTGACCCGGCAGTAACAATCGCATAGGTGCTCCCTTTACCGCCTAGCCGAACAATCGAGAACGTAGGGGTAAGCACAGGAGCCAGGCAACCCAGCTTGGCCAAAACTTAAGTCATATCGATGCATATAGTGGTGAAGAAAAAAGTACATGCGGAAGTTTGACGCATGTGTTGGGCGTGAAGCCCGTATAAATAAGCTTCTGTTAAAGAAGCCCCCAGGTTTAATGAGCGTGAGTGGCGCGTCACTAGATGAGCCTTTAAGGGCTATAAAAGAAAAGAGGGGAAGGAGAGAAATGTAAGACAGAAAGATGCAAAAAATGGACAGAGGAAGGAGACGAACACAGAGTCCGGCGCTAGGCATAGAATCTTCGGAGACGGGTGGCGTTCCACGGGTTCGGCTCGAGTCGGTTATCCGACGCATCTCGCAGGCGGTACACCCCGCCAGTCAGGACTTGGTCGATTATGAATGGACCTTCCCACTTGGGCTTGAGTTTGTCCTTTTTTCTTATCCGACAGGCGTAGAACTAGTTCGCCAACATTGTAATTTTTGGCCCGTACTTCTCTGCTTTGATATCTTTGGGCCTGCTGTTGATAAAATGCGGAACGGGCTTTTGCCATGTCACGCTCCTCCTCCAGGGCGTCCAAGTTGTCCTGCCGATC
This sequence comes from Triticum dicoccoides, assembly GCF_002162155.2. Lineage (NCBI taxonomy): Eukaryota > Viridiplantae > Streptophyta > Magnoliopsida > Poales > Poaceae > Triticum > Triticum dicoccoides. The sequence goes on from NC_041388.1 coordinate 32,281,112, forward strand.
GAGCTCGGCTTCTCTTTCTTCGTACATGCGCATTCTAGGTGAGTCATGAATTATGTCGCAGGGCAGAACTGCCTCTGCACCGTACACCATAAAAAATGGTGTGTATCCGGTGGTGTTATTTGGCGTGGTCCGCAGCCCCCATAGCACGGAGTCGAGCTCCTCTACCCAGTGCGTGTTAGATTCCTTGAGGGACCGCACTAGTCTGGGTTTAATGCCGCTCATGATAAGACCATTTGCATGTTCAACCTAGCCGTTGGTTTGTGGGTGATAGACGGAAGCATAATCGAGCTTGATGCCCATGTTTTTGCACCAGAGTTTTACCTCGTCGGCGGTAAAGTTTGTACCGTTATCGGTTATGATGCTGTGGGGGACGCCATAACGGTGTACAACCCCGGATATGAAGTCTATCATAGGTCTGGATTCGGCCGTTTTAACAGGCTTGGCTTCTATCCATTTGGTGAATTTATCCACCATGACCAGTAAGTATTTTTTCCTATCGGTCCCACCTTTAAGGGGTCCGACCATGTCAAGCCCCCAGACCGCAAAAGGCCAGGTGATGGGTATAGTTTGGAGTGCGGTGGGTGGCGTATGGCTTTGGTTGGCAAAAAGCTGGCAACCAGTGCATTGTTGGACTAGGTCCTGAGCGTCTGCCCGGGCCGTCGGCCAATAAAAGCCTGTACGGAAAGCCTTGCTAACAAGGGACCGAGCAGCGGCGTGGTGACCACCGAGTCCGGCATGAATTTCAGCCAGAAGGTTCCGCCCTTCCTCTTCGGAGATGCACCTTTCAAGGACTCCGGTAGTGCTTTTCTTATAAAGCCCTCCCTCATGGACTCTATAGGCTTTAGATCGCCGCACTATGCAGCGGGCCTCATTTTGGTCCTCCGGGAGTTCCTGCCTAGTAAGGTAGGCTAGGAATGGTTCTGTCCACGGGGCGATGACCGCCATTATTACGTGGGCTGAAGGTGTAATTTCATTGGCAGAGCCTCCAATTGTGTCAGATTGTTCGGCGTCGAGTGGTGCGGTTGGGTCCGGGCTGTTATTTGCGGGTTCCCCCTCCCATGCTACGGATGGCTTGAACAATCTTTCCAAAAAGATGTTGGGGGGGACTGCATCGCGTTTTGCTCCGATGTGTGCCAGGACGTCCGCTGCTTGATTGTTTTCTCGGGCTATATGGTGAAACTCCAGCCCTTCGAACCGAGCTGACATTTTTAGGACGGCGTTGTGGTAAGCTGCCATTTTTGGGTCCTTGGCGTCGAAGTCTCCATTTATTTGGGATATCGCGAGGTTTGAATCCCCACGTACCTCTAGGCACTGGATACCCATGGATACTGCTATCCGGAGACCATGTTGGACCGCCTCATATTCGGCTGCATTGTTGGAATCCATGTACATGATTTGGAGCACATATTGTACTGTGTCTCCTGTGGGGGATGTCAGGACGACGCCAGCCCCCAGTCGGGCCAACATTTTGGAGCCGTCAAAATGCATAATCTAGTTTGAATATGTGCCGTACTCTTTAGGGAGCTCGGCCTCCGTCCATTCTGCGACGAAGTCGGCCAAAACTTGTGATTTAATAGCTCGTCGTGGCTTATAGGTTATATCGAACGGGAGAAGCTCGATGGCCCATTTTTCAATCCGGCCTGTTGCGTCGCGGTTGTTGATAATATCGTTGAGTGGTACTTCCGAGGCTACTGTTATGGAACACTCTTGAAAGTAGTGTCGTAGCTTCCGGGATGCCATGAATACCGCGTATGCAATCTTCTGATAATGCGGGTACCATGATTTGCATGGAGTGAGGACAGTGGATACGTAGTAGACCGGCCTTTGAAGGGGGAATTTGTGTCCATCCGTTTCCCGCTCGACAACGAGCACTGCGCTGACAACTTGATGTGTTGCTACAATGTACAATAACATTGGTTTGCCGGTGTTCGGCGCGGCCAGGACTAGGTTTGTTGCCAATATGGCTTTTATTTTTATTTCATCAAGTCCGGTCGTGGCGGCCTCCGTCCACTCGAAGTGTTCGGTGCGCCGAAGGAGGCGATAGAGGGGTAGTGCCTTTTCTCCCAAGTGGGAGATGAAGCGGCTTAAAGCCGCCACGCATCCGGTTAATTTTTGTATTTGTTTGAGGTCCTTTGGGATATCCAATTGTGAAAAAGCTCGGATCTTGGCTGGATTTGCTTCAATTCCTCTACTGGATACAATGAAGCCCAAGAGCTTTCCGGCTGGAACACCGAAGACGCATTTTTCCGGGTTGAGCTTGATGTCATATTTTCGGAGGTTATCGAATGTAAGCCTCAAGTCGTCTACTAGAGATTCGACATGTCTTGATTTGACGACCACATCATCAACATACGCCTCCACTGTTTTGCCGATCTAATTTGCCAGACATGTCTGGATCATGCGCTGATATGTTGCGCCGGCATTTTTCAGCCCGAAGGGCATTGTGTTGAAGCAGAATGGGCCGTATGGTGTGATGAATGCTGTTGCGGCTTGGTCTGATTCTGCCATCTTGATTTGATGGTATCCGGAGTATGCATCGAGGAAACACAACGAGTCTTGTCCTGCGGTGGCATCGATAATTTGATCGATACGGGGAAGGGGGAAGGGATCCTTTGGGCAAGCCTTGTTGAGGTCTTTAAAATCGACACACAGGCGCCAGGATTTGTCCTTCTTTGGTACCATCACCAAGTTTGCTAGCCAGTCCGGATGTTTTATGTCTCTAATGAATCCGGCCTCCAATAGCTTGGCTAGCTCCTCTCCCATAGCCTGTCTCTTGGGTTTGGAAAAACGCCAAAGGGCTTGTTTGACAGGTTTGAATCCTTTTAGGATATTTAAGATGTGTTCGGCCAGCCTGCGTGGGATCCCTGGCATGTCTGAAGGGTGCCAGGCGAAAATGTCCCAGTTCTCTCGTAGGAACTCTCGCAGTGCGGCGTCTACATCAGGGTTCAGTCATGCCCCGATGGAAGCTGTTTTATTGGTCCGTTGGATGGACCTGGAATTTGACTATTTCGTCAGCTGGCTTGAAGGATGTGGATTTGGATCTCTTATCGAGTATCACATCATCCCTGTTAACCGTGGTGCGCAGCGCGGTCAGTTCCTCGGCCGCTAAGGCTTCGGATAGTGCCTCAAGGGCTAATGCGGCCGTCTTGTTTTCGGCGCGGAGTGCTACGTCCGGATCACTAGCTAGAGTGATAATTCCGTTCGGCCCGGGCATCTTAAGCTTCATGTACCCGTAATGGGGTATTGCTTGGAAGATTGAGAATGCTTCCTGTCCCAGTAAAGCATGATATCCGCTTTTGAACGAGGCCACCTGAAACGTGACTTCTTCGGACCTGTAATTATCCGACGTGCCGAACACCACATCTAGTGTGATTTTTCCTATGCAGCGCGCTTCCCGACTGGGGATTATTCCTCTAAAGGTTGTGCTGCTTCGCTAGATGCGGTTCCAGTCTATTTCCATTTTTTGAAGGGTTTCCTCATAAATGAGGTTCAGTCCGCTGCCTCCATCCATGAGCACCTTGGTGAGGCGAAAGCCGTCCACTATGGGACTGAGGACCAATGCGGCTGGTGCTCGGGCTGTTCGGAATCTAGGTTCATCACTTGCGTTGAAGGTAATAGCAGTGTCACTCCATGGATTTATTGTTACAACTTGATAGACTTCAGCGAGGCTGCGGAGTGTTCTTTTTCACATACTGTTTGATGCGAAAGTCTCAAAGACTGTGAGAACGGTACTGGTGTCCTCGGGCTGGCTTTCTGCGGCCTCCAGAATTAAGAGGTCCTCGCCAATTTTGGCCACCTGCCGGAGTATCCAACATGCTCTAAGGCTGTGAGTTGGTGTGGCGTCCTCTGTACTGTGGATTCTACAGGGTCCATCAAGCCACCTTTCCAGTACGGCTCCATGCCCTGTAGAGGGTTTTGGCTTTTTGGTGTTTATCCCGGGTGTCCTATGATGATGCACCCTCTTAGTTCGGACGGGATTACTATTCAAGGCCGGATTATCCCAAAATTTTATTTCGGTTTTCCAGGCGCTTTCCATCGCACAGTATTTTTGTACTATGGACGCCAAGTCAGCGAAGCGTGTAATATCACGACGACTTACGACGTTAAGGATTCCCTCGTCCGTGCAATTACTGCAGAAAATTGAGATTGCGTCTCCCTCGCGGCAATCCTTTATCCTGTTCATAACCAGGAGGAATCTGGCCCAGTAATGATGTACTGTTTCCTCGGGCCTCTGCCTGATTTGGGAGAGATCGCTTATGTTCGGGTAGGCGGGTGTCGTTGAATCTGAAACCTCACCCAATCCAAGATTCGGAGGCCGAAGAGTTTCCGAACTCTAAAGTTCAGATTCTTGGATGTTGTCCAACGAATCTAGCCCGTTGCCTGATCCTAAGCTCAGGTCTTGAGTTACATCCTCCTCTCTGCGGGTATCCGGCTTGGAGGAGTCGAGAATTCGGACGTAGCTAGTCCTTAAAATAGATGAAGGGTCGCCGCACTGCGCCTCTACCACGGCAACGTGGTGGGTGACTTGGGGAGAGTTAATTTCTCTTAGATCGGGTTTAAGCCCAACCTGGTCGTAATTCGTAGCGACCCCCAGGGCGGCGATGCGATCCAAGAGCTCGTTTACGGAAGAGAGCTCCATTGGATCTAGCTGCTCGACGAGCTCCGAGCCGACGTGTAGGTTGCTTTTGATGACCCGAGAGGTCACCGTCGGCGCAACAGCCGAACTGGCGGTCATGAGGAAACCACCTAGCCGGAGAGTTTGGCCGACAACCAAGGCTCCCTTAGCAACGGTGTCGTCTTTAAAGATGGGAGGATGCATCCTTCCTGATTGCGACAACACAGAGGAACTCTCAATGAAAGCACCAATGTCGGTGTCAAAACCGGCGGATCTCGGGTAGTGGGTCCCAAACTGTGCGTCTAGGCCGGATGGTAATAGGAGGCAGGGAACACAATGTTTTACCCAGGTTTGGGCCCTCTCGATGGAGGTAAAACCCTACGTCCTGCTTGATTAATATTGATGATATGGGTAGTACAAGAGTGGATCTACCACGAGATCAAGGAGGCTAAACCCTAGAAGCTAGCCTATGGTATGATTGTTGTATATGGAGTTGATGTCCTACGGACTACCACCCTCCGGTTTATATAGACACCGGATAGGTTTAGGGTTACACAGAGTCGGTTACAATGGTAGGAGATCTTGAATATCCGCATCTCCAAGCTTGCCTTCCACGCCAAGGAAAGTCCCATCCGGACACGGGACGAAGTCTTCAATCTTGTATCTTCATAGTCCAGGAGTCCGGCTGAAGGTATAGTCCGGCTACCCGAACACCTCCTAATCCAGGACTCCCTCAGTCGACGTGAGAGGGAGGGGGAGGAGATAGCGATGAACGTGAACATGAGGGGAAGGAGATAGCGATGTCGTGGGAGGCGCAGTATTTATAGCGAGCAATGGCACACCTACGTAAGATATGGACTGAGCTGCACTGACTTAACTGCAGGTCCAGTTGCGTCACTGACATGTGGGCCAGACCCCTGTTGGGCCCATATGTCAGCGACCCAATGCACCTGCAGTTAAGTAACAACTACGTGGGCATATTTGTTGGAGTAAATTACGGGGGAGCGAAGGGGTGGAAATATTGCTGGTCACAATGGATTGGACGAGCATGGGGGGAGGAGAGTCATGCATGCAGATTAAATTAACCCCTCTAAAGAACGATATTTTAAATGTGGCTACTTGATCTGTGGCAACTGGCGAGCCACCGCGCTCGAAGTCGTTCACCTGTGGTCCCGACCATCAACTCCTACGGATCAAATTATCACGCGAGCTGGCTATTCATACAAAGGTGCTCCACCATGTACCCGGTACCCACGAATGCAGCAATCGTGCACCTACGGTTTTCAGGTTTATTTGTTAACGCGGCCTTTACGTAACACTCATGTGTGCGAGACAGAGAGAGGCTGACTGCGTGCGTGCGCCTCTTCTCTTCGTATATGTACTCCACCGTTTGTCTGGTGTCCAAAAAATTATAATAACTACTAGCAATGTGCCAATGCGTTGCCACACGATCAAAGTAGATTTAATACATATTCACCGATTTAATAGAAAAAAGTCTAGTTTTGAAATACGTATATCACTAAAAATATGTTATGTTTCACTCAAAATATATTCCTTTGGCGGTTTTGATGAGATAAGGGAGGAATGTTGTTGGTTTCAAGATTCGAGAAGTGGTATATGTCTAATTTCTACTCTTACTAGCAAGATGCCCGTGCGTTGCACGGAACATCAAGATCTTGTGGGAGAAAAGGATGAACGAGGGAAGGCCTTATCTGCAAATGTGGTGAAGAGTGCGAGTAAATTGCCATATTTTCCTTCCTATCCGTCAGATATAAATCGGACGAGCTACATTGCAGGATAGAAGGCCCACCATCATCACCAACTCTATTTTTTATCCCTACTCTTATCAAAAGCACTGTCGGTGATGATCGTGTGCCTGCCATCCTGCAATATAGGTCGTCCGATCTATATATGACAGATAGGAAGGAAACTATGGCAATTTTGCAAAAAGATACCCACACCCCTCTCCACATTTGCAAATAAGGCCTTCCCTCGTTCATCCTTTTCCCCCACAAGATAAACTGCTCATACAAATGCATCTTGATGTTCCATGCAACGCATGGGCATCTTGCTAGTTGTTGCAAAAAGCCCATGTGTGTGTGAGAGAGAGAGGGAGAGTGGAGGAGGATGGAGTGCATGTGTGACAAAGACACAAGGAGTGTGTGTGCGATAGGTATCAGCTTAAAATGAGGCGATAGTGTGTGTGTGCATGATCGAGAGGGCGTGTCTCAAGAAGGGAAGAAAAATCTACATAGATACAAGGAGCGGGAGAGAGACATGTATGCGATCATGGAAGCATGAGTGTGCGGGTGTATAAACCTATCTAGAGGCTAGCTAGTCGATAAATGTTTGTGAGAGAAATACGAGTCGAGGTGCGAAAGCGAGAGTTTTGTGTGTGTGTGAGAGAGAGAGAGACGGTAGTCGGGAAGGGGAGTGGAAGTAGGAGTTGTGTGTGTGTGTCTATGAGAGAGAGAGAGAGGAGACGGTAGTCGGGGTTGTCTGATCGGTAAACAAATGAATAATGTCAGCCTGGGATGGAGACAAAAAGGAGACCGCAACAAATGTTGTGTCTAGAGGAGAGAGAGAGAGAGAGAGTAATTTTAGTGGTATGAGTCATATGTAGAGACATATAGGGTGTGTGAGAGAATCCCATAGAGAGAAAGACAAAGTGAAAGACGAGTTGAGACTGTGTGTGTGGCGGTGAAAAAGAAAGCTTAGGTACCGAGTGATACCAGAGAACAATAGAGACGTGAGAGATAATGAAAACCGTGTAATGTATAATGATAGGGAGAGTGTGACACTTCTCAAGGGAGACGTCGAGAGACCATGTTTGCGAGGATAGGAGGAACATGAAGTGAGCGTGCGGGTGAGCTGGAGAAAAGAGAGTGATAGCTACCTGAAGGAGCATGCATGCGAGAGAGATGGGCGTGAAAGGAGTGAACAAAAAAGGGATTCAAATATTTGAATTCGAGATGATGATACATGTAATCCATACTCGAACCAAAATTGATCTATCAAACATGCATACTCATATGAATTCACGCACATCTATGTTATTTAATATATTAGATATTACTGATCCATACATTTTAGTAGAACATAATTTGGTTAAATTTTTTCGAATTCAACCTTAAGATTTCGAGATCATTGTATTTGTAAATCATATTATACATATAAAGGAGCAGAATTCTTTGTTGTGCTTTTGAAAGTATATATAAAAAATGATGTATATAGAATGTAATTCTAATTGAAAATGGATCCCGCCCGAAAAAATAGAATACAAACGGGATTCGAATCGAGTTGGCACGGTAAACATGCACTCTGCAAAATTTGAACGAAGCGAGGAAAGTCGCAGTAACCGCCCGAAACCAAAATCTGCGAGATGGAAATCACTACTGCCTATCCCTGCCACGCAAAGCCTATCTGTTGGATTTCTATAGGTTTTGATAGGGGTAGGTTTGTAATTTCACCAAAACGTGACGTAACTGCCTCTCACCCGGATTCATACACGGTGGGCGCCAAAACACAGTGTGTCCTCGGCCAAAATCGACTCCCTCCCCGATTCATATTCATACACGGTGGGCGCCAAAAACAAACTCTCGTCGGCAAATATTCGGTCTATGCGAGATTACCGTCATATCCCCAACCGACTAATGTTGCTGTGATGTAGTAGACCTTTGAAACGGTGGCTAAGTTTGTAAATTTCCTCGCATTTGAGACAAGCGCGCCCTGAATACATGGTCCCCCCTTCCTCTCTACCTCCCTTTTCCCCATTCGTACTCCGTGGGCGCCAAAAGATCCTCTCCACCCCACCCTCCTCCGTCCGCCACCCCATCCACCGCCGTCCTCCTCCACCATGCCGGAGCTGATACCCCGACGCCGCCATCCATTACAAGAGATCGACCTCTCTCATCCACGGCTTCAGACCGGGATCCTTGCACCCCGTCCTCTCGCTTCATCCCCGCCGTCGTCCACCTTGCCGGGGCCGCTCCTACGACCGTCTCGTCCACCGTGCCCTGCCGCCACCATCTACCCTCCTAGATCTGCTTCCACGCCGCCGACATCCATCGCTACCACAACACCATCAAATTCTCAGCAGATGCGTACACTGCACCGCACCAAAGGCGGTACTCTTTCATATCTACTCAACTTATTTATCGCAGCAAGAAAATAGATCGCCACTGCTTTACTCTGAATTCTTGTATTGGTTGCGAAGTTGCCTTTGTCCGGTTTGCACCTTTAGATCCGCCATGGCACGCTCAACACTATACTCCCAATGCTTATGGTTTTCCCCTTTTATATTCCACACTAGTTAAATCACAGTAGACTAAATTTCAAAATTGGGTCAGTCGATTTTTCAGAGCTCGCCGGAGTTCGCCGGTGCGATCGAAGGGGCTCGGGTGGTTGTGGGGCCTCGCCGAACAAAGAAAACTCGATGCGGGTGGGGGTTGGGGCGGGGGTGGGGTGGGGGTGGCGGAGGAACACAGGCGGTGGGGGCCGGTGGTCCGGCCGGCGGCCCGTGCGGTGTTCTGTATGGGAAGAATCAGAGACGAGGAAGAAGAAGGGTTAGGAGACGTAGGATCTTCATCCAACCGCCTGAAATGGTCGAGAGACAGCTGGGAGTTGCTTTCTTAATGCACTCTGGTTCATCATGTGTGGGCACTGCGCAACCAACATTTTATTATCCAAAATCTGCTTGCTCTTCTTTACCATGTTCCTCTTCCGTTCTTCTTTAATATGTACTCTCTCCGTTCCTAAATACAATTCTTTGTATAGATTCCACCATGGACTACATATGGAGCAAAATGAGTGAATCTACACTCTAAAATGTATCTGGATACATCTGTATGTGATCCATAGTGGAAATCTTTACCAAGACTTATATTTTGGAACGGAGGGAGTGTGATAGTAGTACAGTATGTTCCTTGTACTGAAGATGAGCAGGGACATTTGCAGTGTAGAGGTCTATATGGTCGGTTGTGATGGACACTTTGAGCCTCTTTGATTCGTAGGATCTTGTAAACATAGGAATAGGATTTGTAGTGGACTGCCCACTTGAATCCTATAAGAATAGCAAGGAAATGCGGGGAGCTGTGTCGCCTTTGAGAGTTACACTGATATTAACAGTACCGCACCTTCACTTGAAGAGAGCTGGTATCCGAAGCCTTTCTAGCCGTACCGGCAATACTAGCACATATATTCCAGCAAGTTCCACTTTGCTGATTTTACTCTGATGCTTAAGGTTTTCCCGTTATATCTACACTATGATCTGTGTAGCTGCTTTATGTCACACTAGCAACAGTCCACTCTTGAAGCTAAACACTGCAATGACTTACAAAATTGGCACCAAGGCATTGAGTGCCATTCTGGATGCAATGAAACTCATACGCTCCCCACCTGTTGATTCTTGTTCAGAATATTATCCTAATGACTATTCTAACCTTGAGGAGTCAAAGGCAGATGGCCTGTCCTGTTCACCCATCAAGGTGCCTGTTCTAATTTGGCAATGTTTTGTTGATTGCGGGTATCTTGCATATGTTGTCTTGCATTTCTTCTACTTTGTTGCACCGCCATCTGCTTAGTTTACTCATCATATATGTCGAGATGCCATGCCCATCCATTATCAATACATATTCCATCTGTCATCATACCATGTTTTCCACTCAAATGTTGTTCTTGTGCATCAGACATCAAAAAGGAAGAGGGTGATTGCTGAACCTGAAGGAGCACCAGCAAAGTCCTCGAAAAATATGGTGGTGCCGGAGAAATCAGATAGCACCCCACTTATATTGGCTGTACAACCAGTGACACAAAACGTAGGACCGACTCCAGCAGACTGTACCCATACTTCACTGGCCACACCACTAGCCCCACCACACAGGACCTGCACTCCAGCAAAAGGTATACCGATTTCATTTGCCATAGCACCAGCTCTACCACCGAAAAATCCCACTCCAGCAAAAAGTACAGCAAGTCCACTGGTCGAAGACCTATCCCAACTGCAGAGATGGCCAATTCCTGCAGATTGGAACCCCATTCCATTTATTCCCAGTTTAAAAGACAATGCTTTCAATGTTGTTAGGGACTACGTGCATATATTCCCATCATGGGAAGATTATTGTGAAGACAAATACCATTTTCACATCTTCCTGTCCAACTTACGTGTAAGTGCTATTATTCATGGTTATTATTTTCTTGTTTTCTGCTGATTGAAGACATCAATGATTTATATTACATTGTTGTAACTAGGCGAGGGTCAATCTGGATAGTCATGACGAGCAAAGCTTGCTTGTGCTTTTCAAGGAAGCATTGCAGCAGTATCGGTGTTACCTGAGGAAATCACACTTTGATGGCAACTCTATAAACGAATTTTCAGTGAAGTCTCCTGTGCTAAATTTAGAAGACATTGAATGGAAAAACCTTGTTATGCACTGGTCTCGTTCCCAGGATGAGGTATTTTCTATGAAATCACATGGCAATTTGAACTTCTACTTTTCCGCATGTGCCTTACGGATCTTTTTTGCAGGAAATCTGCTCGAAGAAGAATTCCGGTTTGACAAGAACGGCATGATATCGCAAATATGCTGCCCGCTGCTTTGCTCTTGTTAATACCTGTTGTCCTGTATCACTGTACTTGCATACATACCTGGTTCATTATGTGACAGCAGTATGCATGATAGCTTGCTTATCAATTGTTCGCTCCAAATTATCCGATCTGTATGAATGGTTACATTAGTGTAGAATATATCCAATGTCAATGTTTTTTTTAGCTCTGCATCGTTCTTGTAAGTACATGTTGTCCTTTATCAGTGTACTTATAATGACAGGTAGTTGTTCATGTACCATCACTCTGCATCTTATTTTCCTTTGCCCTCCATTTTCTACACATCAGATCTATATTTACTCTTACCATAAGGTTGGTACTGAAGAAGTTTAGTTGTGCATTGCTCTTGCCTGTACCTTTTGCCTATATCGCTGCACTTACATTTATAGCTACTTGGTTATGTAGCATCACTCTTCATCTTATCTTAAATATTCTCCATTTTTTCGTATATTATCACATCTATATTTACTCTTAACAAAATGTAGAATAAAGGCAATGCTTTTGAAGAAGATTTTGTGGTAAACTTCTTGAATTGCCCCCCCCCCCCATCAGCATGGACAAGACCTTTATAGAGCATGTCTTCACCAATAATGTAAGTTTGTCCATCTCAAGCCTTCAAACTTTGTTGTATATATTTGGTTAGGCATGACTGCAATAGCTGTTTATTTTTGGTGTTTGCATCAAATTGCTTGTTTAAAGTTTATTATGTAGTTCATAAACAAAAGTTTGTCCTTTCTCAATTTAAGTTTTCAGTTGTACAACCAAGT
>NC_041388.1:32293489-32297693 GCF_002162155.2 Triticum dicoccoides
AAGGCCTTTATAGAGCCTGTCTTCACCAATAATGTAAGTTTGTCCATCTCAAGCCTTCAAACTTTGTTGTATATATTTGGTTAGGCATGACTGCAATAGCTGTTTATTTTTGGTGTTTGCATCAAATTGCTTGTTTAAAGTTTATTATGTAGTTCATAAACAAAAGTTTGTCCTTTCTCAATTTAAGTTTTCAGTTGTACAACCAAGTTCCTTCTTCATACCATGTAAATTAAACTATACAGAGCAAGTGATCTTGTTTTGCACTGCATGTATGCTTCTGTTCTTCATCCGTAATTCAGTGGTGTGGTGAACCTACCCATGACAGCACAATGTCATATTCTGCAATGTCTTAACTATGAACAATGACATATCATTCTACTATTATTTAAACTGTCTCTTTATTTGTCAATCTGAAATGGTATAAATTGACAACACACTAACCATTGATACTTATGAGTTCTTGATCTGTAATCCAGTGGTGTCGTGAAGCTGCCAACTCCTTCACAATGTCATTTCCTGCCATGTCTTGACCTGAACAATACCATATTGTGTTAATGCAATTTTAAACTGTGTCACTTTATTCGTCAGTAAGAAATGTGATGAATTGTCAACACCGATACTTTTATGTGCAAAACATGTCATCTGTCTGCTTGTTTATCTTTCAGAGTGAGGAAGATATAAGTGTTGAACAAGCGCAGTCTCATCATCTTGCTCAGCTGCTTGCGCTGCAGCTCCCCAGCAGGGCTAACATTTCTTGAACTCTATTGAAGTGTTGTCGGTTTTGTATATTATTTTGTCGGCGTGTTTATTTGCACTGGTGGCGATCTTTGATGCCCAGTGTATGTAATCTGTTGTCTGCTTGTGCTTTATTATCATAGTGGCGAACTTTGATGCCCAGTGGATGTAATATGCCGTAATTTCTTTATTGTATAATCTAGGTTTTTTCTTATTCACGATGCTGCAGTTATTTTACTGTATATATATCCTGTCTTCGCAGTAAACCGGCCAAACCGTAAAATTACGGTACATAATCGGGCCGTCATGCAATCACGATGTAGGTTGGGCCTGAAACATGCCGAACAGCTCACGGGCCGGCAGCAGCCCGAAATGAACCCCGGCCGATGATTGTGCGAATCAAATAACGGGCTTTTAACAGGCCAAGATTGTCTCGGTCCTTGTTTGGCCCAATCAGATATCGGCTACGAGCAGGCCGGATGCAAACCGGGCCATAGTTAGGCCCAACTATATGACGGGCTTTTAACAGGCTGAAATTAATATAGGGCCGAAATGTTAAACGGGCCCTTAACAGGCCAAAACTAATATCACGCCGAATTACTAAGTGGGCCTTTAGTAAGTGGGCCCAAAAGCATAGTGTCTAGTTGACGGGCCGAATCTGATATGGGCCACAATTGAGCCCAAAGCCTCTTAAAGGGCCGTAATTTGGCCCAGAACATGGTAGGCTTTTAACGGGCTAGATCTCATATGGGCCACTATTAGGCCCGGAGCGTGGCAGGCCATTAATGGACCGGATCAAATATGGGCCGACATTTGGCCCAAAACATGGCAGCGAGTTAATGGGCCGGCTACTAGGGTCCTCAAAATCTTGTGGTCCTACAGCTGGGTCGGCCCATTAATGTCGGCGAAATCTCATGGGCCTTTAGCTGGGTCGGCCCATTATGATCCGCAAGAATCTTGTGGGCCTTTACCTGGGCCGGCCCATTATGGCAGACAAAAATCTTGTGGGCCTTTACATGGGCCGACCCATTATGGCCCGCAAAATCTTGTGGGCCTTTAGCTGGGTCAGCCCATTATGGTCCGCAAAATCTCGTGGGCCTTTAGCTGGGCCGGCCCATTATGGTCTGCAAAATCTTGTGGGCCTTCAGTTGGGTCGGCCCATTTAAACTTGATGGGCCGATCCACGTGTCAACATATCATAGGCGCGTCTCGCTCATTGGATGAGTGACACCTGTGCCAATGCGGACCTACATGTGTCTCCTCCAGCCAATGATGATTTTACTCGTGGAAAATCCCCATTGGTCGGGGCTGTTAACGGCTTATCGGATACAAAACCCGACCAGGTAGCTTAACAGTGTTCCGTTACGGTGGATGCCACGTGTCGGTCACCCTTGACGAAAGCACTTCTGTGACGCGTTGTTTATCGTCATGGAAGTGGACACTTCCGTGATGATAATTTTGATAATGTCATGGAACACTTCTATGACAGCACAGGTATGACTATCTTGATTCTGTCATAAAATCGTCATGGATGTACATGCATGACAAAAAATGCGACCTACTGTGACAAACACGTATCATCACGGAATTGTATTTTTTTTGTGATTGTTGACATAGAAATTTGCAAAATACATACGGATCTGAATGTGGTAGACCCATAGACTAAAGTTCTCTCACAAGCAAAACATGATCACACCTTCGTACTCTTTGGGTGTTAATCACATAGCGATGTGAACTAAATTATTGACTCTAGTAAACCCTTTGGGTGTTGGTTACATGAAGATGTGAACTATGGGTGTTAATCACATGGTGATGTGAACTATTGGTGTTAAATCACATGCGATGTGAACTAGATTATTGACTCTAGTGCAAGTGGGAGACTGAAGGAAATGTGCCCTAGAGGCAATAATAAAGTTATTATTTATTTCCTTATTTCATGATAAATGTTTATTAGTCATGGTAGAATTGTATTAACCGGAAACATAATACATGTGTGAATACATAGACAAACATAAGTGTCACTAGTATGCCTCTACTTCACTAGCTCGTTAATCAAAGATGGTTAAGTTTTCTAACCATAGACATGAGTTGTCATTTGATTAACGGGATCACATCATTAGGAGAGCTATGTGATTGACTTGACCCATTTCGTTAGCTTAGCACTTGATCGTTTAGTTTGTTTCTATTGCTTTCTTCATGACTTATACATGTTCCTATGACTATGAGATTAAGCAACTCCTGTTTACGGAGGAACACTTTGTGTGCAACCAAATGTCACAACGTAACTGGGTGATTATAAAGGTGCTCTACAGGTGTCTCCAAAGGTACTTGTTGGGTTGGCGTATTTCGAGATTAGGATTTGTCACTCCGATTGTTGGAGAGGTATCTCTGGGCCCACTCGGTAATGCACATCACTATAAGCCATGCAAGCATTGTAACTAATGAGTTAGTTGCAGGATGATGTATTACGGAACAAGTAGAGAGACTTGCCGGTAACGAGATTGAACTAGGTATTGAGATACCGACGATCGAATCTCGGGCAAGTAACATACCGATGACAAAGGGAACAACATATGTTGTTATGCGATTTCACCAATAAAGATCTGCGTAGAATATGTAGGAGCCAATATGAGCATCCAGGTTCCGCTATTAGTTATTGACCGGAGATGTGTCTCGGTCATGTCTACATAGTTCTTGAACCCGTAGGGTCCGCACGCTTAACGTTCGGTGACAATTTGTATTATGAGTTGTGTGATTCGATGTACCAAAGGTAGTTCTAAGTCCCGGATGAGATCGGGGACATGAAGAGGAGTCTTAAAATGGCCGAGACATAAATATCGATATATTGGACGACTATATTCGGACATCTGTAACATCCCAAATTTTTAATTTGGAATGTTATACATTAGGTCATCACTGCATATCATATTTTATTTGCTTTTGGCCTGATCCAGAAATTCTACGCAACTCAAGGACCCACAGAGAGAGTTGGGGATTTCGTTATTTTCATATTTGGGTCTTTCTCAAATTTTGAAAATAGGATCATTGATTTTATTTATTTTATCCTCAATTATTTCTATAATAAAAATATGACAGAGGGAATAAAATGACTTTCCAAAAATAAAGAAATATTGAAGGTTTAATAAAAAAATCAAGTAAGATTTTATTTCGGAGTTTTCTCGCTATTTTATTTGAATTTAGGAAAAATTGCACCTTTTCAAAACTGCATTTTAGGGCCAAGAAAATGTTCATCCTGTTCTAAATATTTTATTTAGACGGTGAAAATTTGTTTTGGCATTTTTAGATTTTTATTTATTTTTCAAGGATTTTTCTTAGTTCGGCGGGATTAAAAAAAAAACCTCCGCGTGCCCGACTGGGCCGAAGCCCAGCCGAGCCAGGCCGGCCCGCCCGCGCCACCGCCTCCCCGTCCCGTGCCGCCGCCGGACTCGGGAGAGTCCGAGCCGCCGCC
>NC_041388.1:32297945-32319097 GCF_002162155.2 Triticum dicoccoides
CGCCGCAAGTTGTGCCGCCGCCGCAAGCCACCGCCTAGCGCCGCCGCCGCCAGGAGCCGCCGCCCCGCCACCCCATGCTTCCCACCACCACCGGAGCCCCGCCGGACCTCGCCAGAGCCCGAGCTGAGGTAGCCGCCCGCCGCCCCGGTTTTTCTAAAAGAAACCGATCTGTTTTTTTAGAAAACCCTAGATTCATTTTTTTACAAATAGATCGGTTTTATTTTCCGGTTTATTTATTTAGCGAGCGTTTGCCTGTTCGTTCGTTTTAACGGACGAATTCGCCATTTAGTTCAGTTAACGAACGTTCGTTCGTTAATCTGTTCATCTGTTTTTCTTTTTCTTGGATTTTCTGCGGTTATTTCTGATCGTGATTTCTGATCCGATTTTCGTTCTAGTATAACGTTTCGCTCGTTTATCGGAATCAGGTGATTCAAGCGCCTGGAGTTTCGTCTCGAAACCCTCTTTCTGTTTAATCAACTCAAACAAGTTTTTGCATCTGTAAAAATTGACTTAGATCCAAATTAGTAAACGAAGTTTCTTTCTTTCGTCGTTTGTCTTTTGTTGCTTCGTTCAATGTGTTTCTTTTTGCAAACCGGAGTTCCTAAGTTGAACTTTCTGGTTAGATCTCTTATTTGAGTTTTACCCGTGCATTAGATGAGTACTTATTGTATGCTTGTTTGTTTACGTTAGAGTACCCGGAGTGCGCCGCTTGCTACTTTGAATCTCTAGGTTTCAAGGATCATCAACAAGGCAAGTAACACTTTGATCACACCCCTTTACTACCCAGTTTTATTGCATTAGATCAATCCTCAAACAATTGCATGATTAGGATCTGATTAATATGTGGGTTTTGGGAAGTAGATGACGTAGAACCTATTACCTGTTTTATTATCAAACCCTTGGGAGTTACTTCTACGTTTGCTTATCATGCCATGCTATGCTAGTAGACGTGGATTGGGTGAGTGTATCCATGACAGATGTGAGATTGATAAATTAATGGTTTATTTAAGGTGGCAACTTAAACACACATCTGGGTGGATTGAGGCACCTGGGTATTCCAGCGATTGCCTGTTTTTCTTTATGGACCGCCACCCAGGCTCAAAGGGATCATGAGATTTATTCATACTAGAAACTTCCGTGTGCAGCCACAAGCTACTATGGGCTCTAGCATAGTCAACTAAGCCGTGCAAACTAACAGTGGTAGACTAGCAGATGTAGGGGATGTAGGTTGGTACTGTCTACCCGATCGTAAGGTGCTAGCGCTTCTGAAAGACTATGTCTCGGTCATCCATTTCTCAAACACCATGAAGTGCGAGAATCCCAATGGAGGAGATCGAGTCTTGTGGGGAAAAGTGCGCAAACCTCTGCAGAGTGTATAAACTAATCATGGTTAGCCATGTCCCCGGTTATGGACGTTTTGAGTATCTAGTACTTGGCTTATCATGTGAATCTCATCATGTTACTTTAATTAATATTGTTGGGTTTTAATGATGATACTAAATTGGGATTGAGAGGATGTCTATCTTCTCAATGTTTAACAACTACCATGATAGTTAAATAAAATTTATTCCTTTATAGTAGGGAAAAATTGGCTTTACACAAAACTATAACCATAGAGCTTTCCACCAGCCATATATGCATGTAGTATAGCTTTATTCTTCCATTACTCTCTATGTGTTATATTGCCAACATATTCCATGTGCTGACCCATTTTTGGGCTGCAACGTTCATGTTGCAGACTATTCAGACGACGAGTAAGGTGCCTTTAGGTCGTGGTTCTATACTCAGTGATGCTGTTGGAGTTGATGGACTCACTTATCTTCCAAGCCTTCCGCTGTTATCGTTATTAGATGGCCTTAAGCCATATTTATTGTAATAAGTTCTCTTTTGAGACATTCGATGTAATAAGTGTGTGATTGCTACTCTGTTATAAATCCTTCAAGTACTGTGCGTGTCAGCATTACTGATCCAGGGATGACACTAAAGCACAGAGATCAGACTGTTGAGGTCTGGTCGCTACAACATCGGAAAGGTTCTGAGTGATTCGGGTATTTTTTGGAGTACCAGAGAGTTACGGGAATTTGTATTGGGCCTTAATGGGCCATACGAGAAAGGAGAGAAAGGCCTCAAAAAGGTGGACGCACCCCTCCCCATGGTCTGGTCCGAATTGGACTAGGGAGGGGGGCCTTCCTTCCTTCTCCTTTTCCCTTCCCTTTTTCCTATTCCATGTGGGAGGAGGAATCCTACTAGGACTAGGGAGTCCTAGTAGGACTCCATACTTCTGGCGCGCCCTAGGGGCTGGCCGGCCTCCCCTCCTCCATCCTGTATATACGTGGCCAGGGGGCACCCCATAGAGACAACAATTGATCTCTTGGATCTCTGAGCCGTGTGCAGTGCCCCCCTCCACCATAGTCCACCTCGATAATATCGTAGTGGTGCTTAGGCGAAGCCCTGCGACGGTAGAACATCAACATCATCACCACGCCATTGTGCTGACGGAACTCTCCCTCAAAGCTCGGCTGGATCAGAGTTCGAGGGACGTCATCGAGTTGAATGTGTGCAGAACTCGGAGGTGCCGTGCGTTCGGTACTTGATTGGTTGGGTCATGAAGACGTACGACTACATCAACCGCGTTGTGCTAACGCATCCGCTTTCGGTCTACGAGGGTACGTGGACAACACTCTCCTCTCTCATTGCTATGCATCACCATGATCTTGTGTGTGCGTAGGATTTTTTTTGAAATTACTATGTTCCCCAACAGATACCCCCTCCGACGGAGCTCCAGAAAAGGCCCCGAGATGGGATCTCGTGGATACAGAAAGTTACGGCGGTGGAATTAGGGTTTTGGCTCCGTATCTGGTAGTTTGGGGTACGTAGGTATATATAGGAGGAAGGAGTACATCGGTGGAGCAACATGGGCCCCACGAGGGTGGAGTGCGCACCTGAGGGGGGTAGGTGTGCCCCCCTACCTCGTGCCTTCCTGGTTGATGTCTTGAAATAGGGTCCAAGTCCTCTCGATCACGTTTGTTCCAAAAATCACGTTCCTAAAGGTTTCCTTCCGTTTGGACTCCGTTTGATATTCTTTTTCTGCGAAACTCTAAATAGGCAAGAAAACATCAATTTTGGGCTGGGCCTACGGTTAATAGGTTAATCCCAAAAATAATATAAAAGTGTATGATAAAGCCCAATAATGTACAAAACAGGATATAATATAGCATGGAACAATCAAACATTATAGATACGTTGGAGACATGTCAAGCATCCTCAAGCTTAATTCCTGCTCGTCCTCGAGTAGGGAAATGATAAAAACAGAATTTTTGATGTGGAATGCTACTTGGCATAATTTCAATGTAATTCTCTTAATTGTGGTATGAATATTCAGATCCGAAATATTCAAGACAAAAGTTCAATATTGACATAGAAATATTAATAATACTTCAAGCATACTAACTAAGCAATTATGTCTCTTCAAAATAACATGGCCAAAGAAAGTTATCCCTACAAAATCATATAGTCTGGCTATGCTCCATCTTCACCACACAAAGTATTTAAATGATGCACAACCCCGATGACAAGCCAAGCAATTGTTTCATACTTTTAGTGTTCTCAAACTTTTCCAATCTTCATGCAATACATGAGCGTGAGCCATGGACATAGCACTATATGTGGATTAGAATGGTGGTTGTGGAGAAGACAAAAAAGGGAGAAGATAGTCTCACATCAACTAGGCATATCAACGGGCTATGGAGATGCCCATTAATAGATATCAATGTGAGTGAGTAGGGATTGCCATGCAACAGATGCACTAGAGCTATAAGTATATGAAAGCTCAATAAAAAGAACTAAGTGGGTGTGCATCTAACTTGCTTGCTCACGAAGACCTAGGGCATTTTGAGGAAGCCCATCGTTGGAATATACAAGACAAGTTCTATAATGAAAAATTCCCATTAGTATATGAAAGTGATAGCATAGTGAGGGAGTCCTGGATTAGGGGGTCTCCGAACAGCCGGACTATATCCTTTGGCCGGAGTATTGGACTATGAAGATACGAGATTGAAGACTTCGTCCCATGTCCGGATGGGACTCTACTTGGCGTGGAAGGCAAGCTAGGCAATACATATATGTATATCTCCTCCTTTGTAACCGACCTTGTGTAACCCTAGCCCCCTCTGGTGTCTATATAAACCGGAGGGTTTTAGTCCATAGGACAACATACAATCATACCATAGGCTAGCTTCTAGGGTTTAGCCTCTCCGATCTCGTGGTAGATCAACTCTTGTACAACTCATATTATCAAGAATAAACAAGCAGGACGTAGGGTTTTACCTCCATCAAGAGGGCCCGAACCTAGGTAAAACACCGTGTCCCCTGCCTCCTGTTACCATCCACCTTAGACGCACAGTTCGGGACCCCCTACCCGAGATCCGCCGGTTTTGACACCGACATTGGTGCTTTCATTGAGAGTTCCTCTGTGTCGTCATCATTAGGCTTGATGGCTCCTTCAATCATCGATAGCGATGCAGTCCAGGGTGAGACTTTTCTCCCCGGACAGATCTTTGTATTCGGCGGCTTCGCACTACGGGCCAACTCGCTTGGCCATCTGGAGCAGATCGAGAGTTACGCCCCTGGCCACCAGGTCAGGTTTGGAAGCTTAAACTACATGGACGATATCCGCGGAGACTTGATCTTCGACGAATTCGAACCCCTGCCTAGTGCGCCACATGGTCACGATGAGCATGATTTAGCTCTACCATCGGACAGTGTACAGGAGATCGCACTGGCAACCGCTCCGACCCTCAATTCGGAACCAGTTGCGCCATCCACGGATGGGTGGATAGACCCCGCAACGGAGGCCGTATCCTCAGCAGAAATCGAGCCGAGTATCGACCTTACCCTTCACGAGAGTCGTAATGCCAAGCTGCCGGATCCTTCCCCGGCCATGGACTCCGAACCACCTGCGCCCGTGCCAATTGAATCCGACTGGGCACCGATCATGGAGTTTACCTCCGCGGATATCTTTCAGCACTCGCCCTTCAGCGACATACTGAACTCATTAAGGTCTCTCTCCTTGTCAGGAGAGTCCTGGCCGAACTATGTCTGGCGGGATTGGGATGCGGATGACGAACAAATTCGCCGCCCACCCACCACCCACTTAGTAGCCACTGTCGATGATTTGACTGACATGCTCGACTTCGACTCCGAAGACATCGATGGTATGGACGACGATGCAGGAGACGAACAGGAACCACTGCCCACAGGGCACTGGACGCCCACTTCATCATATGACGTATACATGGTGGACACACCCAAAGAAAACGTCGACGAGGAACGGAAGGACGCAACGAAGGGTTGTTCCCTCGAGAATCAGTCAAAGCGGCGGCATAAGCGCCGCTCCAAATCCCGCCTCGGCAGAAACAACGATCATATAGACCCAGTGTTAGAGCAGGGGGAACCATCGCCCGACCACGGCAACACGAAGAATCAAACCAAACAACCCGACTCCGTCGAAGATAACAGTCCGGGCGACATCACACCGGACAGGCTCCCGGAGCAACAGAATGCCCATCAAAGGCTTGTTGCCACTGCGAGGAGTCTGAAAAAGTAGAAGCAAAGGCTCAGGGCTGCACAAGACACACTCAGAATCAGATGGAGTGAAGTACTCAACACTACAGCGAAGTACGGCGGTAACCGCCACACCAAGAGCTACCCGAAGCGAAAATTGCTACCTGAATTCGATGAGGAGGCCTTAGATCCCCCGCAATTAAAAAACAAAACGGCCATCCAGTCGGATAGACGACCTCGTGGCCAACACAGAGCTGCAAACGACACCACACATAAGCCAGTACGCGATCCGCGCGAGGGCTTGCATCAAAATGACGGCGCAACCAGATCCATATACGGGCCACGCAAGCGCGCTTCAGCATGCAATGCAACACAACAAACATCTGAACACCACGGTACACCCAAATACGGGGGTGCCGCACACCCCCTATGTTTCACCGATGAGGTGCTGGACCATGAATTTCCAGAGGGACTCAAACCCGTAAACATAGAGGCGTACGACAGAACGACAGACCCTGGGGTCTAGATTGAGGACTACATCCTCCATATCCACATGGCTCGAGGAGACGATCTCCACGCCATCAAGTACTTACCCCTCAAGCTCAAAGGGCCAGCTCGGCACTGGCTTAAAAGCCTCCCCAAAAACTCCATTGGAAGCTGGGAAGAGCTGGAAGACGCCTTTCGGGCAAATTTTCAAGGGACCTATGTCCGACCACCGGATGCAGATGAAAGTCATATAACTCAACAGCCCGGAGAGTCAGCCCGAAAGCTTTGGAACAGGTTCCTCACTAAAAAGAACCAAATAGTCGACTGTCCGGACGCCGAAGCCTTAGCAGCTTTCAAGCATAGCGTTCGAGACAAATGGCTCGTCAGCCACCTCGGCCAAGAAAAGCCAAGAACAATGGCAACTTTAACAAGCCTCATGACCCACTTTTGCGTGGGTGAGGATAGCTGGTTAGCCCGATGCAGCACCAGCGACCCAAGTACATCCGAAGTCAGGGACGAAAATGGGAAATCACGACGCTGCAAAAACAAGCGCCGTAATAAAGAAGAAAGCCCGAAGAGCACGGCGATAAACGCCGGATTCAGAAGCTCTCGGCCAGGTCAGCAAAAGCTACCCTCAAAAGGCAATAGAGACGAACTGTCCAGCCTAAACAAGATTCTGGACCAAATATGTCAGATCCATAGCACCCCCGATAAACCTGCAAATCATACCCATAGAGAATGTTGGGTCTTCAAGCAGTTCGGCAAGCGCAAGGCCGAACATAAGGGGCAAGATACACCAAGCGAAGACGAGGACGAGCCTCGCAAGAAAATCACTAGGGAACAGAAGAAATTCCCGCCAGAAGTCAAAACAGTCAACGTGTTACACGTGATAAAGGGGAGAAACAAAGCGGCACTCCTAGAGACACATGCCACAGGGCCTATCACCGCGGAGTTCTGCCACTGGTCGTCCCAACCGATCACTTTTGACCATCGAGATTACTCGGCAAGTATCCGACATGCAGGATGGGCTACCTTGGTATTAGACCCAATAATTGACGGATACCACTTCACACGAGTCCTGATGGACGGCGGCAGTAGTTTAAACCTGATATATCAGGACACAGTCCGCAACATGGGGATAGACCCAGCAAAAATTAGCCATAGCAATGCTACCTTTAAAGGAGTAACGCCAGGCCCAGAAGCCCATTGCACGGGCTCCCTGGTACTAGAGGTTATATTCGGCTTTCCCAATAACTTCCGCAGCGAAAAGTTAACCTTCCACATCGCTCCGTTCCAAAGTGGCTATCAAGCACTACTCGAACGTGAAGCTTTTGCTCGCTTTAACGCAATACCACACTACGCTTCCCTCATGCTTAAGATGCCCGGTCCACGTGGCATCATCACAGTAAATGGAAATATTGAGCGCTCCTTGCGCGTGGAAGACCATGCGGCTGCCTTGGCGGCCGCATACTAAACAGCCTCACCAACTAGAACATCTGACAGGTCGTTAAGACCACGGACACAGTTAGACGAGTCCGATGCAGCTCTATATAATTGATACAGGTTTGATGGCTATACCCCTATAACAATACAAGGGGCTCAACGCGTATAAACAAGCGACAAGTAGGCTCAACTTTACTCATCTTGAACTGTACATGGTTTCCTTAGTATAGCCTACCTTTTTGCACGACAACTTTTCAACGAAGTTCCTCTCTTTTATAGATGACCATCGTACTACACCCGTCCAGGATACGGCACAAAGGAGACACAGGCGCAGACGTGCAGCAGGGACCCGTTCCAAGGATTCTTTTTAGATTAAGACCCTGTGTAAACCTTTTTTACTATCTCTTGTTGATACACATCCCTCGGATTCTCAGTACAATTGAGAAGGATGCTGACGTCTTGGCATGTGGCCACGTTAGAATAATGCACGTACCTGGACACCAGGGGCTTATTACAAAGGGCACTGCTTAAGCCTGGTTTACACCATTAAGACCGAATACCTTAGGGAGTGTTCGGCGTCACGAGTTTGGCCTTATATGCATTACCTCCGAATCATGTCTTTGGTCAAATGTTGGGTTTGCCCGGCTCCTGTGTTTTTCTGCCATACGTTCCGCTCTATCGGCTAAGGCGGCACCAGGAGAACTACTGCGATTGTGCCCTGGTTCATCCGGACGAGCACCTCAGTAGAGAAAGCCGAAAACTGACTGGCATGATATAGCATGAGACTGATGAACCACTCGATGACCTATCAGAATCTTCGGGATTCCTCCACCTTAACGAAGGGCCGTTTCTCGGCCAGGCATGTACGCACCCCGAATTCGGACGAGTGCGGAGCCACCAGGGGCTATATAGTAGCCCCACTGTCAAACTCCTCTGGCTAAGTGAAAGTGTTAAAGCATTATAGTCCGATTGCCTAGTTCGCTGCGCTATCACCTCCTTAATCGACCAAGACGTTGGATCAAGTGTGAACATGCGTCTTCTGCGAACACCCCCGCATTATGTGCGTGGGGGCTGAAGCCGACGACTGCCATCTTTCAGGTTATATACATATATACATAAACGGCCGCACAGGAGGCATCATAGTACTTTCGGGAAAAAGTATAAACACAGCCTTGATAAAATCAATAAAACATTATTTTTTACAATGGGAACACATGTCACTCAAACATAATATTTTTCGAGCACTGGGCCTCTATCAAACGAGCGCCTTCAAGAACTTCTTCAAAATAGTGCTCGGCAGCCACTCGGCCTAGGGCCGAACCCTGCGCCGCAACAGCGGTGGCATCCATCTCCGCCCAGTATGTTTTGACACGGGCAAGGGCCATCCGCAAGCCTTCTATGCACGCCGACCTCTTCATCGCATTAATGCGCGGCACCGCACCAAGGAACTGCTGCACCAAACTAAAATAGTTGTTCGGCTTTGGCCTTTCCGGCCACAGATGATCCACAACAGACCTCATGGTGAGTCCGGACAATCTATTCAGCTCAGGATATTCAGCAAGCCGATCAGTCAAGGGAAGCGGACGCTCTGGAACGTTAAATTGCGACTAGAATAGCTTGTCCACTTCATGATCTGTTTGATCTCGGAAGTATTCGGCCGCATCGACAGCACTCGCCGCCAAGTCCAGATATGCGTCCGCCGAACTCCACAGCCGGTCCAGTGGGGCATGCCGAGGATCTCCAAACTTCCTCCGCAGCATAAAGGGCTTCCCAGCCGCGATATCCCCGGCTTGACGCAGCTCCTCCTTCTTCGCTGTCATTGCAGAGCGGGTGTCTTTGGTCGCCATCGTGGCCTTTTCCAGGTCCGTCGCCATCACCCGGTTTTCCTCTTCAAGAAGCTGGCAACGGTCGGCAGTATCTTTTAACTTTACAGCCATCTTGGCCATTTTTTCTTTGCTCTCGCGATGCGCGGCCTTTTCGGCTCTTAACTCTTCGGCCGCCTTTAAAGCAGCCGCATTTCTACTCCTTGCTTGCTCCTTGGCTCGGGCAAGCTCCGCCCGAAGGGTCTCCACGGTGGCCGCTCCATCTGCAGTCGCAACATATTAAAGATACTGGCATCATGCTGCTCCTATTATGTGACGATCACCAGAAAAATCACCTACCATGTGCCTCGTCAAGCCGCTTGTTAACAAGCCCGATGTCGGCATCTGCCACATCCGGTTGCCGCTTTAGTTCGGCAAACCTATCAGTCCGGCTAGCCACCGGAGCTTCAACCACCTGCACATAAAGGCGGTCTAGTTATTACCTGCGACTATGATCCTCTGTTTGCCGCCATTCTCGACGACAACCAGAGTCTCAGGGGCTACTATCTACACAGGGCACACCTAAAAATGTGCGGTACTGTCAAAAATGTACATCATTTGACGTACCTCAAAACCCGTCAGTAGACTCATAAAGGCTTCATGCAACCCGCTTTCGACGGACGAAATCCTTTCAATCACCGTACCCATCAACGTACGGTGCTCTTTTGAGATAGTCGCTCGCTCTAGCAGATCCCTCAGTACGTCCGACCGCATACCAGACGGTGCCGGACTCTTCTGATTGCTCTCTTCAAGAGCCGGATACTGGGGACTTCGGGTGGCCATAGGATTACCTTCTGGCCTTGCCGGATCAGGAGAAACCCTCCGCGACGACACCTCGGGGTCGCCCGCCTCGTGAGGCGATGTGGCAGGGGGAGGCATTTCGCTCTCCATATCTCTGGAAGAAGATCCCCCGAAGAGGAGCTCTGCTGAGAAGGGCTAAGATCCGGACTGCAAGATAAATGCTTCGGTTATTTTCCTCAGAAGTAAGGTAGGATATCTTCACTATTAATTACTTTTTGATTACTTACAGCTCGGTAGAGGGCTGATCCCCGCGCGGACATTGTGCGGCAAGAATACCCTCTGAGGCAGGACCCTCTGGCGGAGGTTTCTTCTCCCATTTGGAAACTGTGGTTTCTAGATCTTCAGAGGTAGTCCTCTTCCTTCCCCGGGGAGAGAGAATGTCAGATTCTTCCCCTTGGTTATCCTCCCTTGCAGAGGCACTCATTCCCTCGATTGGAATAGTTAGCGATGGAGGCCCGCTTTCGCCCTCTTTATTCCCCCTTCATCTTCCTTTGAGGGCACCAGACAAGGTGCTGGCTCGAGCATCTTTTCCAGCACCGGATTGTCCAAGCCTTCAGGAAGGGGGGCCAAACACCGGATCATCTTCGCCTTTGTTATTCAGTCCTGGTCAAAGAGTGATTCTTCAGAATGATTTCATGATAAATAAAAGGACAGTGTGTTCGGCCATGGGATTACTTACTTGGGCAGCGGTGCGGTTGCTGCTCAGCCCACGTCCTCGGTAGTGTCCGGACACTATTTGGGATCCGAAGAACGATTTGTACATATCCTCGTGCGTCATGTCGAGCAAATTCTGAATAGCGCGTGGTCCTTCCTGGTTGAATTCCCACATGCGGAGGGGCCGACGTTTGCAAGGCTGGACTCGACGAACCAGCATAACTTGCATTACCATAACCAGACTGAAATCTCCCTCGAAGAGATCTCGGATACGGCTCTGCAGTATTGGCACATCCTTGGCTGGACCCCAGCTCAGCCCCCTCCTGATCCATGACATCAGTTGTGGTGGAGGGCCCGAGCGAAAGGTGGGGGCAGCTACCCACTTGGCACTTCGGGGAGCTATGACGTAAAACCACTCCCGTTGCCACAATCCGGACACCTCTGGAAAGGAACCCTTCGGCCATGGAGCGTCAGCAATTTTGCTTATTAGAGCACCTCCGCACGCTGCGTACTGCCCCTCGACCATCTTCGGCTTCACATCGAAGGTCTTGAGCCACAGGCCGAAGTGAGGGGTAATGCGGAGGAAGGCCTCACAAACGACAATAAATGACGAGATGTGAAGAAGGGAATCCGGGCCAGATCGTGAAAATCTAGCCCGTAATAGAACATAAGACCCCTGACAAAGGGATCCAGAGCGAGGCCTAGTCCTCAGAGGAAGTGGGAGACGAACACTACGCTCTCGTTGGGTTCGGGAGTAGGGACGACCTGCCCTCGGGCAGGCAGCCTATGCGAAATTTCGGCGGTCAGATATCTGGCCTCCCTCAACTTCTTAATGTCCTCCTCCGTGATGGAGGAAGGCATCCACCGGCCTTGAAGGCTGGATCCGGACATGATTGAAGGTCCGAAGCACCTGATCTGGGCTTTGGGTGTTAGAACTCAAGGCGGGGAAGGATTCGATTGAGCACGTGAGGGAAAAAAGAAAAGGCCTTGTCCCTTTATAAAGGGGATGAATATCAGGCGTCCTCCTCGTGGCCATTTGAGACTTACCTAAGATCTAGGAGTCATACCAACAGGCACGGTTGGGTTACCCATGTTTGTATTGATGATAATCCCGTAATAAGGGGAACGCGATCTCTGCTTTGACAAGACGTGTCAAGAAACCGCCTCGCGTTATATGTGGGGCTGGTTAAAGAAAAATGGTTCGAATAATTACCGGGCCATGGCGTGATGTCATGCTGCCAAAACATGTCAGCACATTAGATTTGTGGAAATATTATTCTCTCTACGGTGGTATGTGGAACTTATTTTGCAGGGTCGGACACTATCCTTGTATTCAAACTCTTCTGTGGTGTGTTCGGAGGAGGAACCCGCCTTGCAATGCCGAAGACAACACTACGCGCCGGACTCATCGTCATTGAAGCCTGGTTCAGGGGCTACTGAGGGAGTCCTGGATTAGGGGGTCTCCGGACAGCCGGACTATATCCTTTGGCCGGACTATTGGACTATGAAGATACGAGATTGAAGACTTCGTCCCGTGTCCGGATGGGACTCTACTTGGCGTGGAAGGCAAGCTAGGCAATACGGATATGTATATCTCCTCCTTTGTAACTGACCTTGTGTAACCCTAGCCCCCTCCGGTGTCTATATAAACCGGAGGGTTTTAGTCCATAGGACAACATACAATCATACCATAGGCTAGCTTCTAGGGTTTAGCCTCTCCGATCTCGTGGTAGATCAACTCTTGTACTACTCATATTATCAAGAATAAACAAGCAGGACGTAGGGTTTTACCTCCATCAAGAGGGCCCGAGCCTGGGTAAAACATCGTGTCCCCTGCCTCATGTTACCATCCACCTTAGACACACAGTTCGGGACCCCTACCCGAGATCCGCCGGTTTTGACACCGACACATAGGAGACTCTCTATCATGAAGATCATGGTGCTACTTTGATGCACAAGTGTGGAAAAAAGGGTAGCAGTATTGCCCTTTTTTGGGCCTTCTTTTTTTGGCCTTTCTTTTTTTATTGGGACAATACTCTATGAATGATGATCATCACACTTCTATTTATTTACAACTCAATGATTACAACTCGATACTAGAATAAAGTATGACTCTATATGAATGCCTCCGGCGGTATACCGGGATAGCAATGATGCATGAGTGGCTTATATGAAACAATTATGAACGGTGGCTTTGCCAGAACTAAAATGTCAACTACATGATCATGCGAAGCAATATGACAATGATGGAGCGTGTCATAGTACGGGACGGTGGAAAGTTGCATGGCAATATATCTCGGAATGGCTATGGAAATGCCATGATAGGTAGGTATGGTGGTTGTTTTGAGGAAGGTATATGGTGGGTGTATGATACCGACGAAAGGTGCGCGGTATTAGAGAGGCTAGCAATGGTGGAAGGGTGAGAGTGCGTATAATCCATGGACTCAATATTAGTCATATAGAACTCACATACTTATTGCAAAAATCTATTAGCTATCGAAGAAAAGTACTACGCGCATGCTCCTAGGGGGATAGATTGGTAGGAAAAGACCATCGCTCGTCCCCGACCGCCACTCATAAGGAGGACAATCAATAAATACATCATGCTCCGACTTCTTAACATAACGGTTCACCATACGTGCATGCTACGGGAATCACAAACTTCAACACAAACATTTCTCAAATTCAAAATTACTCAACTAGCACAACTCTAATATCACCATCTCCATATCTCAAAACAATTATCAAGTTTCAAACTTCTCATAGTATTCAACACACTCATAAGAAAATTTTATTATTAATCTTGAATGCCTAACATAATTAAATCAAATTACCATGCTGTTTTGTAGGACTCTCAAAATAATCTAAGTGAAGCATGAGAGAACAAAAGTTTCTATAAAACAACTCCACCATCGTGCTCTAAAATATATAAGTGAAGCACTAGAGCAAACACTATATAACTCAAAAGATATAAGTGAAGCACATAGAGTATTCTAACAATTTTCGAATCATGTGTGTCTCTCTCAAAAAGGTGTGTGCAGCAAGGATGATTGTGGAAAACTAACAAATAAAGACTCAAATAATACAAGACGCTCCAAGCAAAACACATATCATGTGGTAAATAAAAATATAGCTCCAAGTAAAGTTACCGATAGAAGTAGACGAAAGAGGGGATGCCTTCCGGGGCATCCCCAAGCTTTGGCTTTTAGGTGTCCTTAGATTATATTGGGGGTGCCATGGGCATCCCCAAGCTTAGGCTCTTTCCACTCATTTTTCCATGATCCATCAAATCTTTTACCCAAAACTTGAAAACTTCACAACACAAAACTTAAAGCAGAAAATCTCGTGAGCTCCGTTAGCGAAAGAAAACAAAACACCACTTAAAGGTACTGTAATGAACTCATTATTTATTTATATTGGTGTTAAACCTACTGTATTCCAACTTCTATATGGTTTATAAACTATTTTACTAGCCATAGATTCATCAAAATAAGCAAACAACACACGAAAAACAGAATATGTCAAAAACAGAACAGTATGTAGTAATCTGCAGCTAACGCAAGTTCTGTAACCCCAAAAATTCTAAAATAAATTGCTGGACGTGAGTAATTTATCTATTAATCATCTTAAAAAATAATTAACTAAATATCACTTTCCAAATAAAAATGTCAGCAGTTCTCGTGAGCGCTAAAGTTTCTGTTTTTTACAGTAAGATTAAAAAGACTTTCCCCAAGTCTTCCCAACGGTTCTACTTGGCACAAACACTAATTAAGCACAAAAATCACAACCAAAAAAGAGGCTAGATAAATTATTTATTACTAAACAGGAGCAAAAAGCAAGGAATAAAAATAAAATTGGGTTGCCTCCCAACAAGCGCTATCGTTTAACGCCCCTAGCTAGGCATGAAAGCAAGGATAGATCTAGGTATTGCCATCTTTGGAAGGCAATCCATAAGTGGCTCTCATAATAGATTCATAATGTAATTTAATTTTCTTTCTAGGGAAGTGTTCCATGCCGTTCCTTAACGGAAATTGGAATCTAATATTCCCTTCCTTCATATCAATAATTGCACCAATCGTTCTAAGGAAAGGTCTACCAAGAATAATAGGACATGAAGGATTGCAATCTATGTCAAGAACAATAAAATCCACGGGCACATAATTCCTATTTGCAATAATAAGAACATCATTAATTCTTCCCATAGGTTTCTTAATAGTGGAATACGCTAGGTGCAAGTTTAAAGAGCAATCATCAAAATCACAAAAACCTAGTAAATCACACAAAGTCTTTGGAATCGTGGAAACACTAGCACCCAAATCACACAAAGCATAGCATTCATGATCTTTAATCTTAATTTTAATAGTTGGTTCCCACTCATCATAAAGTTTTCTAGGGATAGAAACTTCCAACTCAAGTTTTTCTTCATAAGATTGCATCAAAGCATCAATGATATGTTTGGTAAAGGCTTTATTTTGACTATAAGCATGAGGAGAATTTAGCACGGATTGCAACAAGGAAATACAATCTATCAAAGAGCAATTATCATAATTAAATTCCTTGAAATCCAAAATAGTGGGTTCATTAATATTTAAAGTTTTGACTTCTTCAATCCCACCTTTAACAATTTTAGCATCAAGATCTAAAGACTCCAAATTTTTGGAACGCCTTCTAGGTAAAGGTGGATCATATTTAGTCCCATCATTATCAAGATTTATATTACAAAACAAAGATTTAATAGGGGACACATCAATAACTTTTAGATCTTCATATTTTTCTTCCAAAATTTTATCCGGCTTAGCGGCCATCTTATTAACTAAGGTGGCTTGCTTATCCGAAACTTCAGCCATTAACTACTCAAGATGAGCAATCTGAGATTTCAAACCATACAATTCTTTAGACATATCATTGAGCTCTTTATTCATATAACCCATAAAGTTTTTTTTGTTCTTTAAGCTCATTTCTAAAGAAATTATTATGCTCAAATTGTAAGACCATAAAACTCCTGACGTTGCTTTCGATCTCTTCTAACCTTTTAAGGTGAAGAACACCAAATCTAGATGGAGCCATCGTGACAAGAAAGCAATCCAACACACAAGCGAACAAGAAACGGGCAAAAAGAGGCGAATAGAGAAAGAGAGGGAGGATGGAGAGAGAGAGGGCGAATAAAACGGCAGGGGTGAAGTGGGGGAGAGAAAAACAAGAGGCAAATGGAAAATAATGTAATGCGGGAGATAAGGGTTCGTGATGGGTGCTTGGTATGTTAACTTTTGCGTAGACTGCCCGGCAACGGCACCAGAAATCCTTCTTGCTACCTCTTGAGCACTGCGTTGGTTTTCCCTTAAAGAGGAAAGGGTGATGCAGCAGAGCAGCGTAAGTATTTCCCTCAGTTTTTGAGAACCAAGGTATCAATCCAGTAGGAGGACACGCACGAGTCCCTCGCACCAACACAAACAAATAAACTCCTCGCAACCAACACGATAAAGGGGTTGTCAATCCCTTCACGGTCACCTACGATAGTGAGATCTGATAGATATGATAAGATAATATTTTTGGTATTTTTATGATAAAGAGAAATAAATATGCAAGTAAAATAAATGGAAAAGGAACTAACTAAGTATTGGAAGATTAATATGATGGAAAAATAGACCCGGGGGCCGTAGGTTTCACTAGAGGCTTCTCTCGCGAGCATAAGTATTACGGTGGGTAAACAAATTACTGTTGAGCAATTGACAAAAATGAGCATAGTTATGAGAATATCTAGGTATGATCATGTATATATATAGGCATCACGTCCGAGACAAGTAGACCGACTCCTGCCTGCATCTACTACTATTACTCCACACATCGATCGCTATCCAGCATGCATCTAGAGTATTAAGTTCAAGAGAACAGAGTAACGCTTTAAGCAAGATGACATGATGTAGAGGGATAAACTCATGCAATATGGTATAAACCTCATCTTATTATCCTCAATGGCAACAATACAATACGTGCCTTGCTGCCCCTACTGTCACTGGGAAAGGACACAACAAGATTGAACCCAAAGGTAAGCACTTCTCCCATTGCAAGAAAGATTAATCTAGTAGGCCAAACCAAACTGATAATTCGAAGAGACTTGAAAAGATAACCAACATACATAAAAGAATTTAGAAAAGATTCAAATATTGTTCATAGATAAACTTGATCATAAACCCACAATTCATCGATCTCAACAAACACACCGCAAAAGAAGATTACATCGAATAGATCTCCACAAGAGAGGGGGAGAACTTTGTATTGAGATCCAAAAAGAGAGAAGAAGCCATCTAGCTAATAACTATGGACCCGTAGGTCTGAAGTAAACTACTCACACTTCATCGGAGAGGCTATGGTGTTGATGTAGAAGCCCTCCGTGATCGATACCCCCTCTGGCGGGGCTCCGGAAAAGGCCCCAAGATGGGATCTCGTGGATACAGAAAGTTACGGCTGTGGAATTAGGGTTTTGGCTCTGTATCTGGTAGTTTGGGGGTATGTAGGTATATATAGGAGGAAGGAGTACGTCAGTGGGGCAACATGGGCACCACGAGGGTGGAGGGCGCGCCTGGGGGGGTGATACGTCTCCAACGTATCCATAATTTTGATTGCTCCATGATATATTATCTACTGTTTAGACATTATTGGGCTTTATTATCCACTTTTATAATATTTTTGGGACTAACCTATTAACCGGAGGCCCAGCCCAGAATTGCTGTTTTTTGCCTGTTTTAGGGTTTCGAAGAAAAGGAATATCAAACGGAGTCCAAACGGAATGAAACCTTCGGAAACGTGATTTTCTCATCAGATAAGATCCAGGAGACTTGGACCCTCCATCAAGAAAGCCACGAGGTGGTCACGAGGGTAGGGGCGCGCCCCCTGCCTCGTGGGCCCCTTGAAGCTCCACCGACGTACTTCTTCCTCCTATATATATCCACGTACCCCCAAACGATCGGGGACGGAGCCAAAAACCTAATTCCACCGCCGCAACTTTCTGTATCCACGAGATCCCACCTTGGGGCCTGTTCCGGAGCTCCGCCGGAGGGGGCATCGATCACGGAGGGCTTCTACATCATCATCCAAGCCCCTCCGATGAAGTGTGAGTAGTTTACTTCAGACCTACGGGTCCATAGCTAGTAGCTAGATGGCTTCTTCTCTCCTTTTGGATCTCAATACGATGTTCTCCCCCTCTCTCGTGGAGATCTATTCGATGTAATCTTCTTTTTATGGTGTGTTTGTTGAGACCGATGAATTGTGGGTTTATGATCAAGTCTATCTATGAATAATATTTGAATCTTCTCTGAATTCTTTTATGTATGATTGGTTATCTTTGCAAGTCTCTTCGAATTATCAGTTTTGTTTGGCCTACTAGATTGGTTGTTCTTGCCATGGGAGAAGTGCTTAGCTTTGGGTTCGATCTTGCGGTGTCCTTTCCTAGTGACAGAAGGGGCAGCCAGGCACGTATTGTATCGTTGCCATCGAGGATAACAAGATGGTTTTTTTATCATATTGCATGAAACTATCCCTCTACATCATGTCATCTTGCTTAAGGCGTTACTCTGTTTTTAACTTAATACTCTAGATGCATGCTGGATAGCGGTCGATGAGTGGAGTAATAGTAGTAGATGCAGAATCATTTCGGTCTACTTGTCTCGGATGTGATGCCTATATACATGATCATACCTAGATATTCTCATAACTATGCTAAATTCTGTCAATTGCTCAACAATAATTTGTTCACCCACCGTAGAATACTTATACTCTTGAGAGAAGCCACTAGTGAAACCTATGGCCCCGGGGTCTCTTTCTCATCATATCAATCTCCATCACTTTATTATTGCTTTGCTTTTACTTTGCTTTTACTTTATTTACTTTGCATCTCTATACCAAAAATACCAAAAATATTATTTATCATCTCTATCAGATCTCACTTTCGTAAGTGACTGTGAAGGGATTGACAACTCCTAAGCGCGTTGGTTGCGTTGAGCTATTGTTTTTGTGTAGGTACGAGGGACTCGAGCGTAGCCTCCTACTGGATTGATACCTTGGTTCTCAAAAACTGAGGGAAATACTTACACTACTTTACTGCATCATCCCTTCCTCTTCGAGGAAACCCAACGCAGTGCTCAAGAGGTAGCAGGGGTTAGGCGCGCCCCCTACCTCGTCCCTTTCTGGCTGATGTCTTGACATAGGGTCCAAGTCCTCTGGATCACGTTTGTTCCAAAAATCACGTTCCCGAAGGTTTCATTCCGTTTGGACTCTGTTTGATATTCTTTTTCTGTGAAACTCTGAAATAGGCAAAAAAATAGCAATTCTAGGCTGGGCCTTCGGTTAATAGGTTAGTCCCAAAAATAATATAAAAATGTATGATAAAGCCCAATAATGTTCAAAACAGGATATAATATAGCATGGAACAATAAAAAATTATAGATACGTTGGAGACGTATCAGCCGTCCCGAGAGGAAGGAGATCGCTTTGCGAGCGTCAAGTTGCGAGAGTTTGGTTTCCTGAAAACATAGAAAACGGGGGTCCACGGAACACACGGATTTTTTGACCACATTACATTTATCCTTGTCCCCCAAGCCTTGCACGTTCCAGGATAACAGGCGGAAAGACCTCACAGACGCACTACCCAATACAACAGCGGGCACCAGAACAGAAGGGGAGAGAACCACAATGCACTCTATGGAAAGGAAAGGAACAAACACTCATGCAAACTACGAGGGATACAAGCCCCGGCACGCCAGGGATGACAGGTAAACGAAAGGGGCGGAGGGGCGAGCGCCAGCCGACGCACAACAGATCATGACCGAACTAAACACCGTCAGCGGCAGTCACTGTGGCGTCGGGGATGGAAGCGGCAGCCCGCAGCTCCGACACAGGCTTCATGCCCATGGGGGGCGATTACCGAGTCCAAGAGCTTGTCCTTCATCACCCTGGACTTGAGGCGGGGGGAGCAGCCAGAGTGCGTCCTTGAGAGCCCGCAGCTTGATGGCCTTGGCTTCCATGCTGATCCAGGCGGGGGCCTCTTTCTTGGCAAGGCGAGCGCTGCGGCGTTGCTCATCAACCGCAGCCGCACCGTCCGCAGTCTTGGAGGCGTCGCCCACGGGCTCACTCACCGCGATCTCCGAGATGGTCAGTTGGGAGCGCGGGCTCTCCAAGCCCGAGAAGAGCGGCGAGCCGTGGAACGGGAAGACCACCCGAGGCGTGGAAGAGCCGACGAGCTCGAGCTCACTAGTCGCAGGCGGGCAGGGAGGTGCCCCAAGGATGCGAAGCATCGAGGCGAGCCTCTGCCCACCCCCACGATCTCGCCCGCGCGCAGGAGAAGCAGCCGGGCCACCGCCTCGAGCACGCCCAAGAGGGCGTCCAGGCAGAGGGGGAAGGTTGTGGGCGAAAGGGGGCGGCGGCGGGCGGAAGAAGGGAATGTAGACGCCGTCCCGCGTGTACGAGTCCACCGCCGGCCAGGCCCGCACAGGCCAGGCCATGACAACGCGCGCACCCCAGTGTCCGCCAAGAGGCCAGACATCACATGGGACGTCGCACGTGTCGCGGAGGCGGACGACGACCCGGACCGTGGCGAGCTCGTGCCCGGAGAGGGCAAGCGGGTCGATCTCGAGCACCTTCCCAAAGGAGGCGAAAGCAGCGTGGATGCCGACCGGGTTGAGGAACTCGGCGGCGAACCCAGAAGCCGCAAGGAGGGCGCAGGTGTTGACGTGGACGTCTACGTGCCCGTAGGCCTCCTCGCGGTGAAGCTCGATGCGCGCCCCCTCGTAAGGGAAAGGCTGCCGGGTCATGGCCTCCTCACGGTCCGTCGCAGAGGCGAACTGGAGATACATGGCCCCCACCACCGATGGGACCGTCTCTGGGAGGAGATGGCTGATGTAGCGGAGAATGGCGGCCTGGACAGCCGTGGTGTCATTGTGGAAGGCATTGGGAGGCTCGATGGTGACCACGGCAAGACGCAAGGCCGCCGCGTAGTCACCCTCCGGTATGAAGATCTCGACGGAGTCCGGCCGCTGCGACTCTGCGCCAATGGAGTGAGCGGACGAGCGGGAGGAAAGGGATGACCGAGTGACCGGAAGCGACATCTCCTCACTCCTCGAGTCACGGGCCTCCGCAGACAGCAGCACACGGGGTGGCGGCGGGGGGGGAGGAGCCCGGACCGGCTCCGGGTGGCCGTGCGCCGGAGGGGAGGCCGCGGGGGAGGGAGGTGGAGACGAGACCACAGCAGACAAAGAGACATCGCGGAAACGGGGGGCTGGCGTAGCCGCAGCCGGGCTAGCTCCGCCCTCCCCAAGGTCACAAACAGGCGCACCCAGGACATCCAGGAGC
>NC_041388.1:32319507-32323489 GCF_002162155.2 Triticum dicoccoides
GGACGATGGGAGAGGACGGCGAGCAGCCATGGCGCAGCGAGGCGATCCCGCACGATGCCCAGACACCCTACAACACCGGCAACAGACCGGATCGCGGCAATCTCGAACAAAATGGCGTTCAGAGAGGCATTTGAAGCAGCCGGACTGCGAGAGAGGCGGGATAGGTCTGGTCTTAGGTTTAGGGTGGGGGGAGGAGGGGAGGGGAGAGGAGGGCAGCCATATACGAGCTCGCCGGCGGGTCGTTGGGGGAGTAAACGCGGCGGCCCCCGGCGCCGCGAGGTAGTCAACCTCAACGGAGTCAATGCGGGGAGGACAGGCGGTAGCGACGCTCACCGTGTCGCTCGGCGAGGAGACCCTGCCCGTTGGCGAGACGGGGGCTGGATCCCTAGCGGTCCCACGGGACGCGCTCCGTAAATCCGCAAGCGAAACGTCGCCAGTTGGGAGAGGTAGAAGCCCCGAGCAGTTAGAGCTGGTTGGGATTGGACCAGATAGGCATTAAGCCGCCCGGCGCGCCGCGCCGCCCGGGCCACTTTTTTGCATTAACGCGGGGAGAGCTTGGGTTGGAGGCTTTTTGAACATCCCGCGCCCCCTCGCCCTGACAGCCGCTCTACGGGCCCCACGCAGAGACCCATGCAGGGAGAGGTTAATGGCGGGCATGAGCCCTGGCCCGACGGTGAGGACGAAGCGGGCAACGACGACGCTGGCGACCCGGATGGAGAAGACGAGATCTCCAACGGGGACAGCAGCGAGGTGTTCGCTCGGAGAGCAGAAGAAGTAGGCGAGGAGGCTGGCTACCCCGGCGACCGAGAAACACGCCGCCGGGAAGGGAGCGACAACCCAAATCTCCCCAGGAGTGGTGAGAGCAGGATAGGCCACTCGATTGAACGAGACCCCAGAGAGGAAGGATGACATCACACGGGCGTGGAAAGCAGTACCTGGTCGGAGGACGATGGCTGGAGCTGGGGCGTGCGGGAGCTTGTTGACGGGGGGAAGCCCAGGGACGCCGCCAGGGGCGGAGCCGGCAACAGCAGCGGCTCCGGAGGAGGGTGGAGTGTCTATGGTGGATGGCTCGCCGGCGGCAGGGCTCTCGGAGACGCACGCGGCCGCTCCCGGCGGGTCGCCCCACGGGTCACCTAGCAAATCGCGAGAGCCCATCCCCTTAACCTTTCTGACTCACCATAAGTAGGATTCAATCCGTTCTAGACGCTATAACTGCTGAATCCTCCTGCGTATTACCGGTGTCATCCACTAATTTTTTGACCCTGTTTTTCCTCGCTCTCCACACAGATTTATTTTGAAAAAAAGTCGTGTTTCGGTCTCCTGCTTTGAGCCGGTTAATTCTTGGCCTTTGCAGCCAATAATTAATAAAATGGTTGTATGCATCGTCCAGATGCAGAGACGGGAGGTCTTTTTTCTTTTCAGAAAAAAAGCTCCTTCCTACATAGAAGTTCGTTCATCTCATCCGTCACACGCCGTATCTCGTGTCGGTCAACATTCATGTTAAGATGTTTCTCTAGCTGAGTCTGGGACTGTTCGAGTTACCTGGTCACACTTCCAAAATTTTCTCTACTCCAAACATGTAACTCATCCATCAGGGAGCCAAGTCCACTGTGTATGTGACCAAGATGCACCTTTTCACCGGCTTCAGCCCATGCATTTTGTTCTTTCTCTAGGAGGCTCGGCTCCCGTTCCCACATGATCTCATATTGCTGCTATCGTGGCCGCTGTTTTTGCAGTATTTCGCCTTTGCATAGGAGTTGATAGAGGCAACCACACGGTTCAAACGGACTTTAACATTGTGTCTTCCATGACGTTTGTTATCAAATGTAAAAGATAGTCCCGAGAACCCCAAATCAATCAGACCGCACATCTCAAGAGTATCTCAAAAAGCAAGCATTTGACCTTCGCTGCGTTGTGAAGTAGAAAAGTGCTCAAAAGACCACATGGCTTCATTAAAATCCACCAAGACACATCAAGGAAGATCTGACTGGGCTTTCAGTGTTTGCATAAGAGACCACATGTGATGACGATTTCCACTCTTGGCTCTCACACACAAGTGAGACGCCAAAGAGGGGCTCCTTCAGACACCCGCACATAAACATCAATATACCTCTCACTAACATCCTTTATTTCAACGTGCATTAGGCCGTGTCTCTCCTCGCCATCGGCCTCCTTCTACCAACCCCCTGCCCTCTTAGTTAAGCTCAAGGAGCTCTCATGTCCTTCCCATGGCCGAAGCTCCCTGTCAGCCTCGCCTTAAATTCGAGCCACCCGGCTCGTTATTTCCCTCCAAGCCCCTGCTGCTCCCCAAGCCATTTCGGGGCCCTCCCATAGCTTCGTCTTGCTCCGGGACGGCCATGGCGACGATTAGTGTCAAAATCTTATCAAAATCTAGAATACATTGAATGTAAGATTTATGTCAGATACAATTGGTGTTTTTTTAGAAAAGGAGGATGACCCCCTACATCTGCACCTGGGCGATGCATACGGTCACTTTATTAATTATTCTCACAAGGCCTTATAAAGCCATATAACAGTAAGACTAAAGCCACCGTCTAAGCAACAACTGTCACTACATCTATCCAATTGATGAAAGGGCGCAGATAGTCTAGGCCTAATACCAAACAGACATCGCAACCAAACCTAAACATCTAAGACCGGAGGTCCCAACCAGGACGCCTGCCGGGTATGGGGCACCTACCAGTCCGGTGCACTCTTCAACCAGGACGCCTGCCGGGTATGAGGCCGCCGCAGCCACCTGCCACCAATCCATCTTCAGAGTTGTACTGTTGCATGTACCGTGCTAAGTCTCTCTGCCATCGACGCCACCACGACGCCCGACAGCGTCGTCCTCTTGCGCGAGTCCATCCTCCCACAGCGAACTCTGAATCTGCACTGCGCCACGCCGTCAAGATCCGTCGCCATCAGTGTGTAGGATGAAGCACCGCTCCACCAAAGAATTCGTTCTCTGGTCCCTCGATCACGTGTGTACCTCCAAGAATGACACCCCCAAGGGAGGAACGACACCTGAATGCCGCTGTCATCCGATCATCCGATCTAGGGTTTCTCCCAGAGGTAGCAGAGAGTGGCCTTGAATTTCTCCAGGGTGATGCCTTCAAGAAGGGAATGACGCAGATAGCGCCACCACCGCCGGCCTTAGCAGAAACCGAAGGTAGGTTTTCACCCAGATCAGTTCGAAGGGATCCAACTCTCATGCCCGGGCCGCCGTCACCACCAGCACCACCAGGCAGACCATGGAGTACCGGCAGATCAGCGAACCACGACACCACCGCATCCAGATGGCCGGCCACGTCGGGCCGCCGCCATCCCCCGCGTCGTCCGGGTCAGAGACGGCGCCACCGACCACGCACAGGGACCGCCGCCGCCTGCACACGTCGGAGCGCCGCCGAGAGCCCAGCGCCCGTCACCGCTTGCCGAAGCCAACCGCCGGCCGAGCACTGGCGCCATCGTGGAGTTAGATCGGGGGTAGGGATGGCAGTTTTGCCCATGAGTATGGGTACCCGCGGGTACCCTACCCAAAAATAGTGGGCATGGGTGAGACTTTTTACCACTTCATACCCATGGGTGTGTGTATCCATACCCGCAAAACATGGGTAGGATATGGGTATGAAATTATACCCATGGGTAAACCAATGGATACACAGAAAATTAATAAATAAATTAAACCCTATAATATGTGAGTAAATAATTATCTTGAGTTCCTAACTAGCCCACGGACCATAGGCCATAGCCGGCCATTTCCCCAGTACTATCTTCTCTGCTTTTCCTTGAAGCAATCAAGAGTCGGGTTACTGAATCCTCGCCGATTCATCCCCAACCAAGGCTATATATTGTACCCAACAGATGGGTGCCTGAATTTAGATCTTTTTCTCATCTTACTTTTGTCATGTCAATGCTATATATTGTACCCATCTGATACCCATTAGGTATAGGATACCCGATGGGTATGGGCATGGGTACC
>NC_041388.1:32323778-32386186 GCF_002162155.2 Triticum dicoccoides
CACGCCCGATCGCTGGCGCCACCGTGACGCCATCAAATCGGGAGGAGGAGAAACCTGTGCCTCGCCGCCCCGTGCAGACTACGCCGCCGCCGCCACCAAGCAGGGAAGCCCCGCCCAGATCCGCCGGCGGCCCGACCTGCCGCCGAGCCGAGCGCCACCGTGAGGGCCGGCCGTCCCGCGCCGCCTAGGAAGGGAGCCTAGCGCCGCCGCCTCCGACGCACGCGCGGGCTTTGCCCGGCGGCGTCCCCTAGCGGCGGCGAGGGAGAGGTAAGGCGATAAAGGGGAGCGGTGGCTGCGATCTAGGGTTCCGCCTGGGCCGCTCGCGGGAGCGTCACGGAGGACGGGTAATGGAGGGAGTACATAACACGAGTCATTCAGACACAATTGGTGTTCAATCACTAGAATATGTATGCCCCAATTGCAACACACATGCAATTACTCCCTCCGTTCCCAAATATTAAACGTTTTGGTAGTTCAAATTTGAACTATCGAAACGTCTTATATTTAAGAATGGAGGAAGTAGCTAGTAAGAGAGATAAATTGTGCAATGAACATTAGTTTGGTTACCATTCACTTCTATAACTCTTCTTTTTACTTTCTGAAAGTATACGTTGAGTTTCGGTGTGAACTTATGTACTACTTCCTTTGTTCACTTTTATAAGGCCTTGAAGACATTTCAAAAAACATACAAAGTGGCCCATTTTTAGTTGTCTGAAATGACTTATAAAAATGAACGGAGGAAGTACAACGTTCCATATTTTTCCATCTTGAGGCTACCTAACATAGCCTAGATAGCGAGGCCTAGCACATCGGCCTGCATCTCCACTGTGACGGGTTGCGTCAAATAGTCGGCCGGACGCACAGGGTGGCCCCACTACGCCGACCCATGCAGCTTGTGTGATCCTAGCAAGGTGATTTACTATGGAGAGACGGTCGGTACTATAGCAGTTTGTGTACTGTAGTTTTCTCATTCATTTTCCCAGAAAAACATGAAATAAATTTATTTTTAAAAACTGGAATATATTCTAGAATGTGTTTTGAGAAACACGGTCATTTTTTAAAAAGCAAACATTTTCTTAAAATGTGAACAACTTTTGAAAGCACATTCTTTTTACAACGTGATTGAAAGTTACTGAACACTTTTCAAATATGTGAACTAGGAGTAGTTTCGAGGACTTTTCTTAATACCAAACAAAATTTGGAAACACAATCATGTTATAAAATACCGTAACATTTTTGAATTTTATTTTTTTAAACAAGAACATTTTTTAAGTTCGGAGCAATATTTGAAATATGATATTTTTCTGAAATTCGTATTTGATTCCCAACAACTTTTTAAAACCCGAATGTTTTTGAAAAATAAAGCATAAAAGAAACAGCAGCTAAAAAAACCCAGTAAAAAAGGACCATAATCTTCCGGAAGGTTCCCAAAGCGGGGAATGTATGTGCACCTAAATGGGCTGGCCTGTTTCGCTTCTGTGTGATTCGGCGCCTAATGCGTCAAATAGGAAAATGTCGTCCGTCACCGCGCACGCCGGTCGTGTCGTCCACCGCCGTCTGCGCAACGGCGGCCGCCATCTCCTTCCCTCTCCTTCCCCTCAACCCCCCGCACCGCTCTCACCATGAGCACCTCCTCTAGCTCCGGGGCTCCGGCTACCGCTCCAAAGCAGCCGCCTTCGCCTCCCGACACCAGCCGCGAGCTGGCCGTGGCGGTGGCGGTGGCGACGGGAGCAACCGCGTCGATGCCCTCGGCCGCCTCCTGTAACACCATCTTCCTGCTGAACAGTAGACGGTCCTTGTAAGCCGCTTGAATTGGGAAGTCTAGAATTTGTTGTGAATTGTAAGCCGCCTCGAGTAGAGAATGATGCTGGTAGTACAGTTGAACCCGGTTATGAGGACCGGACGTCAGAACCTAGTAAACCTAAGCGCAAGTGGAAACGGAAGATCTATCCCGATTCCGTAGTTCGTAGGAGTGCTAGAATTCGTATTACTAAAAAATTCCATGACGAAATATGAAAGGAATCTTTTGGAATAGCAGAGGTCTAAAGGACTTGGCTAAAAGAAGGTTTCTTGCTGAGGCAGCTTTAGAGCAGCGTTTGGACTTCGTTGCTCTATCGGAGACTGGTAGAGAAAACTTTGCACCGCAGTTTTTGTCTTCTCTTGTGGGTGGTATTGATTTCGATTGGCATTGCCTCCC
The DNA here is from genome assembly GCF_002162155.2 of Triticum dicoccoides. NCBI lineage: Eukaryota > Viridiplantae > Streptophyta > Magnoliopsida > Poales > Poaceae > Triticum > Triticum dicoccoides. The sequence continues at coordinate 32,325,976 of NC_041388.1, forward strand.
TCCGCAAGGAAGATCGGGTGGTATCTTACTTGGCGTGAGATGCGATTCGCTTGAAGTCCGAAGTGTAGTGATGGGTGACTTCGCGGTGAAGTTTCGAGTCAGGTCTAAAACAGATGGTTTCAACTGGGCTTTGGTGGCGGTATATGGTGCCGCACAGCCTGAGCTTAAACCAGAGTTTCTGGCGGATCTTGTTCGAATCTGTGGATCGGAACAGCTTCCACTTTTAGTTGGAGGTGATTTCAATATCATTAGGAGGAGAGAGGAGAAGAATAATGGTAACTTTGACGGCAGATGGTCGTTTATGTTCAATACCATTATTGAAAGCTTGGATCTGAGGGAGATAGAGCTTTCTGGTAGAAAGTTTACCTGGGCTAATGCTCTACCAAACCCAACTTATGAAAAATTTGATCGAGTTCTCGCAAGCGTGGAGTGGGAACAAAAGTTCCCCCTGGTTATGGTGCAAGCTCTCTCGAGGGGAATATCCGATCACACACCCTTATTCGTGGATTCAGGGGAGCCGAACCACGTGGGGAACAAAAACACCTTTTCTTTCGAGATGTCGTGGTTCGAACGAGAGGGGTTTTTGGACCTGATTGCCAGGGAATGGGATAGAGGTACAGGAGGTACGACTGCGGTCGAGCGTTGGCAGAATAAGATTAGGCACTTGAGAAGCTTATTACGGGGTTGAGCTAAGCACCCCAGTGGTGTGTATAAGATTGAAAAAGATAGACTCCTATCTCTTATACAGGCCCTAGACATAAAGGGCGAATCTACGATTTTGCTGCCATCTGAGCTTCAGGTTAAAACTGAGGCGGAGAAGAGGTTGAAAGAACTGCTCCACGAAGAAGAATTGAAGTGGGCTTTGCGAGCTAAAGTCCGCAAAGTGGTCCAAGGGGACGCGAATACTCAATTCTTTCATTTAATAGCTAATGGCAAGCACCGAAAGAAGCGAATTTTTCAACTTGAACAAGATGAGGGCACGATTTTAGGACAGGATAACCTAAAAACTTATATTACCGAGTATTACAAGCAGTTATTTGGACCGCCGGAGGATAATTGTGTGTCCCTCGACGAGTCTAGGACTGAGGATGTGCCTCAACTATCGGCTGCCGAAAATGATATTCTGGTTGCACCGTTCTCTGAGAAGGAGGTGTTTGATGCTATTGCACAGATGAAAAACAATAAGGCTCCCGGACCGGATGGGTTCCCGGCCGAGTTCTATAAAAACTGCTGGCACATTATTAAGGGGGATTTGCTACCTATGTTCCAGGATCTGTTCTCGGGACAGCTTCACTTATTCCACTTGAATTTTGGAACTATCACATTGCTTCCTAAGAAAACGGATGCTGTGAGGATTAAGAAATTCAGACCGATATGCCTCCTCAATGTTAGTTTCAAAATCTTCACCAAGGTCGGGACTAATAGACTCACACAGATTGCGCATTCTGTGGTGCAACAGTCTCAAACTGCTTTCATGCCGGACAGAAATATCCTTGAAGGGGTGGTAGTCCTGCATGAAACGCTCCATGAAATCCATTCCAAAAAATTAGATGGAGTAATTTTTAAGGTGGATTTCAAGAAAGCGTACGACAAGGTTAAATGGCCATTTCTCCAACAGTCTTTGCGTATGAAAGGTTTTCATGAAGCCTAGCGCCGACAGGTTGAATCATTTACGCAAAAAGGTAGTGTGGGAATTAAAGTAAATGACGACATAGGTCATTATTTCCAGACACATAAAGGCCTAAGACAAGGAGATCCGATGTCCCCTATCTTGTTTAACATTGTGGTGGATATATTAGCAATTTTGATACGAAGGGCTAAGGAAAATGGGCAAGTAGGTGGATTGGTACCTCATCTTGTTGATGGAGGTGTTTCCATACTTCAGTACGCTGATGATACGATCATCTTTATGAAGCATGACTTGGCCAAGGCGAGAAATATGAAGCTGGTGTTATGCCTATTTGAACAATCGACCGGGTTAAGGATTAACTTTAATAAGAGCAAGTTGTTCTGTTTTAGTAGAGCCAAAGACGAACAGGAGGCTTGTAGGCAATTGTTTGGGTGCGAGTTGGGAGAGTTACCTTTCTCTTACCTCGGTATTCCAATCCACCATCGTAGGCTGAAAAACAGAGAATGGAAGTGCATCGAGGACAGATTTGAGGAGAAACTGAGTTGCTGGAAGGGTAAGCTCATGTCATACGAAGGCCGATTAATTCTGATTAACTCGGTGCTCACAAGTATACCTATGTTTCTCCTCTCGTTCTTTGAGGTCCCAGTTGGTGTTCGGAAGAGACTGAACTTCTATCGATCGCGGTTCTTTTGGCAGAGTGATGAGCTTAAAAGAAAATGCAGGCTTGCTAAATGGGATATCCTCTGTAGACCGAAAGACCAAGGGGGTCTTGGTATAGAGAACCTCGAAGTTAAGAACAGATGCCTTCTTAGCAAGTGGCTGTGGAAGCTCTCATCGGAGCATGATGCCATGTGGGCTCAAATCCTTCGCAGCAAGTACCTTCAGACCAAAATGTTGTCCCAGGTTACAGTCAGGCCGACTGATTCACCTTTCTGAAAAGGACTGATGAAAGTCAAACAATCTTTATTTAATAGGATGAAGTTTGTTATTGGCAACGGTAATAGCACATGTTTCTGGGAGGATACTTGGCTCGGTGAGACACCCTTGGCCATCCAATATCCGTCTTTGTATCGTATTGTTCAAAGACGTGAGGTGTTCGTAGCTTCGGTGTTTCAAACCATCCCCCTTAATATTCAGTTCCGACGGACGCTGGCGGGCAACCGTTGGAAGGAATGGCTTCGTCTAGTTAGGAGACTGATGGAGGTCCAGTTTTCTCAACAACCCGATGAATTACGCTGGAAACTGACTAAGTCTGTAGTATTCACAGTTAAATCGATGTACATCGATGTTATTAATTCGAACTCCATTCCTACTTCCAAGCATGTTTGGGATGTCAAAGTTTCTTTGAAAATAAAAGTGTTTATGTGGTTTGTCCATAAACAAGTTATTTTAACCAAGGACAATTTGATAAAGCGTAATTGGACAGGACCTACTAGGTGTAGTTTCTGTGATCGGGATGAGACAATCAAACACCTCTTTTTTGATTGCCCGTTGGCCAAAGTCCTTTGGCAGACGATTCACATTGCTTTTAATATCAAACCACCGAATTCTGTTAACGCGTTATTTGGGACATGGCTGAATGGGATTGAGCCTGACTTAGCAAAACACATTCGGGCTGGGGTTTGCGCTTTGCTGTGGACTATCTGGACTTGCAGAAATGATTTGGTTTTTAACAGAATATCATGTATTCATTTTTTGCAGGTTATATTCCGAACTACGGCACTGATCCGTTCATGGTCGCTACTCACTCCGACGGAGGCCAGGGAGCATTTGGTTACTGGATCTTTCCGCTAGGAGATGGTAGCTCGGGATATCTTCAACCGGTTTGGATGGCGGTCATGTAATAGGATAGGCATCTAGTTTACCTATCTATTTATAGCCAGCCGGTTGTGGCGTCTTATCTTGGCTAGTTGATGTTTCTAGCCTTTTATGGCTCTGTGTGTGCTTTCTTTGTTTTTTTTATTTTTTGGAGACCTTGAAACCTTATTGACACTACTTTTTTTATTAATAAGATAGCCGTATGCATCATTCTAATGCAGAGGCCGGGGACTCCCCCCTTTTCGAAAAAAAATGTAGGCGGTCAGGCGAGACAACAAGCAGAGGTTCAGTCTCTTTCTTGGAGGAGGATGGTGAGCTGCTGATTTTGGCTAACCAGGGGCACAGTGTGACAGTATGTTTTCTACCTTGATTAAACCGTGCTGTAATATCTCTCTGAAGGCATCATGTGACAAACACAGTCTGATAATGAGAGGGGGCATCGTTCTGGACCTTGTACTGGTGGTTGTGCAAAACATGATGTGATGATGATGATAACCTGCACCTGGTGGTGGTGCTTATACGTTTTCTGAATCCATCAACATTTTTTCTCCCTGAATCAGGTTTGTCGTCTCGTTTCTTCTGAAGAAGGGACTTTTGGGTAGCTACCGCCCATATTCTATATGTGCACTTTGTTTTTCCAAAGTTGTGAAGTAAAGCAGAGGGAATCTTTTCTGAAGTAGCAAATTTGTTTTTTTTCTTTTGAGGGAGAAAATTTGGATGTTTCTGCTTACGGTTATCTCTACTTTCTAGCTAGATTTGACTACGTAATTGAGAGTTATAGATACGTAATTGAGAGTCTAAGATGCTATCCTAACTGCCAGTCCTTGATGGCCAGGAACTCTATCCTAACTGCCACAAGGACCATGTGCTGCAGCCCCACAACGATCCTAGTACACAGACTTATCCATCATTCTCCCCCTAAGTCTTGTATGTCGTCTTGTAGGAGAGTTGAATCATCCCGATCCTGGAGCAAAGCTCGAGGAACTTGACCCTCCCAAGAGGCTTGGTGAGCAGGTCTGCGAGCTGGTCCGTGGTGTTGATGTAGCTCGCCTCGATGCTCCCTTCTTCCACACAGCTGCAGATAAAGTGATATCTCAGTCGGATGTGCTTGCTTCGTTCGTGAAACACGGGGTTCTTTGCCAGGGCCAGGGCGGACTTGCTGTCCACCAGGAGTTGCACCGTTCTGGTGTCTTGAACGAGAAGATCACCAAGCAGTCGAGCGAGTCAGAGCGTCTGAGTGTAGGCGATGGAGGCCGCTATGTACTCAGCCTCACAGCTGGACAGGGCCACCACCTGCTGCTTGACTGATTGCCAGCTCACAAGACACTTGCCGAGGAAGAAGAGGATCCTGCTCGTGCTCTTGCTGGTGTCGATGTCGCCGGCGTGGTCGCTGTCGCTGTACCCGGCGAAGTGTGCCACCCCCGGACACCTAGGGTAGTGGAGGCCGTGGTCGAGGGTCCCTGCTACGTAGCGGACGATCCTCTTCACTGCCTGCTGGTGTTCCAACGTCGGTCGCTCCATGAACCGACTGACATAGCCAACGGAGAATGCCAAGTCCGGCCGTGTGTGGGTGAGGTAGAGAAGGCTCCCCACAAGGCGTCGGTACTGCGTAGCATCCACTTCCTCCGTCGTGCTGTCGCGGCTCAGTTTCAGCCTCTCCTCCATCGGAGTGAGAGCTGGGTGGCAGTCGGTGAGCCAAGCTAGCTCAACGATGCGCTTGGCATAGGCGGACTGTCGAAGCACGATCCCGGAGTGGTCCTAGTGCACCTCAATCCCTAGATAGAAGGAGAGGAGCCCCAGATCACTCATCTGGAAGCTGGCCTTCACGTCTTCCTTGAACGCCGCCACCTCTGCATCTTTGGTGCCGGTGATCACCAAGTCGTCAACATAGACGCTGATATAGACCGAATCTCGTTGGCGAGATCCGATCCGTTGTTGCGGCCCGACCTTTCACGACACTCCACCACCAGCAGTAGCAACCTCTCGCCCGCGCACGCGATGTACACGAAGTAGAGGGTTTGAACCTTGCGGCCCAGCACGAGAAAACCAATCTTGACGAAGGTACTCACGCGCAAAACAATTTTCACGAAGAGAAATCGCAACACAGAGGTTTTCTAAAGCTTCCTCCAAAACTTAGGGATTTTTAGACAGCTTCCCCCAAAACTCGATACGGGTATTTACCCTAAAAACACATCGTGTCTATTCATAAAAATATAACCTGCCCTTTACATCAACGCATAGTTGCTCTTTATATATTCTAAACGACCATATAACTTGGCTTGAAAAGCAAGCCGTCCTGACCAAACGGACGAGTAATTAGAAACCTGGACTCTATGTTTAAATAATAGATTATATGCTTTATAATCTAGCAGTATAATCTTTACATACGACCGACTAGCATTCTTTATTTGGATGGTTGTTGGCCTTCTCACGTGATTTGCAGGTGGACCCCAGCCCACATCTTTCAAGGACAAAGCACACCACGTACCTAGTAATCGTATTGCATGATAGATATTTTTCCTACATGGCAGGAATAAAAACAAGAACCTTGTTTGCACCGTGCGCACTTCAAACCAATCTGTGATCCTTGTATGAATTTTTACACTTGCATGGCACGTAATATTCTCCTTCCCAAACCAGGAAACATGTCCCGTATCTCTAATGCAAATCAAATTATTCCCGTCTTGGCTTGATCTCCCTATAGCACATCTTGCGACTAATCTCAGGCTGAGCCCACTTGTTATATCCATACAATGACTTGGTGCATGCGAACATGTAGACGTGCCATGTAGCTTTGGACTAGAGTCACGGCTCATCTCTTGCACCGAATTGGCATGCGCACAATTTTCACTAATTAGTTGTTCCTTCCCATCGTAGCTTTTCTTTTCTTCAACAACATTAGTGTTATACGTGGTTGTATCAGACGCCCACCAGCAGGGCATTTCCTCCACTGCCTCGTCGGTAGACGGCAGCCTCATGCGGGCTTTACTCGAAGCCCATCTTCTTTAGCGTGGAGTCCAGCTTGGCGTTCCACGCCCTAGGTGCATGCCGTAGGCCATGGAGAGCCTTGCGCAGGCGGAGTACCTTGCCCTCCTGGCCGGGAATCGCAAATCCCGGTGGCTGATACACGTAGACTTCCTCCTTCAAGTCGTCGTTGAGGAATGCCGACTTGACATCCATGTGATGGACACGCCAGCCCTCCTGGGCAGCCAGCGCAAGAAGAAGTCGTACGGACTCCATCCGTGCCACGGGAGCGAAGGCGTCGTCGAAGTCGACTCCTTCCTGCTGCAAGAAGCCTCGGGCCACCAGGCGAGCCTTGTGCTTGATGATGGCGCCGGCTCCATCCCTCTTCAGCTTGAACACCCACTTAAGGGTGATTGCGTGGTGACCATGAGGGAGGTCAGCGAGCTCCCATGTGCGGTTTTGCTCAATCGCATCCATCTCCAACTGCATCGCGGCGCGCCATGCCGCATCTCTCTCGGCCTCTACAAAGGACCGTGGTTCGCCGTCCTCACACGCGAGTTGTAGTTGCGCCTCCAGGTCACGTGGCATCAGTCCCGGCACCGGCTGGTCGCCGAGTAGATCATCCGTTATGCGATACCGCAGCTGTTCGCCTCCATACCACGCGTCGACACGCTCCTCGTCATGAGTGAGCGGGGAAGCGAACTTCATCGGGTTGTGCTCTGCGTGAGCTGGTGCTAATGAAGACGAACCCGGAGTGGTGACTGCCGGGGCTGGAGTATGTGGCGTCGCCAGTTGTGGTGCCGTCGGCGTAGCACGCATCGGAGTCGATGCAGTTTTGGGGTCGGGGTAGACGCGCCCGGTGAAGAGGAGCTGCTTGCTCCCCCGGCTTCCTTGAAGTGGGCGTACTCGACAATGAAGTCGTCATACGTCAGCGTCGAGCAGTCATCCACCGCCTTGTCCCATTACCACCCTCGCCCTTTGTTGAACACGACGTCTCACGTCGTGCGCACATGCTGTGTCTTTGGGTCGAGGATGCGGTAGGCCTTTGAGCCCTCCGCGTAGCCGATGAAGACTCTCGGAGTGCTCCTGTCATCGAGCTTGCCGATGTGGCCGAGCTCCTTAGCGAACGCAAGACAACCAAAGACCCGCAAATGGGAGACCGCCGGCTTCCGCCCATGCCAGGCCTCGTATGGTGTCCTGCCATCGAGTGCCTTAGTAGGCGAGCGGTTGAGGATGTAGGCGGCCGTCAGCATCGCCTCTCCCCAGAAAACAGCCGGCATCCCTCTCTGCTTGAGGAGAGCCCGAGCCATCCCCACAACTGTCTGGTTGCGCCGCTCGACGACTCCGTTTTGCTGTGGGCTATACGGCGCGGAGTAGTGGCGCTGGATGCCCTCATCGGCGCAGTACGACGCGAATTCAGCCGCCGTGAATTCGCCGGCGTTGTCAGTGCACAACACGCGCAATTTGCGGCAGCTCTCCGCCTCCACACCAACCTGCGCGCGCCTGATGGAGTTCGCCGCTTCTCCCTTGCTGCCGAGGATCATCACCCACATGTAGCGAGAGAGATCATCGACGAGCAGCAGGAAGTAGCGTCGACCTCCTGGTGTGGCTGGCATCACCGGGCCACACAAGCCTCCGTGCACGAGCTCCAGCTTCTCCTTGGCCCGAAAACTCGCCTGTTGGGAAAAGGGGAGTCGTCTCTACTTCGTCAGTACGCAGATGTCGCAGAACTGCTCCACATGGTCGAGGCATGGCGGGCCTCGTACCATCTCCTTGGCACTTAGACGCTTCAGGGCCTCAAAATGAAGGTGCCCAAAGAGCTCATGCCATTGCCACGCCTCGTCATCCCGACGGACAGCGAGACAGACCGGTTGTGCCACCAGCACATCAAGGACATAAAGTCGGTTTTCACCTCTGGGTACCTTGGCGAGAAGGCGACCCTGGCGATCCCAGATGCGTAGGACCCCATGCTCAATCAGCATGCGTGAGCCATTCTCATCCAGCTGTCCCAAGCTGATGATGGAGTTCCTTAGCGCGGGGATGTAGTAGACACCGGTGAGCAGCCGGTGCTCTCCCATCTTGGTGGTGAAGATGACGGAGCCGACACCCTTAATTTCCACAGCGGAGGCATCCCCAAACTTGACGGAGCCTCACGCATCGAAAACGAGCTCGGTGAAGAATACCCTTTGACCGGTCATGTGGTGGGTGGCGCCGGTGTCGAGGCACCACCCCGTAGTCTTGTCTTTCCCGGAGCCATCACCGAGAAGAGCGTGTGCTTTTGGCTCGTCGAGGTGGATGAGAGCTTTTGTGACTGGTGTCGCTGAAGATAGCTCAATGCTTGCATGCGCCATGAACAGAGCCGTCTCCTCCTCCTTCGCCTGTGCGACGTGAGCCTGGCCTTGTCGTGGTTGCCGACACTCATTGGCCCAATGGCCAAACCGGCCACAATTGTGGCAACTGTTGTCTTGTGTCGGCTTGGGCTTGCCAGCGGCGCCGTCGTTGGAGCCTCCGCGGGCGTCACCTTCGGCACGTCCTTGTGCCCTTCCCGGGGGGTCTCTTTGCGTCTTACGCTGCTTGCCACGTTTGCGGCCGCCCGTCGTGGAAGAAGGCCCCCCTTCTTCCTGTCACCAAGGCTGGCATCCCACGGCTCCCGGTGGTGATGGGCCCCGAGGAAGGCTGTGGCTCATCGGTGTCGACGACCTTGAGGCGACCTATCGCCTCCTCGATTGTCATCGTGGAGAGGTCCAGCAAAGACTCGATCGACCAAGCCATCTGCTTGTACTTCTCAAGGATGCACCGAAAAAGCTTCTCGATAGCTCTCTCCTCGGTGTAGGTGGCATCACAAAACTTCACCAACTTCTGCAGCAGAGTGTTGAGACGGAGAGCAAAGTCATCAACGTCCTCACCTGGCTTGAAACCCAGGCTCTCCCACTCCTTACGAAGTGCCTGCAGAGTGGACTTGCGAGCACGGTCGCTGCCGATGCGTGCCGCGGTGATGGCGTCCCAAGCTTCCTTGGCAGTCCGCTTGCTGGAAAGCGAGAACTGCATCTCGGGCGGGACTGCGGCGATGAGGGCGTCCAGCACCCGTCGGTCCTCTTGGTGGTTGACGTTGCTGTCCTGGACTGCCTCCCGCATGCGCCGCACCTAGAGCCTGATCTTCATGATCCTGGCTTACTCGACGTAGTTGGTTTTAGTGAGGATAGGCCACCCAGCACTGGGACCAACATCCCTGACCACCGTCCGGACCTCGTAGAGGCCGCGGTCCTGGTCGTTGCAGCCGCCGTCGCGGTGCGCACCTCCACCTGGAGTGCGGGCGTGCTCGGCTGCCCACTCCGCCGTCCGCTCTTGCGCCACTTTGGCGCGGTCTGCGTTAGCGCCGTCGTCCGCAGGCGCGGAGCTGTTGGAGCTGCCGGAGCTGCCGCGGAGTGCCTTGGCATCCGTCGCAGCCTCACGTGCTGCGTCTGCTGCTGCTTCTACCTCTGCCCTGGCTGCTTCTACCTACGCTCTGGCCACTGCCAGCTCCGCTGCAGCCAGCCTCGACACCCTTGCTGCCGCAACAGCTGTTGCTACAGATGCTCGCTCACGCTCCTCTGCCACGGCGTGCTCGGCCTCCTGCCGGTGCCGTATGCTCGAGGTAGCCGTGTGCTGAGAGCGACCTGCAGACATGGCTCGCTGCAGGTGGGCTGTTGCGTGAAGAGGAGGCTGTTGAAGACGAACTGCTGCTCGACAGTCCGGAGGGAGGAAGGTAACCAGAGGCAGACGGAGCAGCTGCTGCTACCGACTTAGGCTCCTCACAGGAAATGCTCAGGGTACAAGATAACCTGACTCTGATACCACTTGTTAGACCTTTGAACCTGAGCATTGATAGTTGTGGATGACACTAGGAGAGTTGGGACAATTTTCGTTGGTTTATTTCTCACACAATGCCATGCCAACCTGAGGGGTTGGGGATACGTACTTATAGGCTGCTAGCCAGCCAAGCATATGCTAAGATGCTGCTAAGATGTCAGTCTAAGATGCCAGTCTAAGATGCTATCCTAACTGTCAGTCCTTGATGGCCAGGAACTCTATCCTAACTACTACAAGGACCATGTGCTGCAGCCCCACAACGACCCTAGTACACAGACTTATCCATCATTCTTCTCCTAAATCTTGTACGTCGTCTTGTAGAAGAGTTGAATCATCCCGATCCTGGAGCAAAGCTCGAGGAACTTGACCCTCCCAAGAGGCTTGGTGAGCAGGTCTGCGAGCTGGTGTTGATGTAGCTCGCCTCGATGCTCCCAGGAGCAGCAACACCGCCACCATGCCTCCATTGCCTTCGACAGGAGCACACTTCAGTCCAACGTCGTGCCCACCCCGCAATGGCCGCCGTCCCAGCACTAGTTCCTGATGCAGAGGTTCTCTGCTGCTCCAGGTGAACCTTCGTCCATCTTTCCCTTCTTTCTTGGAGGCGGCGGTGCTACTGCTGCTGCTCCTGCAGTAGTCAATGCGCTTGAGTAGTTACATGAGTACATCAATCATGGTGCAGCCCCATTAACTGCAAAAAGTGAGTTATTTTAACAATTTTCTACACCACACAAGACATGCATCGTTCGTATCTGCATTCTTTCAAAAGCTTCGTTTTTCTAACCGCACAGTCATCACCTGCTAATATGTTCTTTTGCCCTGATTTCATTCAGATTCGTTGTTCTAACTGCACAGTCATCATCTGCTAATATTTTCTTTTTTGCCCTAATTCCATTCAGATTCAGTGTTGTACCAACTACTAGGTCATGAAGACGCGTGGACGAGAACGAAGGTGATCCATTCAGCACAAGCAAAACCCAGAACGAGAGAAGGTCCACGGTGTCGAAGGTGTCGGCACCATGAAGACGCGTGGACAACAAATGCTTATTAGCTGGACTTTTGAGTCTTTTTCCGCGCGGTTTTCATTTTGTCGTTGTCATCCTCTGACCTACTCCCTCCATCCCGTAATATAAGAGCATTTTCTTACACTAGTATGTTGTTGTGATCGGAAACTAGATGTCTTTGAGCTGCACTCTATTGCTATGGCTTCCCCTTGCTGCTACATTTCTCGGTACGAAAACGATGATTTTTCTATTATGGCGTGGAATCCAGTTTTATGCTTTTTTTCCGACAAATGGTGGATTTTATTACTCAAAATGAAGTATCAAGATAATACAAACATAGGGAGGCGACCTCTGCATAGTTAGGATGCACCCAACCAACACTAACGCACACACACAAAAAAACACCGGCAAATAGTAAAGCCATACAAAGACCAAAGCTATGCCTAAGCGAGAGAGAAAAAAAAACCCGTCCCGAAGCGTTCTAAATCGCGATCGACAACCTACAACAATGACCATATCCGCATAAATCATCTCATGACACCACAAGGACATCGACATTCTTCAACAGCAACGCCTTCAAGAAAGGAGAGTTTTGCGCTTGCATGGAATGGATAATGGTGGCATAAGAATTCAAACATGAGTGATTTCTCTCACCCGATATCAGTAGTATGATGATTGTCAGTCTCATCACAACGAGGCTTGTATTGCCTTCATTGGCTGGACTCGCTCAAAAAGTTCTTGGTGCAGTCGTCTAGAAGACATTTTTTTTGTGAAGTTGCTAAAAGAAAATCAAATCTTATTACAGTTGTTAAAAAGTCAAGGAAAAATAAATAAAACCAGCACATACTACTACTTCTTGTGAACCTCGAAATGCAGGTCGTTATGTGAAAGTCCTTTTTTGCTCGCGAGCTCAAATGAACTCCGGATAAACAGTAAAAAGGCAAATTCAAAAAATCCTGAACTCTTTAAATGATTTTTTTGGTAAATGTTTTGTACGCTTGATAAATTTCATCACAAGATGGCATTCTTGGAAGTCATGGCAAAAAAAAATATGGTACTCCAAAATGATTTAAAAAATAGCAACTTTGGAGCATTGATCTTTTTTTTGCCGCAATTTCACGAATGTCCTTTGATGATGAATTTTTACAAGCACACAAACCATTTATCAAACTTTACCAAAACCCCCGAAAGTTTTTGATTCGTTTTACAATTTTTTGGATCTTATGTTCATCAGGGAGCATTTGAGCTCGGCGACAGATACTCCACGTCCGTCCGTCGTAATCGATTGTTTTTTGTCAAAGAAAGGAAGCATTCATTCAAAGATGAATGATGTGCCCTTCAGAAAAAAAGAGATGAATGATGCAGTAATCCACCGTAAACGAATCCAATTTCCTATCGAACGACGCTCCCTCCCAACGGACGGCCGGATCGGCCGGGCCAGCCGATCCGACGGCCGCGCGGCCCTCCTGCGCAGCCTCCAGCCTATACAGAAACCCTCATCCCCCACCCCCAGCGCCGCCGCTCTCCACTCCCCTCCTCGCGCCCCAAGAAGCACCAGCTCTCCTCCTCCCCACACTCGCCGCCGCCCGCAGCCATGGCGACCGAGCTGGCGTACGCGCCGCCGATGAAGTCCGGCAAGGCCGGCTTCGAGGGCCCGCAGGAGGCGCAGCACCGCATCCGCATCACCCTCTCCTCCAAGAGCGTCAAGAACCTCGAGAAGGGTAGGGTGTTTCCTCCTTGCTTCCTTCCTTCCGATGATGATGATGGGTGGATCCCCTTCTTCCTCCTCTTCTGGTCTCGTTGATCGTGTTGATCTGACTGATGCGTGCGTGTTCTGTGTGTGCCGGCGACAGTGTGCTCCGATCTGGTGAGGGGCGCCAAGGACAAGCTGCTCCGGGTCAAGGGCCCCGTCAGGATGCCCACCAAGGTGCTCAACATCACCACCAGGAAGTCGCCGTGCGGAGAAGGTGACACACCCGCCCCCCTCGTCGACTCCCCTTTTCCCTTCGTTTCTGTGTCCTGTATGAATGCTCTTGGTTATGCAACGACCGGCGTCGGTAAAACGAACGTTTCTCTATAGAATCAGGCTGCTTACGGTTTACTAGATGATAGGGCAGTAAATTGGCTGTATGGGCAGTTCTTTGTTGTTAGCTGTTAGCCAAGAGATCAACTGTCTCGGTTGAAGTTCATAGCCCATAGGGTTTTAGTAGTGAACTAGTGATCGATCCTACTGTCGTGGCGACTATGTTAGCAGTGATCCCCTGTTTGCTGTTAATTCTGGTTGGACTCTGTTTTATGATGGAGTGCTCAGATGATGCTAAAACAGCAACTTGTTCCCGAGATTCTCTTTGAGGATTACAAAATCGAGCTTTTTACAGCTGATGGGTAGCCCCTTTAATGCTATGTTTTCTTCCAAACACATGTCCTCTCTACTTGGTAATGCAAGCGGTGTGTTTCAAGTGCAGTCCTCTGGATATTTATGGTTGCCACATTTTTACTTGGTAATGTACTTGCACATTTTTATTAAACAGCACCATATGGTTGCCACTTGTGCTACAAATAGGATTAGTCATTGAACTTACGGTTTTACTAAGAATGAAGCAGTTGCACTTGGCAGATAGGCTGAGCAAATGATGATTCCACATGATGTTTCTGATACATTTGATGTTTCAAAATCGAGCTTTTTAATACCGCTTCATTCCTATTTGTGTGTACTTTATTTTGGCTATACTTGTACTGATAATGCCATGTCCTTTGGTGTGTAGGTACCAACACCTGGGATCGGTTTGAGATGCGGGTACACAAGCGGGTGATCGACCTCGTCAGCTCCCCGGACGTTGTCAAGCAGATCACCTCGATCACCATCGAGCCCGGCGTTGAGGTCGAGGTGACCATCAGCGACCAGTAGAGAGCTATGCCTTCTTTTTTTACAAGTGGAGAGACACCAGCGAACCAAGACATAATTTTGAACGTTTGGTAGTATGTGAACTGGGTTTTGTATGGCTTATTAGGTTCTTCGCCTTGTGATTCTGAGTACCTCTTGTCGTCTGAGATATCATCTTGAATTTTCGTCGCCCTTTGGTGTGTTGCGCTGGATTGGATATTTATACATGGCTTGGTATTCATGTGTTTGAGATTTGGTGTCATCAGTTGTCAAAATTTCCATTGGTTGATCCACCGTGAGGACATTGCTTCAGCTAATATCAGGTGCAGTATTTATAAGAAATCATTATATCCTGCAAAGAAAAACAAACAAAAGCCATCTGAGGGACTTGAGTAGCTAATGCCTTCAAAATTTCAAACCTATTTATGATGATCCATTCTACGGACCTAAGAGCATCTGCAATGTGGGTTACATTGCTTTATAGTGAATCACCATCTTCTCTTTCATTTTAAGCCTTTTGTTACAATTGGATGCATCACCATCTTCATCTTGGTTTGCAAAGCTGCACTGTTTGACAGCAATAATCAGCTACACAAGTAACTGTTCCAACAGTGAGTAACCTTCAGACGGGCTTGACTTTCATCTCGTTTCACTCTCTGTGGATCAAGCCGTCGATTCCATCGCATTGGAAAGAAATACTTATCTGCATACTGTACATCGCAAACAGATAACAGAATAAATCTCAACTTATAGACAATCAGATGTATTTTTTCCTTGCTCAGAGCAGCATAAGCGGGTAACTTTTCAGTGTGAATCTAACCAGTAAGTCGGAGTAGATCGTGAATTCCTTTTTTTTTGCGGGAAATTACTTGTATTACTCACGTAGCCGAGCTACTAGCAGAATTACACAGTTTGACGACCTCATTAGGTCCAGATCCGAGCCACACCATGGTACGACCCGTAGTTCTACCAAAAGATGCCAACAAATGGCTTACAGTGTTTTGACTACGATAAATGTGAGTAATACAAGAATTTCGTTGATCCATGAGTATTTTGATTTCATGAACCATGAAACTGTTCGCAGATCTATCCATTTCTCCCTTCTTCAACAGATTGATAGCCTCCAAGCAATCAGACTCAATGTCTATAGGTAGCTCGCTCCATTGTAAAGCAAGTGACAGACCCTCTCTGATGGCTGCAAGTTCAGACTCTAAAGCATTGAGGCAATGATACAGATGACGACAAGCACTGAGGACAATATTACCGTTGTGATCACGCAAGATCATGCCACTGCCAGCAGTACCGTCCGCTGAAACAAAGGAGTCATCTGTATTGAGTTTCAATCGTCCTTCTTCAGGTCTCAGCCACACACTTGTGGAATTACCAGTTCAGACGTAGCCGCAGGTGCAACAGAAAAAGAACAATCTAGCATAGCAGATTTCCCCTTCAAGGGGTCTTTCTCTGGCTCTTTGGCGATTGTCAAAATGGACTGAACATAGCTTCTAAGAAAGCGTACAGAAACCTGAACTGGCGGTGCTGGTTTATCATGTACTACCTCATTCCGAACGTACCAAATTCTCCATAAGAGCATAACCAGGTGCAGGCGCTGCTCATCAGGCAATTTGCACAGGGCATGGAGAAGCCATTTCGGGCCTGTGTTCATCATGTCTTTAAGATCGGGGATAGGCCAAATATCAGCCATTGCAAGCCAAAGATTCCTGGCATTGGGACATCGACACAAAGCATGAAACGTGTCTTCTTTTTCAGTGCCACAAACTGGACATAAATCCACAACCTCCAGCTTCCTAGCATGCTTCAGATCCCAAGTCGGAAGTGAGTTGTTTGCAGCACCAAGCAAAAATGCGGGTCTTTGGTGGAGCATTACGAGACCAAATAGCTGACCAAGCTCTTCGTTCTCCATCAAGAGAGTTACTGGAAGAAGATTGATTCGGCTGGTTCATTTCTTCAAAGGCAATCCTATATGCGCTACGAACCGAGAAGATGCCCATCTTCTCTCCAGCCCAAGCAATAAAATCGTCCTCGTTGCGCACGGAATTCTTAATCTTCAAGATTACATCAGCATCAAGCGGAAACCATTGACGGACTGCAGCAACGTCCCAGTTGCCATTGATATCCAAGAGTTCGGACACCCACTTCAACCTGCAACGCCCCTTGGCAGAGATTATTTGGAAGGAGGGTTTTCGAGGGATCCATCTATCTCTCCATATTCGCACTTGGGTGCCATTTCCAATCCTCCATATTAGCCCTTTTTTCAAAAGCTCAAGACCATGAGCTACTCCTTGCCATGATGATGACGGGTTACCAGCAAAAACAGTGTCCTCAAGCCTACCATTAAGGTAGTATTTGGCACGTAGGACACGTGCACAAAGACTGTCCGGGATTGTCAGGAGACGCCAAGCTTGCCGCGCAAGTAAGGCTTGGTTAAACAACCTGAAATCCTGAAAACCAATACCACCTTATACACTTCGGTTTAGTAATCTCCTCCCAAGATTTCCAATGGGTTTTCCTTTTCCCTTTTTCTGAGCCCCACCAATAGTTGCGGATCATCTGATTTAGTTCATCGCAAAGTCCTAGAGGCAATTTAAAGATACTCATGATATAAGTTGGAATGGACTGAGCGATGGACTTTATAAGAACTTCTTTACCACCTTGTGAGGGGCATCCCCAAAGCAACATTCTCTTTGTCAGCTTAACTTGTAGATTTTGGAATTTACCTTTTGTCATGCGACCATCAAGAGTCGGTAAACCAAGGTAACTCTCTTCAAAATTTATGGTATCAGCTTGGAGCATGGCTCTGACTTCATGCTGCTGAATAATGGGACAATATTCCCCAAAAAGGATGGAGCATTTTGCAGGGTTGAGTAATTGTCCAGTAGCAGCAGTATAAGCATTCAAAATACTCTTAACATGCATTGCCTGAGATTGTTTTGCTTCAAAGAATAGGAGTGTATCATCAGCAAACAATAAATGAGAGATTCCCGGGGCGCTACGACATATCTTCACAGGAGAAACATTCCCTAGTCTGGTTGCACTGTCAAAAAGAGCAGACAGACCGTCTGCAACAAACAGGAATAGGTACGGGGATAGAGGATCACCTTGCCGTAGCCCACGCGATGGTGCAAATGAATCCAAGATTGTTCCATTTAATTTTACAGAATATCTCACAGTGGTGACACATGTCATTATCCAGTCAACCCATTTGTGAGTGAAACCAATCTTTTCCATCGTTTGCCTAAGGTAATTCCAATCAACCCTATCATAAGCCTTGGAAAGGTCAAGCTTGTAAGCACAGAAACTTTTTTCTGGGTCCTTCTGTTGCTTGATATAATGGATGCACTCAAATGCAATTAACGCGTTATCCGTGATCATTCTACCCGGAATAAATGCACTTTGAGTAGGAGAAATAATATCATCGAGTAGAGGTCTCAGTCTATTCACCAGGCACTTAGCAACAACTTTATAGATAACATTACAAAGGCTAATAGGGCGAAAATCAGTTAATTTAACCGGGTTCGGAATTTTCGGAATCAGAACAATGATTGTATCATTAACAGAATCTGGCATGATACCTGAGTTAAAGAATTCCTTAACTGCTGCTATAACATCTGCACGCACCGTGGACCAGTTTCTTTGGAAGAATTGAGCAGGAAATCCATCCAATCCCGGGGCCTTTAGCGGTCCAATTTGGAAAACAGCATCCGCTATCTCCTGTTCAGTAAACTCAGCACATAAAGACTCATTAATTTCATCATTAACATGTGTTTGCATGAGCTGTACAATAGGAGATGGATCAAGCAAGGGGTCGGCAGTGAAGATGTTTTGAAAGTAAGAAGTAGCAGCCTGGCCCATTGCATCTCCAGAATGAACAACTCCATTCGTATCTTCAAGTTTTTTAATACCGTTTTTCCTCGCCCGCCAGATCGCTTTGGCATGGGAAAATTTTGTATTTCGGTCCCCTTCTTTTAACCAAGCAATACGAGATCTTTGCAACCACATCATCTCTTCTCGGTATAGTAATTCATTCATTTTA
Source organism: Triticum dicoccoides (assembly GCF_002162155.2). NCBI lineage: Eukaryota > Viridiplantae > Streptophyta > Magnoliopsida > Poales > Poaceae > Triticum > Triticum dicoccoides. The sequence continues at coordinate 32,344,173 of NC_041388.1, forward strand.
TCCTCCTCCTTTCTCAGTTCGGCTCGGTCCGCATTCATATTCATTAGCTCCTCTAGCCTCGTACGAGACTTCTCAATCTCCCTAGTTACATTGCCAATTTTGGCTCTGCTCCATTGATGCAACGAGGTCATTACCTTCCCCAAAGCTTGACCAATCTCCCCAAGTGTACGTTTTTGGCCCGCATCTTTCCACATGTTTGCAATAACTTCTGTGAGGGCAGAATCCCTCTCCCACATGATCTCATAGCGCTTAACTTTCTTAGGTTTTGGGCCCGAATCAGCTTCGCACTTGACAAGCAATGGACAATGATCCGACCGGGGTGAAACAAGATGATGGATTGAGGCAGCAGGGAACATGTACCTCCAATCCAGATTTGCAACTCCACGATCTAACCGTACTTTAACATTTGCTGCACCACTCCTCTTATTATCAAAAGTATATGGCCTTCCAACAAAACCCAAATCAGTCAGCTCGCACACTTCAAGTGAATCCCGAAAAAGCAAGCATTTGGGCCGGCGCACGCGGCGTGTTGGAAAAATGTTCAAAATCCCACAAGGCTTCATTAAAATCTCCAACAGCCAACCAAGGAAGAACGTTCTGGGTAGCTATATCTTCCATCAAGGACCACATTAAGTGTCTATTCTCAACACGAGGCTCTCCATACACGCATGTCAGGTGCCATTTAGTCTCTCCGGGAGCTTGGATGTGTGCATCAATGCATCTTGAATTTGCAAGCCTAATATCCACTGTCCAATTTTCATGCCAATAGAGAGCAAGCCCCCCGCTATTACCATCACTGCTAACACCTTCAAAACCTCGCAGACCAAACCTATTTTGGTAGCTTTTCATCTTATCCTTACTTTGCCTAGTTTCACAAAGGAAAACCAAGCTAGGGGAATGCGACTGGATCATAGTCGCTAGGTCTCGAACTGTCCGGGAGTTCCCCACCCCCCGGCAGTTCCAACTTAGGATAGTCATTGCCCCTGGCGGTCCTCTGCCACGGAGGCCGCCGATCTACAAGCTGTTGTACTGTCAACTGCCATGCCATCTCCTCCTTTCAGCTTATTTTTATTCACATTTTTCTATGGTGTTCCAGTTATGTTATTATTCGGTAGCTCCTCTTCTGATGCCTCAAACTGATCAATAATATCAGAAGTATTTCCCAAAGTAACAATTGCACCGCTATTCTTTTCAATGATATCCGCTACAGCAGAACCTGCAGGAAGGGAGCCTGAGTCCTCTGCAACTCTCTTACGAAGGGCATTAAGATCGTCCTTTCGCTGTTCTTTCTCTGCACCGAGCTCAGACACTCTGCCGGTCTCCATAACTGCAGCAGCTAAGTCCTGGGCATTAAAGCGCCAGCTTCGCACATCTATCACCCTTGCATCTTGGCTTATCAAAGCTTGACCATTATTTATATCATTCTCTCCCTCCTTCATATCCCCCTGATAAGCTTGATTAAATCCCCAATTTCCTGCTGGTGCCATTCCATCTCTGCCACGGCCGCGCCTTTGTCCGTGACCAGCAAAGCCAGCACCTCTTCCTCTACCGAAAGGATTATTTGTTCCATTAACTTCGTCAGTGCCATGTCCACCTCTGCCGAAACCGCGTCCAGAGCCTCTTCCTCTGCCCCCACGTCCTCTCCTAGGCGCCATAATAAAAGGCCCCCACTCCAAATCCTTCTCAGCATGCTCTCCTGTACCACACTCCTTATGCCAATGGCCTAGGATCCCACACATGTAGCAGAAAACTGGAAGTTTTTCAAACTTTACTTGGTAAAATTCAGTCTTGCCAGACTTGGTGAAGCTTACGAATCTGGTCAGTTTTTTGTTTACATTCAGTTTGACCCTGACCCGTATAAACTCACCTACAAAACCGCTCGGTAGAACTACCTGAAGCTCTAGCACCTCTCCGATACGCTTAGCCATGTTTTCCACAAATTGCTCATTCTTCAAAACACCATCAGGCAACTTGTGAATTTGGCACCAAGTTTCAATCTTGTCTAGCTTAACGCTTTCTGGATTAGTGAAACCATCGTATTCCTCGATGATCAATGCCATGCTCTTGAAATCCCACGGCCCTTGATGGATTGCCTTGTTCCAATCCGCTAAACAATTGAACTGTATCGAGAACAGATTGGAGTTGATTCTACGCCAAACCACATCATGTGACGGATTCCAAGCCGCCTTCATGTCTGCGATCAACGCACCCTGCCCGAAGGTCTTCGTCGTCAGTACCTTTGCAAGCGCCAACCACTTGGGTTTCTCCTCTGATTCATCCACTTCCTCTTCCCAAATCAGATTATCCAATTCGTCTTCCTCAAGATGCAGTCTTTCCAGAAGAACACCAGGGTCCTCTGCTCCTTTCTCACGTGATCCGCTCGACTCCGAGGGGGATGCCATGGCTCGCGATCTTTCCCCCTACCGCCAACCCCTCTTGCCTCACCAACCAAGTCCGGGCAGTCCCAGCGGTAGCAGACAGAGAGGGGATCGCCACAGCAGGGGAGAGCAATCGACGACGGGGAACTCACAGCGGCAGCACCGGAGGACTGGGGGGAAGCTCACTCTGCAGCAGGCCGAGAGGGGGTCAGCGCAGCAGTGGAGAGCGCTCGACACCGGGGAACTCACGGCGGCGTCGCCGGAAGACTGGGGAGAGCCCGCTCTGCAGCAGGTCAAGAGGGGATCTGCGCAACAGCGGAGAGCACACCGGGGGAACTCGCAACAGCGGCGCCGGAGGACTGGAGGAACTCATGGCTGCGGCGTTGGAGGACTGGGGGAACTCACGGCTGCGGCGCCGGAGGACTGGGGGAACTCACGGCGGCGGCGCCGGAGGACTAGCTAACCTAACTCTGCCCTTTCTATGTTAGCTGATTAGCTGATATGTCTGCAGTGAATTCCTTGGATGAATTCCAAAAATACAAGTCCAATGTCAGATGCTTGACAAGAAGTAGTCCGTCATGCATTTCCAAGTTGAGCTATATTCTTCTTCTTTCAAGTGAAATCTTGTGTGTATTTGACTAGAATAGTACTTTGCTTTTCAACAATACATGAACCCAACTTGAAACCATGGCTTGGAATGAAAGGGTGGACACACCATAACACCAAAACCTCCCACCAACTCAGCAGAACATGATATGGTAGACTAGTAGTGGGCTTAAATTCATTATATGCAATATGCATGGGTATGATTGGGAGGTGAAGAAAGTATATGACATAGTAAATATGTGGTTTTGCTCCGCATAAAGGTGATGATAGCAAATCGGAGCTCACTAGAGATGAATAGTACATATGCTGAAATATTAATGGGGTGGGCTAGGAGGGCACCTTCAAGTCACCAGTCCCCAAGCGATAAATGCCAATCTCTAGAGATGAATAGTACATATGCTGAAATATTAATGGGGTGGGCTAGGAGGGCACCTTCAAGTCACCAGTCCCCAAGCGATAAATGCCAATCTCTCCTGTGCCTCTCATTAGTTCCAATTTCATTTCCTAGACGGTAGAAAGTGTGTGTTGTGTAAAGATAGATTGGATAGGCTTGAAAGACATCGGGAAATATTTTACTACAAGGATGAATCCCGGAAGCATGCATATTGTCGTGTGACTAGCTAGCCACTTCAGTCAATCCCTTCGACAACCATGGCAATTGCCCTAGAAGGGAAGAAGCCTTTGAGGTCATACGGTTGTGCAAAACAAGTACATGTTCCACAATATGTTGTCCTCTCACTCTCTGAGCTCCTTTATGGTGCCCTCAATTTAATATAGATAATCCATTTACCTTGATCTTATGGCTAATAGGATTTAGTCCTCCACCTAAGATTGCTAGGAATACTGACCCAAGATGTCACCGAGTACCTCCATATAAAGGGTAAAACCGTAACCCCATAGGAGTAATTCATTTTTTGCAAAACTCCATAAGGATACTCTGAACTATTTCCTCATAGCCTGGCACATCCGACAAGGAAACATTTGACGTCTTGAAAGAAACAAACTAAAAAAATATTAGGTGGATACTTCATCGAACCCTAAATAATCCTGAGCAAGTGAGGCCACCGAAGATCGGCTACCCCCAACCACCACTACCGAGGGATTAGGGGGAGGTGGGACTGGGATGATCCTGGGGATGGAACCTGACTAGATCCAATGGCAGAGCTAGCAGAGAATGGCAGGGGGAGTAGAGCAAGAATTATGATTGTTTGGGGGCTAATGACTACTTTTTTCTTCAACCTTAGCCCCTAGAAAAAAATCTTCACTGTTTTATCTAATCTTGGGGGCTGGTGGAGCTGATTCTGCACAACCATGATTGTTGTGAGGATGGGACGTGCATGCGGTGAGGATTGGCCAGGAGGACCCAAAGCTGTGCGGGCGCCCATTGCGGGGTGAGTTATGCATGGCCTAGGTCAGGTGCATGCCTGTCACCGCAATGGCCACGTGATCATTGGCATAAAACAAACCATGAACTTGACTATAATTACAAAGTAAAATTGAAGGTGAAGCAACCTGCTTGAAGTCACCCCTGCAAATTGTATTATGTTCAAATTTGACGGTGCTTTCAATGAGCTTTTTAGTTTCTCATCCCAGCTAGTCTTACTGAAGCTCAAATCGTGTTTTGTCCTCATGATTGTACTAAACCTGCTCATACTCTTATGTCTTTTGATGATGTCATCATCTAAGGAAGCCATGCTATGTGGTTCATGGACGGACATGATTTTGTAGCCTATTTGATGACTGATGATTTTAGTGTGTCTTAAACAGATATATGGTAAGGATGTTTCAATCTATTCAATGTCTAGACTAAGGGTCCAAAGTGTTTGGCCACGGTTCCCAATTGTTAAACGAAAATGTTCCCTGGTGAACGTCAGCTGGGAGAGGGGTGGCAAGCGAACGTTATCTGCTGGCAGTTTTAGTTGTCAAGCGAGATCAAACGACGACAATTTTTAAAAGAAAATCGCCTTCTCAGGAAGAAACTGTCATTTCGCCGGAAGAAAATGTCACGCCTCACCACTTCCTCACAACTAAAACTGCCACAAAATCTTTCACATATGCCAGCCGTTGTGGTGAACATTCGCCAACTAAGGATATCCTTGTTAAAACCGGGTTATAGTTGGCAGTCATGCATCCCATGAGATGAGAGCCTATATATGACATCAGAAATATATAGTATTGCTATGCATAGTATTTTTTTTGAAACAAGGCAAAAGACTTGCCATTTTCATTTAATAAGAAGAGGTTTCAGAACAGACATCGCCAAGTGGCGGAAAAGCAAAACAATTACTCTCGCGGTATTACATTACGCAAATGCTTAGCGCCTGCAGTGGCCCAAATCAAAACTTCATCTTTGATACGTCGCATGACAATCGCCACCGGCGCCGCTTTGCTCCTGAAGACACGAGCATTCCTTTCATTCCATATCTCCCATCCCACAAGAAGTAACAGGGAAGATAGGGCCTTCATCGGGAGTGTATTATCAGAGAAAACCGCATCCCACCAAGATTTCACCGAATCGAACAGGAGCCACGGAGCCGTGGGGATAGCAAGCCCGAGCCATGAGAAGACCGCATTCCAAATCCGAACAGAGAAACGACACTTGAAGATCAGGTGTGCTGCAGATTCTTGCACCTGACTGCAGAGTGGGCATTTGTCACAATTTGGCCATCCTCTCCTCTGAAGCCTATCAGCCGTCCAAACTCTGCTATGCATAATATAAAGGTGAAGATAACAAAACATACCTGGCTACAGAAGCATACCCATGTGCTAAAAATAATGTGGTGGGACAGCGGGGCACCTTCATGTGGCACGTACCCAGTTGATAAATACAGACCCTTTAGAGCTTCTCAGTGTCGATTCCTATAGACTCTAGCAACGATGATCGGAGCCCGTCTATGTATCCAGCAAGTAGAAAGTGTCCGCCATATTTATGAAAATCGCTAGGCATGAAAGGCATCGGAAATTATTTTACGACGAGAAAGGGCACTCGATAGACTAGTTTTATGTTTCTGACCTTGCTTATTGGAGGCCATGGCAATTGGGCTGGACGGGGAGAGAGCTTTGCGGTCCTACGTGTGCCGGAGAGGAGTACAGTCGCCACGGCTATGCACAGCATCACTGTGCCAGCTGAGAGTCCCTCTGAAAACCATGTCCGAGACATGCACATGCATCCTGGCATGAGGGTGTGAATGCATCAAACATGATGGTAATATGGAAGCGTGCGCTGTGTCTATCTGAGGCTTTGAGGTCTAGCCGACACGAGCTTTCTCCTCTCCTCCGAATATATTGCGATCATTCCAGCATGCATGGGAGATGGATCCATGGTCCTTGTCCACGACATAGGAAGCCTTCAGTTGGATCACCGAACCTGCGCCGTTCCTTGAAGTGCCTGAACGGCTGAACCTGCTCTTGTCATCGTAGAGGCACGGCAGCACCCTCCCAATGGCCACGAGCAAAAAATATTTAAACACTTCACCTAACATCAGAACATCATATCACTTAATGGGGACAATAGTAGGGCATGAGAATCTGAAAGCGTATATCTCTAATTACTATAAACAACTTTTTGAACCCCGAATACAAGTACGGTGATACTAGATGAATCTGTGATTGATGACATACCTCAATTACAGGCAGTGGAGAATGATATTCTCACTGCACCGTTTACTGAAAAGAGGTTCTTCAGGCAATATCATAAATGAAACCAAATAAAGCACCGGGACCAGATGGTTTCCAGCTAAATTCTATAAGAAATGTTGACATATCATTAAAGATGATCTTATTTTTTTTAGAAAAGGAGGATGACCCCCGGCCTCTGCATCTGGGAGATGCATACGGCCACTTTATTGATTATTCTCGAGGACCGTACAAAGTATTACAACAATGTGCCTGAATTCACCATCTTGGCAACATATACTGCTACTCCTATCCAATATGATGAAGGGGTGCTAGTTGGGCCACTACCCAAACCACTCACCTAAGCCTAACATCAAAAGCCGGAAGCCGAAACTCATTTGGAAGCCCTAGCCGAGCCACATACCGGGTCTGGGGCACAATCCGGTTCAGACACACTCGTGTGTCGTCGCCGCCATCTTCCACAGGTCTTCAGATCATATTGAGGCTTCTACCTTGTCTGGCCACTCTGCCATCGACGTCACCATGACGCCAGACAACAACCTCCTCATGTGCGAGCCCATCTTCGCGCATCGGACGCCGAGTCTCCACAGCGCCATGCCATCGATCTCTGCCGCCATCAATGTGTGAGATGAAGCACCGCTCCACCATCCCTCCAGCCAGCACTTACTCCAAAACGATGCCCCTAGAAGGGAAAGCGATAGAACGCCATCATCATCCGATCCGGAAGACCCAGATCTGGGGTTTCCCCCTGAGCACCCCGAGCCTGATGGCGCAGACTGCCGACGATGCCTCGACCATCGGCATTAGCTCCACCAGATGAGCGTTGCCTACATCGCCGCAGCCTCCAAGATGAAGCTGACCAAAATGCATGTGTCGACACCGAACCGCCAGCACTTCCACCGCCGCTTGAGCAGCCCCCGAGCAACGCCTTCAGGAAGGAGCACGCCACCGTGGTGTTGTCGTCGCTTGGAACAGGAGGGTCTGAGGTTTTCACCTGAGCTCCTGGGAGGGGTGGAAGGAAGGAGTTCCTCTCCGAAGCCTCCAACGAGGGAAGCAACACCCAAAGGCACTCCCATCGGAGTGGCCGCCACGCCGGCCAAGAGATTCCCCTAGAACCCTTCTAGCCACTGGATCTGCAAGGCCAGCACCCAAGAACGGTGACCGAAGCCACCAAGGCCAGATCCGCTGCAGATCGGAGTAGATCGGGGTCGAGGACGAACATCACCATGGCCACCAACATCCAGCGAGGAACCACCGCCGCAGCCGAAGCCCACCACCTCCCCGCCATCCACATGGCCAGGGAAGTGGCCCACCTGTCCATGCCGGCGCCGCGTGCCACCAGCCAGGGCCGCCGCCATGGATCCGAGGCTCCCCGCCCGAGGAGGAGACGCCTAGATCCCCGCCGCCACCTTCACCAGTACCACGGGGCGGCGCCGGTGAGTACCTCGGGCGGCGGCGGAGAGGGGGGACACGCAGGGAGGAGCGGGTCGGGGCGATTAGGGTTTGCCCCCGAGTCGACTCAGAGGAGGCGGCGCGGGGGAGGGAGGGAGGGCCTCAATCGTTGTATCTCTTGTTGGGGAACATAGCAGAAATTCAAAATTTTCTACGCATCACCAAGATCAATCTATGGAGTAATCTAGCAACGAGGGGAAGGAGAGTGCATCTACATACCCTTGTAGATCGCTAAGCGGAAGCGTTCAAGTGAATGGGGTTGATGGAGTCGTACTCGTCGTGATCCAAATCACCAATGATCCTAGTGCGGAACGGACGGCACCTCCGTGTTCAACACACGTACAGCCCGGTGACGTCTCCCACGCCTTGATCCAACAAGGGAAGAAGGAGAGGTTGGGAAGACTCCATCTAGCAGCAGCACGACGGCGTGGTGGTGGTGGAGGAGCGCGGGACTCTAGCAGGGCTTCACCAAGCACTACGAGAGACGAGGAGGGAGAGGGGTAGGGCTGCGCCAAGAAGGAGATGTTCTCGTGTGTATGGCAGCCCAAAATCCCCACTATATATAGGGGAAAGGGAGGGGCTGTGCCCCCACCTAGGTTTCCACCCCTAGGGGTGGCGGCCAGCTCTAGATCCCATCTAGGGGGCGGCCAAGGGGGGAGAGGGGGGGGGCACCACTAGGTGGGCCTTAGGCCCATCTGAGCCTAGGGTTTCCCCTTTTTCCCTTCTCTCTTCGCCTTGGGCCCTGGTGGGGGGCGCACCAGCCCATCTGGGGCTGGTCCCCTCCCACACTTGGCCCATGCAGCCCTCCGGGGCTGGTGGCCCCACTTGGTGGACCACCGGGACCCTCCCGGTGGTCCCGGTACATTACCGATAAAACCCGAAACTTTTCCGGCGACCAAAACAGGACTTCCCATATATAAATCTTTACCTCCGGACCATTCCCGTGACGTCCGGGATCTCATCCGGGACTCCGAACAACATTCGATAACCACGTATATCTATTCCCTATAACCCTAGCGTCATCGAACCTTAAGTGTGTAGACCCTACGGGTTCGGGAACCATGCAGACATGACCGAGACAACTCTCCGGTCAATAACCAACAGCGGGATCTGGATACCCATGTTGGCTCCCACATGTTCCACGATGATCTCATCAGATGAACCACGATGTCAAGGATTCAATCAATCCCGTATACAATTCCCTTTGTCTAGCGGTACGATACTTGCCCGAGATTCGATCGTCGGTATCTCGATACCTTGTTCAATCTCATTACCGACAAGTCTCTTTACTCGTTCCATAACACATCATCCTGTGATCAACTCCTTGGTCACATTGTGCACATTATGATGATGTCCTACCAAGTGGGCCCAGAGATACCTCTCCGTTACATGGAGTGACAAATCCCAGTCTCGATTCGTGCCAACCCAACAGACACTTTCGGAGATACCTGTAGTGTACCTTTATAGCCATCCAGTTACGTTGTGACGTTTGGCACACCCAAAGCACTCCTACGGTATCCGGGAGTTGCACAATCTCATGGTCTAAGGAAATGACACTTGACATTAGAAAAACTTTAGCATACGAACTACACGATCTTTGTGCTAGGCTTAGGATTGGGTCTTGTCCATCACATCATTCTCCTAATGATGTGATTCCGTTATCAACGACATCCAATGTCCATGGTCAAGAAACTGTAACCATCTATTGATCAACGAGCTAGTCAACTAGAGGCTTACTAGGGACATGTTGTTGTCTATGTATCCACACATGTATCTGAGTTTCCTATCAATACAATTCTAGCATGGATAATAAACGATTGTCATGAACAAGGAAATATAATAATAACCAATTTATTATTGCCTCTAGGGCATATTTCCAACATCTCTTAGAGACGATCTTATGTCTATGTTTCATGATTTTTTTCAACGGTCATTTAGAGCTGTTTCATCTTAACTTCGGTACGATAACACTGTTACCAAAGAAAGATGAGGCAGTTTGGATCGAACAATTCCGGCCCATATGTCTGCTTAATGTGAGTTTCAAAATTTTCACAAAGGTTGGAACCAATAGATTGACACAAATTGCTCATTCAGTGATCCAACCAAGCCAGACAACGTTTATGCCAGGGCGACACATACTAGAAGGGGTGGTCGTTCTGCATGAAACGCTTCATGATATCCACTCGAAGAAACTGGATGGGGTTATCTTCAAAGTGGATTTTGAGAAGGCGCATGATAAAGTAAAGTGGCCTTTCCTTCAACAGGCCATGCACATGAAAGGTTTTAGTGAAGCCTGGAGGAATGATGTCTACTACACAACCATCTTCTTGTAGACGTTGTTGGGCCTCCAAGTGCAGAGGTTTGTAGGACACTAGCAAATTTCCCTCAAGTGGATGACTAAGGTTTATCAATCCGTAGGAGGCGTAGGATGAAGATGGTCTCTCTCAAGCAACCCTGCAACCAAATAACAAAGAGTCTCTTGTGTCCCCAACACACCCAATACAATGGTAAATTATATAGGTGCACTAGTTCAGCGAAGAGATGGTGATACAAGTGGTATATGGATGGTAGATAAAGGTTTTTGAAATCTGAAAATATAAAAACAGCAAGGTAACTAATGATAAAAGTGAGCACAAACGGTATTGCAATGCTAGGAAACAAGGCCTAGGGTTCATACTTTCACTAGTGCACGTTCTCTCAACAATAATAACATAATTGGATCACATAACTATCCCTCAACATGCAACAAAGAGTCACTCCAAAGTCACTAATAGCGGAGAACAAACGAAGAGATTATGGTAGGGTACGAAACCACCTCAAAGTTATTCTTTCCAATCAATCCGTTGGGCTATTCCTATAAGTGTCACAAACAGCCCTAGAGTTCGTACTAGAATAACACCTTAAGACACAAATCAACCAAAACCCTAATGTCACCTAGATACTCCAATGTCACCTCAAGTATTCGTGGGTATGATTATACGAGATGCATCACACAATCTTAGATTCATCTATTCAACCAACACATAGAACCTCAAAGAGTGCCCCAAAGTTTCTAACGGAGGGTCAAGACGAAAACGTGTGCCAACCCCTATGCATAGGTTCATGGGCGGAACCCGCAAGTTGATCACCAAAACATACATCAAGTGGATCAATATAATACCCCATTGTCACCACGGGTATCCCACGCAAGACATACATCAAGTGTTCTCAAATCCTTAAAGACTCAATCCGATAAGATAACTTCAAAGGGAAAATTCAATCCATTACAAGAGAGTAGAGGGGGAGAAACATCATAAGATCCAACTATAATAGCAAAGCTCGCGATACATCAAGATCGTACCACCTCAAGAACACGAGAGAGAGAGAGAGAGAGGGATCAAACACATAGCTACTGGTGCATACCCTCAGCCCCGAGGGAGAACTACTCCCTCCTCGTCATGGAGAGCGCCAGGATGATTAAGATGGCCACCGGAGAGGGGTTCCCCCCAGCAGGGTGCCGAAACGGGTCTAGATCGGTTTTCGGTGGCTACGGAGGCTTCTGGCGGCGGAACTCCCGATATATTGTGCTCTCCGAAGTTTTTAGGGTATATGGGTATATATGGGAGGAAGAAGTACGCCGGTGGACCTCCGGGCTGTCCACGAGGCAGGGGGGCGCGCCCAGGGGGGTGGGCGTGCCCCCACCCTCGTGGGCAGCCCGGGACAACTCCGATACTCCGTGGGCTTCTTCTGGTCCAAAAATAAGTTCCGTGAAGTTTCAGGTCAATTGGACTCTGTTTGATTTTCCTTTTCTGCGATACTCTAAAACAAGGAAAAAATAGAAACTGGCACTGGGCTCTGGGTTAATAGGTTAGTCCCAAAAATCATATAAAATAGCATATAAATGCATATAAAACATCCAAGGCTGATAATATAATAGCATGGAACAATAAAAAATTATAGATACGTTGGAGACGTATCAGCATCCCCAAGCTTAATTCCTGCTCATCCTCGAGTAGGTAAATGATAAAAACAGAATTTTTGATGTGGAATGCTACCTAACATAGTTCTCTAAGTAATTCTCTTTATTGTGGCAAGAATATTCAGATCCATAAAATTCAAGACAAAAGTTTAATATTGACATAAAAATAATAATACTTCAAGCATACTAACAAAGTAATCATGTCTTCTCAAAATAACATGGCCAAAGAAAGTTATCCCTACAAAATCATATAGTCTGGCTATGCTCCATCTTCACCACACAACGTATTTAAATCATGCACAACCCCGATGACAAGCCAAGCAATTGTTTTCATACTTTTGATGTTCTCAAACTTTTTCAATCTTCACACAATACATGAGCGTGAGCCATGGACATAGCACTATAGGTGGAATAGAATGATGGTTGTGGAGAAGACAAAAAGAAGAAGATAGCCTCACATCAACTAGGCATATCAACGGGCTATGGAGATGCCCATTAATAGATATTAATGTGAGTGAGTAGGGATTGCCATGCAACAGATGCACTAGAGCTATAAATGTATGAAAGCTCAACAAAAGAAACTAAGTGGGTGTGCATCCAACTTGCTTGCTCACAAAGACCTAGGGCACTTGAGGAGGCCCATTGTTGGAATATACAAGCCAAGTTCTATAATAAAAATTTCCCACTAGTATATGAAAGTGACAAAACAAGAGACTCTCTATCATGAAGATCATGGTGCTACTTTGAAGCACAAGTGTGGAAAAAAGGATAGTAGCATTGTCTCTTTTATTTTTTGGCCTTTCCCTTTTTTTATTTGGCCTTTCTCTTTCTTTTGGCCCCCTTTTTTGGGACAATGCTCTATTAATGATGATCATCACACTTCTATTTATTTACAACTCAATGATTACAACTCAATACTAGAACAAAGTATGACTCTATATGAATGCCTTCGGCGGTGTACCGGGATGTGCAATGACTCATGAGTGACATGTATGAAAGAATTATGAACGGTGGCTTTGCCACAACTAAAATGTCAACTACATGATCATGCAAAGCAATATGACAATGATGGAACATGTCATAGTAAACGGAACAGTGGAAAGTTGCATGGCAATATATCTCGGAATGGCTATGGAAATGCCATGATAGGTAGGTATGGTGGCTGTTTTGAGGAAGGTATATGGTAGGTCTATGATACCGGCGAAAGGTGCGCGGTATTAGAGAGGCTAGCAATGGTGGAAGGGTGAGAGTGCGTATAATCCATGGACTCAACATTAGTCATAAAGAACTCACATACTTATTGCAAAAATCTATTAGTTATCGAAACAAAGTACTACACGCATGCTCCTAGGGGGATAGATTGGTAGAAAAAGACCATCGCTCGTCCTCGACTGCCACTCATAAGGAAGACAATCAATAAATAAATCATGCTCCGATTTCATCACATAACGGTTCACCATACATGCATGCTACGGGAATCACAAACTTTAACACAAGTATTTCTGAAATTCACAACTACTCAACTAGCATGACTCTAATATCACCATCTCCATATCTCAAAACAATTATCAAGTATCAAACTTCTCTTAGTATTCAATGCACTTCATATGAAAGTTTTTATTATATCCCTCTTGGATGCCCATCATATTAGGACTAAATTCATAACCAAAGCAAATTACCATGCTGTTCTAAAGACTCTCAAAATAATATAAGTGAAGCACGAGAGTTCAACTATTTCTTCAAAATAAAACCACCGCCGTGCTCTAAAAGGATATAAGTGAAGCACTAGAGCAAATGACAAACTACTCCGAAAGATATAAGTGAAGATCAATGAGTAGTCGAATAATCATGCAACTATGTGAAGACTCTCTAACATTTAAGAATTTCAAATCTTGGTATTTTATTCAAACAGCAAGCAAAGCAAAATAAAATAAAATTACGCTCCAAGCAAAACACATATCATGTGGTAAATAAAAATATAGCTCCAAGTAAAGTTACCGATGAACGAAGACGAAATAGGGGATGCCTTCCGGGGCATCCCCAAGTTTAGGCTCTTGGTTGTCCTTGAATATTTCCTTGGGATGCCTTGGGCATCCCCTAGCTTAGGATCTTTCCACTCCTTATTCCATAATCAATCGAATCTTTACCCAAAACTTGAAAACTTCACAACACAAAACTCAAAATAGAAAATCTCGTGAGCTCCGTTAGCGAAAGAAAACGAAACACCACTTCAAGGTACTGTAATGAACTAATTCTTGATTTATATTGGTGTTAAACCTACTGTATTCCAACTTCTCTATGGTTTATAAACTCTTTTACTAGCCATAGATTCATCAAAATAAGTAAACAACACATAGAAAACAGAATCTGTCAAAAACAGAACAGTTGTAGTAATCTGGATCAAACGTATACTTATGGAACCCCAACAATTATAAAATAAATTTCTGGACCTGAGGAATTTATCTATTAATCATATGCAAAAATAATTAACTAAATAGCACTCTCCAATAAAAAATGGCAGCAATTCTCGTGAGCGCTAAAGTTTCTATTTTTTTACAGCATGATCGCAAAGACTTTCCCCAAGTTTTCCCAAAGGTTCTACTTGGCACAGACACTAATTAAAAGTATAAAACCACATCTAAACAGAGGCTAGATAAATTATTTACTACTAAACAGGAGCAAAAATCAAGGAACAAAAATAAAGTTGGGCTGCCTCCCAACAAGCGCTATCGTTTGACGCCCCTAGCTAGGCATGATGATTTCAATGATACTCACATAAAAGATAAGAATTGAAACATAAAGAGAGCATCATGAAGAATATGACTAGCACATTTAAGTCTAACCCACTTCCTATGCATAGGGATTTTGTGAACAAACAACTTATGGGAACAATAATCAACTAGCATATGAAGGCAAAACAAGCATAACTTCAAAACTTTAAGCACATAGAGAGGAAACTTGATATTATTGCAATTCCTACAAGCATATATTACTCCCTCATAATAATTTTCAGTAGAATCATGAATGAATTCAACAATATAACCAGCACCTAAAGCATTCTTTTCATGATCTACAAGCATAGAAAATTTTCTACTCTCCACATAAGCAAAATTCTTCTCATTCGGAATAGTGGGAGTATCATAAGAGACTCGAATACTATAAATTGTTTCCACATTAAAAGAGTAATGTTCAGAAAAAGAGTAATCATAATCATGACAATTTTTATAAATATAATCATCACTACTTTTTATAGCATATGTATCATCACAATAATTATCATAAGTAGCAACTTTGTTCTCATCATAATTGATTGAAACCTCTTCCAAGATAGTGGAATCATCACTAAATAAAGTCATGACCTCTCCAAATCCACTTTCATAATTATCATAATAAGATTCAACATCCTCCAAAATAGTGGGATCATTACTTCCTAAAGTTGACACTCTTACAAACCCACTTTCATCAGTATAATCATCATAAGCAGGAGGCATGCTATCATCATTATAAATTTGCATATCAAAATTTGGGAGACTAAAAATATCATATTCATTAAACGTAGCATCCCCAAGCTCAGGACAAACATTAATTGCAGCAAATATTCTCAAAAACATCATCTTCATCAAACATAGCATCCCCAAGCTTGGGCCTTTTCATATCATAAGCATAATCACCCTCATCATTAATAGTATAGATAGCACCAATAGTATAGCAATTATCATATTCTTCCAAGCAAGTGCCAAAAAGATTTTCAAGATCATAAGAAGTATCATTATCTTCCCAATCATAATCATCACAACAAGCAATAGGCATAACAAGATCATCTTCAAGTGCATCATCTTCCACAATTATATTTTCATGAGGCACAACAGTAATAGGAGCAACATTATTTGGGAGAGATATCTTTTTACCTCTCTTCCTTTTTCTTTTCTTATTCTTCACCACATCATGTGTGGGTTCAATCCTCTTTTTGGAGCTCCTTATTAATGAGATTGGCTGAATAGAAGGCTCCTCCTCGTTACCTGATTCATCATAAGAAATAATAGGAGGATATTGGGAAGTCTCTTCCCTTTCATTAGTATTATCTTCATCTTTTATTTGTTTTCTTTTCTTTATGTAATTGGCAATATAGGGGTTTTCAATGCAATTCACCACACAATACATATAAATTTCCTCTAGATCAAAATCAAGAAATTTATCGAGATTAAATTTTGGAATACCCTCAGTTATACGTTTCATTTCTTCATAACCCAAAAGAAGACTAAGCTCTTTATGATGCTCAAGGGTAATCAAGTTATCACAATTTTTGGACACGGCTTGATCATGAAAAAAAATAGCATTGGAGATTTAAATGACCATGTTCATTGCAAAGTTCAGAAGGATGGCGATAAATATTGAATCTTTCAGCACACACATCTAGACTTTCTTGCAACAATTTAGTTTCTAAAAGCTTATGCCTCTTGCAATATCTATCTTCCCTATTTGGTGTGTACTTGCAAACCCAATTCACTCCACAAAAATTGACATGTTTATAGGAGACATTTTCATCATAACTAGTGCAATCATCATTAGTACTATGAATATTCAAGGAGTTCATACTAACAACATTGCAATCATGCTCATCATTCAAAGATTTAGTGCCAAACATTTTAATGCATTCTTCTTCTAACACTTTGACACAATTTTCCTTTCCATCATACTCACGAAAGATATTAAAAAGATGAAGCGTATGAGACAAACTTAAATCCATTTTTTGTAATTTTCTTTTATAAACTAAACTAGTGATAAAATAAGAAACTAAAAGACTCAATTGCAAGATCTAAAGATATACCTTCAAGCGCTAACCTCCCCGGCAACGGAGCTAGAAAAGAGCTTGATGTCTACTACACAACCTTCTCTTGTAGACGTTGTTGGGCCTCCAAGTGCAGAGGTTTGTAGGACAGTAGCAAATTTCCCTCAAGTGGATGATCTAAGGTTTATCAATCCGTAGGAGGCGTAGGATGAAGATGGTCTCTCTCAAGCAACCCTGCAACCAAATAACAAAGAGTCTCTTGTGTCCCCAACAAACCCAATACAATGGTAAATTGTATAGGTGCACTAGTTCGGCGAAGAGATGGTGATACAAGTGGTATATGAATGGTAGATAAAGGTTTTTGAAATCTGAAAAATATAAAAACAGCAAGGTAACTAATGATAAAAGTGAGCACAAACGGTATTACAATGCTAGGAAACAAGGCCTAGGGTTCATACTTTCACTAGTGCATGTTCTCTCAACAATAATAACATAATTGGATCACATAACTATCCCTCAACATGCAACAAAGAGTCACTCCAAAGTCAGTAATAGCGGAGAACAAACGAAGAGATTATGGTAGGGTACGAAACCACCTCAAAGTTATTCTTTCCAATCTGTTGGGTTTCGTAGTAATTTCAAAATTTTTCCTACGCACACACAAGATCATGTGATGCATAGCAACGAGGGGAGAGTGTTGTCTACGTACCCAACGCAGACCGACTGCGGAAGCGATGACACGACGTAGAGGAAGTAGTCGTACGTCTTCACGATCCAACCGATCAAGCACCGAAGCTACGGCACCTCCGAGTTCGAGCACACGTTCAGCTCGATGACGATCCCCGGACTCCGATCCATCAAAGTGTCGGGGAAGAGTTTCGTCAGCACGACGGCGTGGTGACGATCTTGATGAACTACAGCAGCAGGGCTTCGCCTAAACTCCGCTACAGTATTATCGAGGAATATGGTGGCAGGGGGCACCGCACACGGCTAAGGAATAGATCACGTGGATCAACTTGTGTCAACTTGTGTGTTTAGAGGTGCCCCTGCCTCCGTATATAAAGGAGGAGAGGAGGGGAGGCTGGCCGGCCAAGGGGGGAGGCGCAGGAGAGTCCTACTCCCTCTGGGAGTAGGATTCCCCCTCCAATCCTAGTCCAACTAGGATTCCTCGGAGGGGAAAAGAGGAGGAGGGGGCCGGCCACCTCTCCTAGTCCTAATAGGACTAGGGGAAGGGGGGGCGCGCAGCCCATCTAGGGCAGCCCCTTCTCTTTTCCACTAAGGCCCACTATGGCCCAAATAGCTCCCGGGGGGTTCCGGTAACCCTCCCGGTATTCCGGTAAAATCCCGATTTCACCCGGAACACTTCCGATATCCAAATATAGGCTTCCAATATATCAATCTTTACGTCTTGACCATTTCGAGACTCCTCGTCATGTCCGTGATCACATCCGGGACTCCGAACAACCTTCGGTACATCAAAATGTATAAACTCATAATATAACTGTCATCGTAACCTTAAGCGTGCGGACCCTACGGGTTCGAGAACAATGTAGACATGACCGAGACACGTCTCTGGTCAATAACCAATAGCGGGACCTGGATGCCCATATTGGCTCCTACATATTCTACAAAGATCTTTATCGGTCAGACCGCATAACAACATACGTTGTTCCCTTTGTCATCGGTATGTTACTTGCCCGAGATTCGATCGTCGGTATCCAATACCTAGTTCAATCTCGTTACCGGCAAGTCTCTTTACTCGTTCCGTAATACATCATCTCACAACTAACATATTAGTTGTAATGCTTGCAAGGCTTATGTGATGTGTATTACCGAGAGGGCCCAGAGATACCTCTCCGACAATCGGAGTGACAAATCCTAATCTCGAAATACGCCAACCCAACATCGACCATTGGAGACACCTGTAGTACTCCTTTATAATCACCCAGTTATGTTGTGACGTTTGGTAGTACCCAAAGTGTTCCTCCGGTAAACGGGAGTTGCATAATCTCATAGTCATAGGAACATGTATAAGTCATGAAGAAAGCAATAGCAACATACTAAACGATCGGGTGCTAAGCTTATGGAATGGGTCATGTCAATCAGATCATTCTGCTAATGATGTGACCTCGTTAATCAAATAACAACTCATTGTTCATGGTTAGGAAACATAACCATCTTTGATTAACGAGCTAGTCAAGTAGAGGCATACTAGTGACACTTTGTTTGTCTATGTATTCACACATGTATTATGTTTCCGGTAAATACAATTCTAGCATGAATAATAAACATTTATCATGATTATAAGGAAATAAATAATAACTTTATTATTGCCTCTAGGGCATATTTCCTTCAGTATCCCACTTGCACTAGAGTCAATAATCTAGATTACACTGTAATGATTCTAACACCCATGGAGCCTTGGTGCTGATCATGTTTTGCTCGTGGAAGAGGCTTAGTCAATGGGTCTGCAACATTCAGATCCGTATGTATCTTGCAAATCTCTATGTCTCCCACCTGGACTAGATCCCGGATGGAGTTGAAGCGTCTCTTGATGTGTTTGATCCTTTTGTGAAATCTGGATTCCTTTGCCAAGGCAATTGCACCAGTATTGTCACAAAAGATTTTCATTGGACCCGATGCACTAGGTATGACACCTAGATCGGATATGAACTCCTTCATCCAAACTCCTTCATTTGCTGCTTCCGAAGCAGCTATGTATTCCGCTTCACATGTAGATCCCGCTACAACGCTTTGTTTAGAACTGCACCAACTGACAGCTCCACCGTTTAATGTAAACACGTATCCGGTTTGCGATTTAGAATCGTCCGGATCAGTGTCAAAGCTTGCATCAACGTAACCTTTTACGGTGAGCTCTTTGTCACCTCCATATACGAGAAACATATCCTTAGTCCTTTTCAGGTATTTCAGGATGTTCTTGACCGCTGTCCAGTGATCCACTCCTGGATTACTTTGGTACCTCCCTGCTAAACTTATAGCAAGGCACACATCAGGTCTGGTACACAGCATTGCATACATGATAGAGCCTATGGCTGATGCATAGGGAACATCTTTCATATTCTCTCTATCTTCTGCAGTGGTCGGGCATTGAGTCTTACTCAATTTCATACCTTGTAGTACAGGCAAGAATCCTTTCTTTGCTTGATCCATTTTGAATTTCTTCAAAATCTTGTCAAGGTATGTGCTTTGTGAAAGTCCAATTAAGCGTCTTGATCTATCTCTATAGATCTTAATGCCTAATATGTAAGCAGCTTCACCGAGGTCTTTCATTGAAAAACTTTTATTCAAGTATCCCTTTATGCTATCCAGAAATTCTATATCATTTCCAATCAGTAATATGTCATCCACATATAATATCAGAAATGCTACAGAGCTCCCACTCACTTTCTTGTAAATACAGGCTTCTCCGAAAGTCTGTATAAAACCAAATGCTTTGATCACACTATCAAAACGTTTATTCCAACTCCGAGAGGCTTGCACCAGTCCATAAATGGATCGCTGGAGCTTGCACACTTTGTTAGCTTCCTTTGGATCGACAAAACCTTCTGGTTGCATCATATACAACTCTTCTTCCAGAAATCCATTCAGGAATGCAGTTTTGACATCCATCTGCCAAATTTCATAATCATAAAATGCGGCAATTGCTAACATGATTCGGACAGACTTAAGCATCGCTACGGGTGAGAAGGTCTCATCGTAGTCAATCCCTTGAACTTGGCGAAAACCTTTTGCGACAAGTCGAGCTTTGTAGATAGTAACATTACCATCAGCGTCAGTCTTCTTCTTGAAGATCCATTTATTCTCAATTGCTTGCCGATCATTGGGCAAGTCAACCAAAGTCCACACTTTGTTCTCATACATGGATCCCATCTCAGATTTCATGGCTTCAAGCCACTTTGCGGAATCTGGGCTCACCATCGCTTCTTCATAGTTCGTAGGTTCATCATGATCTAGTAGCATGACCTCCAGAACAGGATTACCGTACCACTCTGGTGCGGATCTTACTCTGGTTGATCTACGAGGTTCAGTAGTATCTTGATCTAAAGTTTCATGATCATGATCATTGGTTTCCTCACTAACTGGTGTAGGTGTCACTGAAACAGTTTTCTGTGATGAACTACTTTCCAGTAAGGGAGCAGGTACAGTTACCTCGTCAAGTTCTACTTTCCTCCCACTCACTTCTTTCGAGAGAAAATCCTTCTCTAGAAATGATCCATTCTTAGCAACGAATGTCTTGCCTTCGGATCTGTGATAGAAGGTGTACCCAACAGTTTCCTTTGGGTATCCTATGAAGACACATTTCTCCGATTTGGGTTCGAGCTTATCAGGTTGAAGCTTTTTCACATAAGCATTGCAGCCCCAAACTTTAAGAAACGACAACTTTGGTTTCTTTCCAAACCACAGTTCATAAGGCGTCGTCTCAATGGATTTTGATGGTGCCCTATTTAACGTGAATGCGGCCGTCTCTAAAGCACAACCCCAAAATGATAGCGGTAAATCTGTAAGAGACATCATAGATCGCACCATATCTAGTAAAGTACGATTACGACGTTCGGACACACCATTGCGCTGTGGTGTTCCGGGTGGCGTGAGTTGTGAAACTATTCCACATTTTTTCAAATGTACACCAAACTCGTAACTCAAATATTCTCCTCCACGATCAGATCGTAGAAACTTTATTTTCTTGTTACGATGATTTTCAACTTCACTCTGAAATTCTTTGAACTTTTCAAATGTTTCAGACTTATGTTTCATTAAGTAGATATACCCATATCTGCTTAAATCATCTGTGAAGGTGAGAAAATAACGATATCCGCCACGAGCCTCAATATTCATCGGGCCACATACATCGGTATGTATGATTTCCAACAAACCTGTTGCTCTCTCCATAGTACCGGAGAACGGTGTTTTAGTCATCTTGCCCATAAGGCATGGTTCGCAAGTCCCAAGTGATTCATAATCAAGTGGTTCCAAAAGTCCATCAGCATGGAGTTTCTTCATGCGCTTTATACCGATATGACCTAAACGACAGTGCCACAAATAAGTTGCACTTTCGTTATCAACTCTGCATCTTTTGGCTTCAACATTATGAATATGTGTATTACTACTATCGAGATTCAATAAGAATAGACCACTCTTCAAGGGTGCATGACCATAAAAGATATTACTCATATAAATAGAACAACCATTATTCTCTGATTTAAATGAATAACCGTCTCGCATTAAACAAGATCCAGATATAATGTTCATGCTCAACGCTGGCACCAAATAACAATTACTTAGGTCTAATATTAATCCCGAAGGTAGATGTAGAGGTAGCGTGCCGACTGCGATCACATCGACTCTGGAACCGTTTCCCACGCGCATCGTCACCTCGTCCTTTGCCAGTGCCCGCTTATTCTGTAGTCCCTGTTTCGAGTTGCAAATATTAGCAACAGAACCAGTATCAAATACCCAGGTGCTACTGCGAGCTTTAGTAAGGTACACATCAATAACATGTATATCACATATACCTTTGTTCACCTTGCCATCCTTCTTATCCGCCAAATACTTGGGGCAGTTCCGCTTCCAGTGACCAGTCTGCTTGCAGTAGAAGCACTCTGTTTCAGGCTTAGGTCCAGACTTGGGTTTCTTCTCTTGAGCAGCAACTTGCTTGCCGTTCTTCTTGAAGTTCCCCTTTTCCTTCCCTTTGCCCTTTTTCTTGAAACTAGTGGTCTTGTTAACCATCAACACTTGATGCTCCTTCTTGATTTCTACCTCCGCAGCTTTCAGCATTGCGAAGAGCTCGGGAATAGTCTTGTTCATCCCTTGCATATTATAGTTCATCACGAAGCTCTTGTAGCTTGGTGGTAGTGATTGGAGAATTCTGTCAATAACGCAATCATCCGGAAGATTAACTCCCAATTGAATCAAGTGATTATTATACCCAGACATTTTGAGTATATGCTCACTGACAGAACTGTTCTCCTCCATCTTGCAGCTATAGAACTTATTGGAGACTTCATATCTCTCAATTCGGGCATTTGATTGAAATATTAACTTCAACTCCTGGAACATCTCATATGCTCCATGACGTTCAAAACGTCGTTGAAGTCCCGATTCTAAGCCGTAAAGCATGGCACACTGAACTATCGAGTAGTCATCAGCTTTGCTCTGCCAGACGTTCATAACATCTGGTGTTGCTCCAGTAGCAGGCCTGGCACCCAGCGGTGCTTCCAGGACGTAATTTTTCTGTGCAGCAATGAGGATAATCCTCAAGTTACGGACCCAGTCCGTGTAATTGCTACCATCATCTTTCAACTTTGCTTTCTCAAGGAACGCATTAAAATTCAACGGAACAACAGCACGAGCCATCTATCTACAATCAACATAAACAAGCAAGATACTATCAGGTACTAAGTTCATGATAAATTTAAGTTCAATTAATCATATTATTTAAGAACTCCCACTTAGATAGACATCCCTCTAATCTTCTAAGTGATTACGTGATCCAAATCAACTAAACCATGACCGATCATCACGTGAGATGGAGTAGTTTTCAATGGTGAACATCGTTATGTTGATCATATCTACTATATGATTCATGCTCGACCTTTCGGTCTCCGTGTTCCGAGGCCATATCTGCATACGCTAGGCTCGTCAAGTTTAACCTGAGTATTCTGCGTGTGCAAAACTGGCTTGCACCCGTTGTAGATGGACGTAGAGCTTATCACACCCGATCATCACGTGGTGTCTGGGCACGACGAACTTTGGCAACGGTGCATACTCAGGGAGAACACTTCTTGATAATTTAGTGAGAGATCATCTTATAATGCTACCGTCAATCAAAGCAAGATAAGATGCATAAAAAGATAAACATCACATGCAATCAATATAAGTGATATGATATGGTCATCATCATCTTGTGCTTGTGATCTCCATCTCCGAAGCACCGTCATGATCACCATCGTCACCGGCGCGACACCTTGATCTCCATCGTAGCATCGTTGTCGTCTCGCCAATCTTATGCTTCCACGACTATCACTACCGTTTAGTAGTAAAGCATTACATCGCGATTGCATTGCATACAATAAAGCGACAACCATATGGCTCCTGCCAGTTGCCGATAACTCGGTTACAAAAACATGATCATCTCATACATAAAATTCAGCATCATGCTTTGACCATATCACATCACAACATGCCCTGCAAGAACAAGTTAGACGTCCTCTACTTTGTTGTTGCATGTTTTACGTGGCTGCTACGGGCTTAAGTAAGAACCAATCTCACCTACGCATCAAAACCACAACGATAGTTTGTCAAATAGACTCCGTTTTAACCTTCGCAAGGACCGAGCGTAGCCATACTTGGTTCAACTAAAGTTGGAGAGACAGTCGCCCGCAAGCCATCTCTGTGCAAAGCACGTCGAGGGAACCGGTCTCGCGTAAGCGTACGCGTAAGGTTGGTCCGGGTCGTCTCGTCCAACAATACCGCCGAACCAAAGTATGACATGCTGGTAGGCAGTATGACTTGTATCGTCCACAACTCACTTGTGTTCTACTCGTGCATATAACATCAACATATATAACCTAGGCTCGGATGCCACTGTTGGGTTTCGTAGTAATTTCAAAATTTTTCCTACGCACACACAGGATCATGTGATGCATAGCAACAAGGGGAGAGTGTTGTCTACGTACCCAACGCAGACCGACTGCGGAAGCGATGACACGACGTAGAGGAAGTAGTCGTACGTCTTCACGATCCAACCGATCAAGCACCGAAGCTACGGCACCTCCGAGTTCGAGCACACGTTCAGCTCGATGACGATCCCCGGACTCCGATCCATCAAAGTGTCGGGGAAGAGTTTCGTCAGCACGACGGCGTGGTGACGATCTTGATGAACTACAGCAGCAGGGCTTCGCCTAAACTCCGCTACAGTATTATCGAGGAATATGGTGGCAGGGGGCACCGCACACGGCTAAGGAATAGATCACGTGGATCAACTTGTGTCAACTTGTGTGTTTAGAGGTGCCCCTGCCTCCGTATATAAAGGAGGAGAGGAGGGGAGGCTGGCCGGCCAAGGGGGGAGGCGCAGGAGAGTCCTACTCCCTCTGGGAGTAGGATTCCCCCTCCAATCCTAGTCCAACTAGGATTCCTCGGAGGGGAAAAGAGGAGGAGGGGGCCGGCCACCTCTCCTAGTCCTAATAGGTCTAGGGGAAGGGGGGGGGGCGCAGCCCATCTAGGGCAGCCCCTTCTCTTTTCCACTAAGGCCCACTATGGCCCAAATAGCTCCCGGGGGGTTCCGGTAACCCTCCCGGTATTCCGGTAAAATCCCGATTTCACCCGGAACACTTCCGATATCCAAATATAGGCTTCCAATATATCAATCTTTACGTCTCGACCATTTCGAGACTCCTCGTTATGTCCGTGATCACATCCGGGACTCCGAACAACCTTCGGTACATCAAAATGTATAAACTCATAATATAACTGTCATCGTAACCTTAAGCGTGCGGACCCTACGGGTTCGAGAACAATGTAGACATGACCGAGACACGTCTCTGGTCAATAACCAATAGCGGGACCTGGATGCCCATATTGGCTCCTACATATTCTACAAAGATCTTTATCGGTCAGACCGCATAACAACATACGTTGTGCCCTTTGTCATCGGTATGTTACTTGCCCGAGATTCGATCGTCGGTATCCAATACCTAGTTCAATCTCGTTACCGGCAAGTCTCTTTACTCGTTCCGTAATACATCATCTCACAACTAACATATTAGTTGTAATGCTTGCAAGGCTTATGTGATGTGTATTACCGAGAGGGCCCAGAGATACCTCTCCGACAATCGGAGTGACAAATCCTAATCTCGAAATACGCCAACCCAACATCGACCATTGGAGACACCTGTAGTACTCCTTTATAATCACCCAGTTATGTTGTGACGTTTGGTAGTACCCAAAGTGTTCCTCCGGTAAACGGGAGTTGCATAATCTCATAGTCATAGGAACATGTATAAGTCATGAAGAAAGCAATAGCAACATACTAAACGATCGGGTGCTAAGCTTATGGAATGGGTCATGTCAATCAGATCATTCTGCTAATGATGTGACCTCGTTAATCAAATAACAACTCATTGTTCATGGTTAGGAAACATAACCATCTTTGATTAACGAGCTAGTCAAGTAGAGGCACACTAGTGACACTTTGTTTGTCTATGTATTCACACATGTATTATGTTTCCGGTAAATACAATTCTAGCATGAATAATAAACATTTATCATGATTATAAGGAAATAAATAATAACTTTATTATTGCCTCTAGGGCATATTTCCTTCACAATCAATCCGTTGGGCTATTCCTATAAGTGTCACAAACAACCCTAGAGTTCGTACTAGAATAACACCTTAAGACACAAATCAACCAAAACCCTAATGTCACCTAGATACTCCAATGTCACCTCAAGTATCCGTGGGTATGATTATACGATATGCATCACACAATCTCAGATTCATCTATTCAACCAACACATAGAACCTCAAAGAGTGCCCCAAAGTTTTTACCGGAGAGTCAAGACGAAAACGTGTGCCAACCCCTATGCATAGGTTCATGGGCGGAACCCGCAAGTTGATCACCAAAACATACATCAAGTGGATCAATAGAATACCCCATTGTCACCACGGGTATCCCACGCAAGACATACATCAAGTTTTCTCAAATCCTTAAATACTCAATCCGATAAGATAACTTCAAAGGGAAAAGTCAATCCATTACAAGAGAGTAGAGGGGGAGAAACATCATAAGATCCAACTATAATAGCAAAGCTCACGATACATCAAGATCGTACCACCTCAAGAACACGAGAGAGAGAGAGAGAGAGAGAGAGAGATCAAACACATAGCTACTGGTACATACCCTCAGCCCCGAGGGAGAACTACTCCCTCCTCGTCATGGAGAGCGCCGGATGATGAAGATGGCCACCGGAGAGGGATTCCCCCTCCGGCAGGGTGCCAGAATGGGTCTAGATTGGTTTTCAGTGGCTACGGAGGCTTCTGGCGGCGGAACTCCTGATCTATTGTGCTCCCCGAAGTTTTTAGGGTATATGGGTATATATTGGAGGAAGAAGTACGTCGGTGGACCTCCGGGCTGTCCATGAGGCAGGGGGCGCGCCCAGGGGGGTGGGCACGCCCCCACCCTCGTGGGTAGCCCGGGACTCTCCTGGTCCAACTCCGATACTCCATGGGCTTCTTCTGGTCCAAAAATAAGTTCCATGAAGTTTCAGGTCAATTGGACTCCGTTTGATTTTTCTTTTCTGCGATACTCTAAAACAAGGAAAAAACAGAAACTGGAACTGGGCTCTGGGTTAATAGGTTAGTCCCAAAAATCATATAAAATAGCATATAAATGCATAAAACATCCAAGGTTGATAATATAATAGCATGGAACAATCAAAAATTATAGATACGTTGGAGACGTATCAAGGAACCAAGTGAATGTTGGAGATATGCCCTAGAGGCAATCATGTATGATGATAGTTCCTATGTGTTTATGAATAAAGATAGTCCTTGGACATTATCAATGATGTATATCAGCAAATACGTGACTTGTTTGTGGGACTATGCATTGTATGATGACTGTCCTAAAAGGTCCCTATTCGAAAGGGCTGTGTGGACGCGCAGCCAACTAGACTAGCATATGACACGGTCGATGACTTGGTCTCACTAGCCATGGAGCATTGGATGCTAACCGGATAATATGGACTTGGAAGGATCTGGTCGGATTCGACGTAGTCGGATCCGAGTCAAGATAAGGTCCGAGTCAGACAGACCCAACTATGAGACGCAGCGATGTGTCATCTATGAGTCTCTAGTACAACATATGTTCTATGTCCTAAGACCTGAGCTGACGCATGTACTCGGGATGGTGACAGACTTGCTTTGGGCCGACCAAACACTACTCCGTAACTGGGTAGTTATAAAGGTAGGTTTCGGGTTTGTCCAGAACCATTCTGCTATAGGATTTGGATTCAGTTTGCATGCATATTAGATCTGTGGAGGCGATATATGAGATCTATTGTCGTTGATGAGATTGGCTGTGTGTACGGTTGATGAAATCAACTGCACATGGGGATCGATGTGGCTATGTTTTCTGATGATCGGAATCGATGAGGTCATGACACAACCTACCCCTACCGATCGGTATCCGCCATCGGGGTTAACAGTGAAACGTAAAACCGAATCGGGCTTGCGATGATCGATAAGATCGGTCAGATCAGAGAATTCGGCGTGATCGGAGTTCAGATGTGATCTGTGATTTCCAAAAACATCGGGCGCTGCCCGCACCTGCGAGGGGCGCTGCCCCTTCGAACCCCGCCCGCTAACCGACTAGCGGGACCGGCTTGTGCGTAGCGCCTTGTATTTCGTACACGATCACTCAAAACCGGTAGAATGCGATTATATGCATAACTTTATTTTGCAGGGTTTGATGTGAATAGTATGGCTCATGTGTATGTGATGCATGTGTGGAAATTATACATGGCCTGCGTGTCATGTTTGTCAGCCGGCAGGAGCCAAAGTGCTATCATTATATTGTATAACAACCTGCGTGTTGACTTGTGACTCTATGTAAAATTCATTACTAGTTGTAGTATTTGGATAATAGAGATCAGGTTAGCGGCTTGGCGGCCTGGCGTGACAAACAAGATGGAGTTTCTAGATGGTCATCGGAGTTGGAGCCGACCTGGAAGAACATCCATGAAGGAGCCATACTATTTCACAATATATGTTTTACTTGTGATTGTTATGCTTCTTTGTCTCTATGCATGTTAGAATGGTAGAAATATCTCTCATGAATATCAAGTAAATTGCCATTCCCGATGTTGCACCTTTGCACGCCAAGTACGGCTAGTAGTGGGCTCATAAAATTGGGGTGCTGCTAGGTGTCCTTGAACTGAAGGGTTCGTGTCGGACACGGACATGCACTTCATTAGGTTAACTTGACAAGGCTATCAAAACGGTTTTGGGCCTTGCGGCAAAAGAGGTCAGAAGCCGGGGTATGAGATACCTACCTGACCGACAGGAGTTGTATAGAGATACGATTAGTAAGGAGTTGCTTACCGGATAGGCATGTTGTTTAGCAGTGATGCTAAAGCTAACTAGTCACATGTGCTAGTCGGATCCTGAATCACTAAGACTTTGCGGAGGGATGCTGACTTCAGTGGGAGTATTTCTGTTTAAGGCTAGAATTACTGTATATAAACACATTGCTTAGTGATTGCATATTTTTCTATTGTAGATCAATGGCACCACCTGCTCAACCTAACTTTGTATTAAAATCAATTCTGGAAAAGGATAAACTGAATGGAACAAACTTTACTACCTAGTATAGAAATTTGAGAATTGTTCTCAAGCATGATAAAAAGGAACATGTTCTAGAGGATCCGCTTCCAGAGGAACCTGCCGATAATGCTAGTACCACAACCAAGAATGCCTACCAGAAACTCGTTGATGAATCAAACGAGATCAGCTACCTCATGCTGGCTTGTATGGAGCCCGATTTGCAGCAGCATTTAAAAAATGTTGGGGCTTTCGATATGATCGAGAGTCTCAAGAGTATGTTTCAGGTGCAGGCTAGGACCGAAAGGTTCAACGTCTGGCGATTCTTGATGGATTGTAAGCTGAAGGAAGGTGATCCACTGAGCCCGCATGTGATCAAGATATCGGATATGTGCAAGCTTTGGATCGGTTGGGCTTCCTGCTCTTGGATGAGCTGGCTACTGATGCAGTTCTGGGTTCTCTTCCGCCCAGCTATGGGACGTTCATCTCGAACTATCATATGCATGGCATGGATAAGAATCTCACTGAATTGCATGGGATGCTCAAAGTGGCAGAGCAGGATATTAAGAAAGGCACGCATCAAGTGTTGATGGTGCAGAAATCGGCTAAGTTCAAGAAGAGTTGGTCCAAGAAAAAGGCTAAGGCAAAAGGCACGGAGACGGTAACCTCCGCCGCTGCGCCGAAGTCTGGACAGGACTCAAAGACCATTTGCTATCATTGCAAGGAAACTGGTCACTGGAAAAGGAACTGTAGCAAGTGGCTTGCAGAGCATGGCAAGAAGGCCGGAAATGCTGCTTCAGTCAAAAGTACACTTGTTGCATATGTTATAGACATTTACCTTGCTGACATACCTAGCAGCTCTTGGGTATTTGATACCGGATCAGTTGTTCACATTTGCAACTCGATGCAGGGGCTGGTAAGAACTAGGCGTGTGGTACAAGGGGAGATTGACATCAGGGTCGACAACAACGCAAGAGTTGCTGCGTTGGAGGTCGACACGATGCAGCTCCAGCTTCCTTCTGAATTTATTTTGGAATTGAATAATTTTTATTACATTCCTGCACTTAGTCGGAACATTATTTCTGCCTCATGCTTGATGAGTCAGGGTTATGAATTCAATTTAAAGGAAAATGGTTGTTTGATTTATTTGAATGGTATGTTCCACGGCTATGCACCCATTGTTGATGAGTTATTTATATTGAATCTAGAACATGAACCAGTCTATAATGTGAATGTCAAGAGGCATGAGCCTAATGAGATAAATCCGACATACTTCTGGCATTGCCGGCTTGGACACATTAGTCTGAAATGCAAGAAGAAGCTCCATGATGATGGGCTCCTAACTTTGACCGGCTTTGGGTCGTTCGAGACATGCGAATCATGCTTGCTCGGCAAGATGACTAAGTCTCCTTTCACAAAGAGTTGTGATAGGGCATTCGAGCTGTTGAGGCTGGCTGCCGAGGAAGAATTACCATCGCTCGAGGCTGCAACAACTTCTCTGCCATCCGGTTGATCTCAATCTTGCCCGGCTTCACAGTCGAACCAGCGAACGAACCGGTGGTTCGACCGAGCCGACGCACACGTAAAATAAAATGATGAATAAAGAAAACTATACCTAAAAAAAATCACGTTTATGAGAGAGATAAATCAGTTCCATCCGCTATAATTCTCTTCCTCCCTTCTTTCCCAGATCTGCATACATCCATTTTACAAAATCCGCATATTAGCAAGTCAAAATCAGAGAGTAAGTGAGAAGCAAAGAGAGGAGCAGCTAATTCCTAACCTTCTACTTTACACTTCGTCGACCAGGTAAAACCTATAACAATCACACAGTAGATGGATGAAGTCAATCATGCTTGCAGACAAGGAACATTTGGCATCTCAAAAGAAACAAATCTAAAATTATTGATGGATATTTCATCGAACCCTAAATAATCTTTAGCGTTGCGAGACCACCAAAACTTGGATCGACCACCCTGCAACGAGCACCACCGCCATGCACGCGCTCATGGTGGAGCAGATTCTGCACAACCATGATCGCTATGACAATGACCGGCAAGGATGGGACGTGCATGCGACGAGTATTATATTATGGTGGATCCGAAGCTGTGTGCGCTCATGGTGGATCCGAAGCTGTGCGCGCGCCCATGTTGGGATGGGTTATGCACGACCGAGATCACATGCATGCCTGCCACCGCTACGGTCACATACTATGATTGTTCGATGTCAACAAGAAGAACATTGGCATAAAACAAACCATGGACATGAGTTTAAAATGTAAAAAGAAGGTGATGCAATCTTCTATTTTTTTATCGTTTGAAGTCACCCCTAGAAATTATATTATGGTGAAATTGGACGATGCTTTCAGTAAGCTTCTTAGTTTTTCGTTCTGACTAGTCTTATTGAAGCTCAAATCATGTTTTGTCCTCGTGACTGTAGATTTTGTAGTAATAAACCTACTCATGCTCTTGAGTCTTCTGATGTTGTCGTCGTCCAAGGAAGCCAGGCTATGTGGTTGATGAACATACGAGATTTTGTAGCCTATTCGGTGATCGGTGATTTTAGCCATGTCTTAATGTGGTGTATTTTTTTTGCGGGTGGTCTTAATGTGGTGTATGGTAAGAATTTTCTTCAATGTTTTTGGTGTCTAAACTAAGATTCGGGAGTGTTTGGCCACTGTTCCTAATTGTTGAAACTGGATTATGGTAGGGAGTGTGCATCCGATGAGATGAGATCCTATATATGACATGGGAAATATATGGTATTACTATACAGAACATAAAGGCGAAGATAGCAAAACATAACTGCCTGTAAAAGCGTACTCATGTGCTAAAATAATGCGGTGGATGAGTAGGGCACCTTCGTGTCACACACACTCAATCGATAAATACATTGCCATTTAGAGCCTCTCGGTGTCGATTCCTATTTCCTCTAGCAACGATGATCGAAGACCGTCTATAAATTCAATGATTATAAAGTGTGTGCCATGTTTTATGTAAATTGTGTAGGCATAATAAGTATCACAAATTATTCTACAATGAAAATGAGTGATCGGTCGAAATAGTTTTATGTCCCTGACCTCCTCTACTAGAGGCAGCGGCAATTGAGCCGGATGGGGAGAGAGCTCAGCGATCTTGCGTGCGTGGGGTACGGGCACAATTGCCACTGGGCGGGGTCCCTCTACGAGCCGAGAGTCTCTCTGCTCATTTTCGAATAAACTACCCCCTCCGATCAATGTTCTTGTCGCGGTCATAGTATAACACATTGTACAAAAGTTGTCCTAAGACCGCAACAACTAACATGAATCGAAGGAAGTACAGCTGATCTTGTAAAAGAAAAAATACACTGGCTGCCGAGGAAGAATTACCATCGCTCGAGGCTGCAACAACTTCTCTGCCGTCCGAGTTTGATCTCAATCTTGCCCGGCTTCACAGTTGAACCTGAACCTGCGAACGAACCGGTGGTCCGACCGAGCCGAGGCGCACACCGGTTCGGCCAGGTCCGCTCCACACGCGAGCCAGACGCGGCGTCTTGCCCGCCCCGTCTCGCCCAAACGATCCTGTCCGTCCATTCCGATCGGACGGCCGCTCGGCGACTAGAAGAACCCCCACCGCCGACCGCAGCCAAACCCTTCCTCCGCTTCCGCCTCGTCCCGTCTCCCTCCCTCCCCTCCCTCGGCGGCCGCCGCCGCCCCCATCGCGGCGAGTCCCCTCGCCCGCAGCCGACCTAAGGTTTGCCTCCCCCCTTCTGTTCTATCGATTGGAGTCCGCTCCCCCCTCTTTCTGACCCGCGGACGGTGTTCGTTTGCTCATCCGTCGATCAGCTGCTGCCGCCGCGTGCGCCCGGGGTCACCGAGGAGGCGGCGCCATGAGGTTGGAGAAGTGCTGGTTCTGCTCCTCCACCGTCTACCCCGGCCACGGCATCCAGTTCGTCCGCAACGACGCCAAGGTATCCACCTATCAATATCTGTTATTTCTGTCAGTAGCCTGTGCCTGTGGTGCCGTCCGTCCGTCCGTCCGTCCATGTGGTTGTGGTATCGGCATATGTTTGGGCGCCATGGTATTTTCGTGTATTATTAAGAACCTGGCGGCGAGGAATATTCGCACGGCATGAAAAAGTGAAAATAGGGCATTGTTTATGCGGTTCGGTTCATTGAAAGTATGTTTAGCTTCACTTCTGCTTGTATTTTTGTCACACCTGTAGTAGCCATACGAATTTTTTCAGAGAGAATCGATTTAACATGGGAGAAAGAAAGTGCACAGAATTGAAAAAAAGGTGAAAATAGAGCAATTCTCCTGTGATTCGGTTCGTAAGTAATCTGTCTAGCTTCACTTGTGCTTGTATTTGGATTTGGCTGCACACCTGTAGCCTTATCAAAAGCTGAAGATGCAACAATTCTTGCGGGGTTCCTGCCTTGGAAGTAGCTTGTGTAGCTTCACTTCTGCCTGTATCTGGATTTGGTTGGGGGCATGGCATGTAACCAGGTCTTACATCTAATTTCTTAGGTCTTTCTCGTCGTATCAAGAACCTGATGGTGAACAGCTATGGTTCTCCCTCTGTAAGGAAATATAAGAGCGTTTATATTTCTTTACAGAGGGAATACTTTGTTTCTGTACCTATGCCTTGCATCGCCTCTGAATTTTTTTAGAGAGATTAACATGGGAGAAAGCACACCGTATGAAAAAGTGAATGTAGAGCAATTGTATGGGATTCAATTCATAAATATAAACCGTTTAGCTTCACCTCTGCTTGTATTTGGTTCTGGCTGGACACCTGTAGCCTTACGAAAAGCTGAATATACAATAATTCTTGTGCCGTTCCTGCCTTGGTAGTAGCTTTTGTAGCTTAACTTCTGCCTCTGTGTGGATTTGGTTGATGGCATACAGGCATAGCATGTAACCAGGTCTTGCCTCTGCTTTGTTAGATCTTTCGGTTCTGCCGATCAAAATGCCACAAGAACTTCAAGATGAAGAGGAACCCTCGCAAGGTTAAGTGGACCAAGGCGTACAGGCGCCTGCGTGGAAAGGACATGACACAGGTAACGAACTTTGCTATCTTCTATCAGTTTGTCTAATTCACATCTAGATGTTTTTTAAGGATGTCACATCTAACCTCCCACAAGTATATAATGCATCAACAAGAAACAAAAAAAACTAGGACAAAAAAAATAGACCACAAACAGAGTGAAAATCAGCTTAGATGTGACATAACTATGTCACATCTAGATGTGTCCTAGACAGACCCATCTTCTATATCCTGCCAGTAGCTAGATGGTGATGTGTGGGTCATAATTGAATCATTGTTTGAATCTTCCAGGATGCCACGTTTGAGTTCGAGAGGAAGAGGAACAGGCCGGAGCGCTACGACCGTAACGTCACTGAGCAGACTCTGAAGGCCATCCCGCTTATCACGAAGATCAGACATGAACGGCAGAAGAAACACATTACAGAGAGGTCGGTTGCTGTACCTTGATTATTCATTTTCTGCTTATTCTGGGAGTGGTTTCTTCGTCTAACACACACTGTTTTTCTCCTATAACAGACAGAAGGCTGGTAAGAGCATGGTGCGAAAGAGCGACGCCAAGGAGCTGGATCAGGATATCGGCATGGTTCCCAAGAAGGAGACCGAGAACTATGTAGCCAAGCAGAAGGTTCTAGTTTCTCAGCTGAAGACCGAAGAGAATCTTATGGAAGAGTAATGGAACCAAACAGTTTTGTGTGTGCGCGCATGTGATCCTTTTCTATATATGGAGTACTTTGTGTTTCATCAGATTGTAGACGACAGTGAACATTTGTTTTGTACTTACTATGAGCAAGTTATGCATGTGATGTTATTGCGTGGACGATGCTCTCCTGCCGTTTAATAGTATCATGAAATTAACCAGTCATTGTTATTTTGTGTTCATTTTTGTTTAGTAGTTAACCAGTCATTGTTATTTTGTGTTCATTTTTGTTTAGTAGTGTGTGCACTGTACTTTCGGTACTTGTGGTTTTGAGCAAACCCTGGCTTTCTCTGAATGGTGGTTTGAAATCTTGGTTCAAAATTCTGTGGCTATCGCAGGTTTCAAGCATGGTGAGTGTAAGCATATTACCAGAGATATGCCTATAGGTGCAAATTGTAGGGTTGACAGTGATTGAGCATATCAGCAAGCACAGACGGGCATGTATTTGAGAGTTATCTTAAAACTACCACTCTGTATCTTCGAGTCATCTTCAGATTTTCTTGCTATTCCTTAGACCTTGAAACCATTCCTTCGGTTACATGCTGACTAGGCGATGTCCTACATTTTGTCCAATTTTGTTGGGAGGTTATCAATCCTTTTCCTTTGTTTCAGAAATATATATCATCAGTCCCTGGTAGATTGGCAGCTTTGGCACATTATCTTGCCTGGTATCCTGGTTGCTTCCCCAGTGAGCTTCTCACTTCAGTTCTCATTTCTCAGCTTCCTGAACGGCTGCACTTGTCTTTCTGTCATAAATCAGTTTTTGCATTGTTGTAAGTTTGTGACTGTTTATACCCATCAGAAATATTATCATCAGTTCCTGATGAT
This sequence comes from Triticum dicoccoides, assembly GCF_002162155.2. NCBI lineage: Eukaryota > Viridiplantae > Streptophyta > Magnoliopsida > Poales > Poaceae > Triticum > Triticum dicoccoides. The sequence continues at coordinate 32,379,882 of NC_041388.1, forward strand.
GATGCAAATACTATATTTAATCACATAAAGAAAGCAACAAAGGAGACAAGGGCCAACTCGAACGAAAATCCATCTCTACACCCGCGCTCACGAAAAAAATAAATCAAAACATACACTAGATTTTTTTTTAAAAAAAAATCCAATTTCTTTTTGTGCGGTACAAAATTTGATGCATGAGGTCCACTCCAATTTTCAAATCATACATCTGAACAGCTCTCGGCAAAAAAGACAAATTGGGGGTCTGTAAAAAAGTTTGTTGTTCATGTACTGATGTCCAAATGATTTGAAATGGAGCGGGCCTCACGCATCAAAGTTTCTACCCCACAAAAAAATGTTTTTTTATTTTCTTTTGAATTTTTTATGATTTTTTTCTAACCGGGTGCAGATGAGCCTAGGCACCGAAACGCCGCATCCCAACTGGAAATATTACTGTGTACTTCTCAAACTGTACACACACTGCCATTGAGGATTTTATTGCCATTCATTTGTGGGCCTCATGGACAAGGCCCAAGACGATGGGCCTGGGCCGCAGCAGCCCGCGCGACGCTCGCTCGCAGAAGGATCCTCTGTGTGTTGTATTCCCTCTCCCCCCACCACCGGCGCCGCCGCCCGACTCCGCCGAGCTCATTTCCCTCACCCCCTCTCTATCTTCGTCGCCGCCGCCGGCGCCGCCGGGACGCCGTACCCCGCCTCCCTGGACCCGATAGCTCCTCGCGTCCACTTCGTTCGACGAGGTTGGTTGGTCGGGCCCGAGGGATCTCTCAGGGCTCCGTAGGGTTCGCGTTCTTCTTGCCGTTTCGTGCGCGGCCGCGGCGTCGGCTCTAACCTCGCTCCGGGATTTCTCGTTTGCAGGAAATTCTTTGGGTGACTGCAGGAGATGGCGGCGTTCCTGAGGTCAAAGTGCTCGTCAGGTATACAATTTTTTCTCACTCGCATCACACTTTTCATCCCATGTATGGATAAGTCCTTGGGCAGTGAGAATTTTTCTTTCTATGACCCCCACTCGAGAGGTAGCAGCAGTAAAAAAGAATCACCAGTTCATATGAAGGATGCATGTTTCACCCGCTGTCATGTTGAAACCCCTGTGCCTATCGTCTTGCCTGGTGAATCAGCTAAAGGACATATCTGTATCATTTTAAGTTCTTAACCTTGGACAAAATATCATGACTATGGTTCACATTGTTTGTTTGCTGGGTTAACAACCTTTGTACCGATAGGACGTGGCCAGGTGGATTGCGATTGGTTTCCTAATTCCTATCAATTAATTTGCTCACGGAACTAGAATAGCTGGTTCCTAAAGATGCGGCCGATTTACTCGCTGTGAGAAAAGATATCTTGGAAGCCTGTATCTAGTTGAAACCTTGTGCGCCCTTGATTCCTTTCAAATATGTCTTGCTATTAATTTGTTTTTTTTTGGGCCTACCATGCTGCAATGTGATGCTCAGGCAATTGATTTACATCATGTAAATGCTTATTGATCCATGCAGTTGGGCGTACGTTGATGGGAAGCGTTGGAAACAATCTGTATGGGGGTATCAATTCGTCTGCTGAAACAGTGACAAGACCATCTCACTGTGACGCTATCAGCCAGGTACTACTGCTCTGTTCAAGTGTATATGTTTCATTTATCTCAACACATCCTCAAACTTTCTTCTCTTCTGATATTTTTCGTTAGCCAGAGAATTAAGACAGTATTCCTGTAAGAGATTTGTCAGCTTCTTATAGTGTGTTAGCGACTCAAAAGTTCCAAAGTGTCGACTGTTTGTCCCCCAATGACATACATGGCCCAGCTTGGTATTTAATTATGAAGTCGTTTGCTTGATATAGTTCAATAGCTTGTGTTTATAGTTGCTGTCAAGATCTGTGTCTTTCTGTCGATGCCAGCAATGCCATAAGGATTATAAACTAGATTCCTTTGACATACTGAACTCCATTTTTCATGGTTTCATTTATGAGGCAGTATTTTATTTACTCTTCAGTTTTCATGAGCATTTTTCTTATTATTTTCGGTTTTCTCAGAACCATCATAGAGATTAAGTGAATTACTTTTCTGAAAAAAAGAAAGAGAACCGTGTGACCTCGTGTGTGGTGCAAAAGCAATCAGTATTATTGCTAGAGTATGTAGTTCTCTTGAAGTGCTTCTTGCTTTAAGCATGTATGCTTTCCAAGAGGTGAACTGTGTCCTCGTTCTGGTTTCAGCAAATCAGGACATTCATCCAGATGAGAACCAACCTCAAGGTGGTAGACAACTCTGGAGCCAAGAGGGTCATGTGCATACAGTCCTTGAGGGGGAAGAAAGGAGCTAGGCTTGGGGACATGATAATTGGTTCTGTGAAGGAAGCGCAACCTCGCGGCAAGGTCAAGAAAGGTGATGTGGTCTACGGTGTGGTTGTCCGTGCCGCTATGAAGAAAGGACGCAGTGACGGCAGCGAGGTCCAGTTTGATGACAACGCTATCGTCATCGTGAACAACAAAGGCGAGCTGATTGGCACTCGCGTCTTCGGTCCTGTTCCTCATGAGCTCAGGAAGAAGAAGCATCTCAAGATCTTGGCGTTGGCTGAACACATAGTTTGAGACCTTACCCTGCTTAGTCATATCTCTTTTATTTCCACATGGAGCGGAATTAACATTGCTCCAGAGATATTTTGGTTGCCCCTGCTGCCATTCCACCTTTCCTTTGGTAATTTGTGTTTGGAAGAATGATGTACCCTAAAAGGAGAATGTGTACCAAACTATAGGGAGCCCTCGGCAGATCAAGTTTTGTAGCACATTTAATCTGAATGTTTTGCTGCAACGGCGAAAATATGTTCCTTATTTGCTCTGTTTTACCTGGATCATCACGCGCTGCCTGTAATTTTCTGCTTATTGATTTAGTACATTTACAGAGTGTCCTATCATTACATTCCTGGAACATGAGGAGGACAGACTTCCATTTTCACAACATATAACATTTGCTCCCTGCTTCACGATATATTTCTTGAATCCAATTTTAGCAGATATTAGGTCCTCACTTGTCACCTTTTTCAGCCGTTGTGTCATTCGGTGTCTATCATCTTTCCCGATGAACTAAAATGTCGAGCAATTGATGTGCAGCCGTGATCGGCACATAACTGTATCACCTTTAACCTTGGACAAAAAAACCATCACAACATGATCATGGAGGATGAGGGTGAATATGCTGCCGGAGATCTGAAATTTGAGAACATGGGTGATCCTATCCAACTTGCAAATCAGAATCTGGCCATATTTGATGATTTGTCCAAATACATCAACAAATTCAGCATCGACCAACTCATGAGCGGCTTAAGGAGATGATAGTGTGTTCATTTGGAGTTGGACTGTATTTGTCCAAATACATTACAATTCGAGGAATTGTAATGTATTTGGACAAACACAGTTCATATGAGCAACTCAATCAGATGCCGAATTTGCTGGTGGAGTTGGAGATGCCCTAACACAATTCATAGTGAATCTGTTTGTCTTCACAGTTGAACCAGCGAACGAACTAGTGGTCCAACTGAGCCGAGACGCTCACCGGTTCGGTCAGGTCCGCTCCTCCTAACCACGAGCTAGAGGCGGTGTCTTGCCTGACCCGTATCGCCCATACGATCCTGTCCATCCATTTCGATCGGGCGGCCACCCTCTGACTAAAAGAACCCCAACTGTCGAAGATATCCCCAACACCTTGAATCGTTTGGCCTATGACTTTATTTATAGAGTAGGACGGAAGCCTGTATTAAGAAAGTAAGACAAAATTCAATGACAAAGCCATAGTCACCACGTGGTCCGACTAGCACTCGTCTCTTTGGCCCAGTTCCCCATGAGCTCAAGACGAAGAAGCATATGAAGATCTTTGTGTTGGCTGAGCACATTGTTTGCGACATCATCATGCTTAGTCATATCTCACAATTATTTCCCTGGAATGGAACAAAAATGTTGGGTCATTTGTCATTTCCAAGATTGCTCCGAGGAAGTTTTGGTTGCCCTTTTGTTGTTAATGTATTTCCCTTTTGCTTCTGTAATTTGTTATTGGATGGATGCACTCTAACAATAGAATATGTACCCCGACAAAATTGAAATTTGTATCGCATTTAATGTGAATGTTTTGTTGGAATGGAGGAAATATATTCCTTATTTGCTCTCTTTTACCTGGATCATCATGATGTGATGTCTGTAATTTTCTGGCCACACAATGCTGAGTTCATATCTGAGTTCATACATTTACATGATATCCTATCATTACCTTCTGGATACATGCAGAGGATATTTTCGAAACCCAATTTTAGAAGATATTAGATTCTCCCTTTGCGCCTTAACCGCATTGAAAGATTTTGGGAGGGAGGCATGCAGAATTGTAGAGAGTTTCTTGCCAACTTTGGTTGGTCAGGATTAGGCTTTTCCCTCCTATAACTAAGGGTATCCGTTGGAGTATTCATCTCGTTTCTCTCCTCTCATTTCCGCTCTCTCCTCATTGATGGCTACACAATCTTGTGGGTAAGCAAGACAAGAATTCGATTGGGGTGGCGGTGAGCGATTTGGTCCCATGGATCCGGAGGTGTGGACGCCGCGATCGGGAGGGCGGTCGAAGCCGACAAGCCGGAGCAGCAGCACCGGGAGCGGTGGGAGCCCAGCGTGTGGGAGCAACATCGAGTACACGAGCCTACGCGACATGATGTTGGAAGGAGGCGGTGGCGGTGGCAGCGGCGGGGAGAACCATGGCAGTGGGGGCTGTGCGTTCCGCGCGGGGAGCTGGAGGGACTGCAACAACGACAACATCCATGAGTTCGACGCATCCAACATCGGTATCCGGAACCAGCTGCTGAAGCACGCGGCCTCAGCGTACCTACAGTCGGCGGTGGTGGTGGGTGGCAGCGGCGGCGGGGCGCGCGAGGGCCAGGGGTGCTGCCTGGTACGCCTTTGGCACCGCATTAGCGGCGGGCGTGGGCGCGGGCATGTGCTAGAGGAGGCGTGCTCATGGCAGGGGTGCGTCGATGACCCCGCCGAGATCTGCGCCGCTTTCGTCACCCAGTCCGCTCGTCGTGTCGCCGCCTTCTTCGCGGGCATATGGACCTAGCTTAGCTAGTCATAGCATCGGCAGCCATCGGTAGGCCATTTATTGGTTGTGGTGCTTCAATCATTGTTATTGTTGTTGTTGTTGTTGTATCTATATTGTGAGGTATATGCTGGTCTGGCTAAGGGGTTCTCTTGCCATGCTTGTTTAGTCAGAATCTTCAATAGTATTATGTCAAGCATATCTTTGGAGTCGTCGCAACAGTGCTTTGTGATATGAGGAACGGGTAGCAGACATTTGTTGTTGAATACTAGTCGTTGCATAAAGAGAGATGGCCACTGAAAATCTCACATGCTTCTTTCGTTCATAGGGGAAAATGGAGGGAACATGTAGAAATAGAAAAGTTTCTTTTGGCAACATTATTCATCGATGTAATTTACAGGAATGGGGCAAAATAAAAAATAAGAGAAAAAATGTTTGATCTTAGTATCAAAGGAAAAACACAACAAAAAAAATTACAACTCATCCTACCTCCTTTTAGATTTCCTACACAAGAACGGAAATGGGGTCTTCAACGACTTAAACGTAACAACATCCTAATTATACTTTGCATGTGGATTTTAACTTGATCATGTTATTAGGATTCCGGTGTTTTTCTGTTACTATGAACTTAAACACTTATGTTTTCAAAATTTATGTTTCTCTATTCTCGTGAGCTGAACACTTGCGTTTGTAATTTTCTATGTGTACCATTTCTTTGTTTTGCAGATATAGTACTACCATACTTCACTGTTTTTTCCTGTTCCTCTGTTTTAAAAATACTGTGAACTAAAGAGTTGCTTAATAATACTTTGAAATGTATAGGATCGTAAAACTATACTCCACATGAACAACAAAGGAGTAGAGTGCAAAATAATGCTTATGAAGGAATAGTTTTAAGGATCCTAATCATTAAAAACTATGCGGGAAAAACCGCTAATTGTAACGACTATGGATGCGGAGGTGTGGACGCCGTGGTCGGATGGGCGGTCAAAGACGATGAGTCGGAGCAGCAGCATTGGGAGCACGGGGAGCATGAGCGACATCAAACACACGAATCTCTGTGTAATGAAGTTGGAAGTAGGCGGTGGCAGGGAGAACGACGACGATGGGGGGAGTTGGCAGGAGTGCAACACTACAACATCGATAGTATTCATCAATTCGACACGTCCAACATCGGCATCTGGTACCAACGGCTGAAGCATGCGGCCTCGGCATTCCTACAATCAGCGATAGTGGCTGCCGGAGCTCCAGG
>NC_041388.1:32386660-32404015 GCF_002162155.2 Triticum dicoccoides
GGGGTAGGCGCGCCCCCAGAGCTTGTGGCTCCTGGGTGACCCCCCTCTGGTATCTTTTTTCACCAGTATTTTTTATATATTTCATAAAAAATTTCCGTAAATTTTCAGATCAATCCGAGAATTTTGATTTCTGCACAAAAATAACACCATGACAACTCTGCTGAAAACAACGTCAGTCCGGGTTAGTTTCATTCAAATTATACAAATTAGAGTCGAAAACAAAGGCAAAGAGTTTGGAAAAGTAGATACGACGGAGACGTATCAGTGGCAGCGACGTTTGAGAGGGCCAGGGGTGCTACCTCGTGCGGGTGTTTTCGACCGAGCTCACAGTATGCTTCGGATGAGTATGTCCACACGACATCCACCTCTACGCCATCGCCTTTGTCGTCCTCCATTCGAGCTGCTCTTCGTGGCCCGCTCTGTATGGCTGCGATGCAAGAGGAGTTTGATGTCGTGCAGCTTGTTCCCTGCCCCGGCACGATAACGTGATTATCGGGAAGTGGGTCTTCAAACACAAACTCCGTCCCGATGGTACCCTTGACCGATATAAAGCGCGCTGGGTTGTTTGTGGCTTTCAGCAGCGTGCTGGCGTCGATTTCACTGACACTTTCGCTCCGGTGGTTAAGCCCCGGATGATCCGCACGGTTCTCCACCTTGCGGCCTCTCGCGCCTGGCCGGTGCACCAGATGGACGTCTCCAACGCCTTCCTTCACGGTCATCTCGAGGAGCAGGTCTTCTGTCAGCAACCCACGGGGTTCATTGATCCGACACATCCCGACCATGTGTGTCTGCTTTCGCGGTCCTTGTATGGGCTCAAGCAGGCCCCTCACGTCTGGTACCAGCGCATCGCGGCGTTTCTTCACCAGCTTGGGTTCCGCTCTACCCGCTCCGATGCGTTGCTATTTGTCTATCATCGGGGCTCTGACACTCCATATCTGCTCCTCTACGTCGATGATATCATCCTGACGGCATGCTCGACTGGCCTCCTCAGTCAGCTCACTGATCGTCTTCGCGCTGAGTTCGCCATCAAGGACTTGGGTCCTTTGCACTACTTCCTCGGTGTTGAGGTGGTGCGCCGTTCGGATGGCTTCTTCCTTCACCAGCGGAAGTACGATCATGAGCTTCTTGACCGTGCTGGCATGCTTAATTGCAAGGCCGCCGTCACGCCTATTGACACGAAGGCCAAGCTTTCTACCATGGATGGTTCTCCTGCTTCGGATGCTGTTTTTTACCGGTCCATCGTTGGGGCTCTTCAGTACCTCACCCTCACTCGACCGGAGCTCCAGTACGCAGTTCAGCATGTGTGCCTTCATATGCATGCACCTCGGGACATTCATTGGGCCACTGTGAAGTGGATTATCCGCTATATTTGTGGCACTATGGATCTTGGCATCACGTTGCACGCCTCCACCCACACTGTCCTCACCACATACTCCGATGCTGATTGGGCCGGCTGCCCCGACACCCGTCGCTCCACTTCGGGCTACTGTGTCTTTGTTGGACCATCACTTATCTCGTGGTCGTCCAAGCGGCAGCCTACGGTCTCCCGTTCCAGCGCTGAGGCTGAGTATCGCGTTGTGGCCAATGTCGTCGTCGAGTGCTCCTGGCTTCGTCAGCTGCTCCAGGAGTTTTCGTGTCCTGTCGACAGGGTAACGGTGGTCTACTGCGACAACGTCTCGGCCGTCTACCTCTCCGCCAACCCAGTTCATCATCGTTGTACCAAGCACATTGAGTTAGATATTCATTTTGTTCGGGATCAGGTGGCTCTTGGCCATATTCGTGTTCTACACGTTCCTACATCCCAACAATTTGCAGATATCATAACCAAGGGCTTGCCTACTACGTCATTCGAGAAGTTCCGGTCCAGTCTTTGTTTCAGCAATGGCGCCGCTTCCACTGGGGGGGTGGGGGGTTGAGTATATGTGTTATGTGCATATTGTGTATCGGGCCCACCTCCTAGTTCTTTGTATAGTCAAGGTCGTGGTCCACCGTTGTACATCATATATACGTGCGATTGCACCCGATCAATACATCGTGCAATTCCATCATTATACAGCTGTGCCTGGAGCAGGGTATGCCAAGCCTGAAAATTGAAACCAATAACTCCATGATTCTAATACTTGCAGTGTTATCCCATTGTCCGCTGTGCAGCCACATTATTGGGTCAGCTATCTCCAGGGTCCTATCTTGAAGTGCATCCTCAACAAACTTATGAAGATCCAATGAATCTTTGAACATGCCTTCTGTTGGGCTCCTTCCAGTAAACACCGCAAGCAGCAATATGCCAAGGCTATAAATATCACCAGCTGTAGAGACCTCAGAGCCTTCTCCATACTCTGCAATTATGCAAAGTCTTGTGGTTAGCATGCCTTGATTGACCAAGGTTAAACATCCCGCCTCAAAACTCCTCGAATACCTTGATTGAACAAGAAGTAATGATCTTAATGAGACAACGCTCGAACGATTACTAATTGAATTGATACGTAATTTTATTATTATGTAGGATCATGTCTTGTACTCCCTCCGGTCCTTTTTACTCCGCACATTAGCTTTGTCTGAAGTCAAAGTTTGCTAAGTTTGACCAAATTTATATTAGAAAATATTAACATCTATAACATCTAATAAATATAATATGAAAATATATTCCGAGATGGATCTAATAGTAAATGTGTTGTTATGTGAATGTTAATAATTTTTTATATAAACTTGGTCAAAGTTGGATGAAATTGACTTCAGACAAACCTAAATATGCAGAGTAAAAAGGACCGGAGGGAGTACCAGCTTGTTCATTCAATGATGTTCTGAATCTCGAGTCGAGGCTTCTCTTTCTGCTCAATGCTCCCCTGTAAATTTCAGGTACGCATCTCTGATTGCGTGCATCTCCATTGCTGCATCTCTCGTCAGTGCTCGGTCTCGAGGTTGTTGCTTTGAGTAGAATATGCCAAGCCTGAAGACCGAGACCAAGCACTCCTGGATTCTAATACTTGCAGTGTTATCATGTTGTCCGCCGTGCAGCCACATTGTTGGGTCAGCTATCTCAAAGGTTCTATCTGGAAGTGCATCCTCGACAAATTTATGCAAATCCAAGGAATCTCTGAACGTGCATCCTCGACATCATCTGGAAGTGCATTCTCTGGTGGGCTCCTTCCTGTAAACATCTCAAGCAGCAATATGCCAAGACTATAAATATCACCAGCTGTTGAGACCGCAGAGCCATCTCCATACTCTGCATTATGCAAAGGTTTGTGGTTAACATGTCATATTTGATTGAAAAGGTAAAATATAAAGTTAGAAGAATTTTAGTCACCTGGAGCAATATAGCCTATCCAACCTCTAATTCCAGTTGAGCTATATGAAGTTTGCATCCCCTTGCTTGTATTTTCTTGATGGATCCTTGATATGCCAAAGTCTCCAACTCGTGCGCTCATGTCTTCAGCAAGAAGAATCTTGCTTGGCTAGTTGGCTTAAGATCACAATGAATCACCAATGGTTGGCAGTAGCAGTGCAAATATTCTACTCCTTCCACAATGCGTCCAATGGCCATGGCGTCCTCTCTCCTCCTCGGCCCCCACCCTCTCTCCAGATCCACCAAGGGCAGGGCAGGTATGGCTGTGTGGCCCAGAGAAATCAAAAGTTGATGTGAATCAATGCTAGATGGTTGGTCTGTAGTTGGGACAAAATGCTTGTGCTCTCAAATATACAGATTACCTGTTGCCTGCTGCCTACTGCCAAGTTCACATCCTGCTGATGCTCTGCTGCTTTTGGAGGTGAACTGTTCCCTGATTGATTGAAGGGAAAACTTTGTTTTTGCCACTCTAACTTTTGCCACTTTGTTTATGCCACTCTAGAATTTGACATTTCACTTTTGCCACTCTTATCTTTTGACAATATATCACTTTTGCCATTTCGTGGCAAAAGCAAAAATTTTAGAGTGGCAATTGTGATACATGTCAAAAGCTAAGAGTGGCAAAAATGAAATGAAAAATTATTGTTTTTGCCACGGAATGGCATTTGTGATGTATTGTCAAAAGCTAAGAGTGGCAAAAGTGAGATGTCAAATTCTAGAGTGGCATAAGCAAAGTGGGCAAAAACTAGAATGGCAAAAACAAAGTTTTCCAATGAATGACACCAATATGCATCAGGTACAACTCCTTTGCTGTTCGTTGTGCTGTAGAATGGTTTCTGTCTCGCGGCAAATTTCTTTTGCTGTAAAATGAACTACTTTATCCATGTTGCCAGCCTACTTCACTGAGGATGCGATTTTCCTGAATCTTTTAAATTACTTGCAAGCCATGTAGCAAATATACTGACAACTGCTATTGCTATGTTGCTATTGCACAACACTAGTATTTTACCTTTTTTACATCATGCTACATTTATTTGATACTTGTTCCAAAGAATAGCTGCATTAAAAATAAAGCTTACTGGAAAGATTGATTGTTGATAACGTCCTCCTAGCTAGTAAAGGTCCTCTGGACCTGCTGCTACAGTACTATTGCACAGCATTGGGATGGTTTTACTTCAAATTTGTTTTCTCATATGCGCTCCAGATTCACATCCTCCTAGGTACATATCTAGTACCTGTATTTCTTTTTACTAAGGGAATTAATAGAAGGCGGATGGTTAGTCTCTGGTTATAAGGATTACCCTGCTGCTGCTTCTGCAAGCTGTTCTCTGAATGAATGGTACTGATGCTTTCTAGTCCGTGATTCTGATTATCTTTTGGACAAATTGATTTATTTTTCTGAGAATCAGATTTTGGGCAGACTGCTTGTGCTCTAAATTCTAGTATCTGTTTCTGCACATGGAAAGTATATACTCTGTTAACAAGCAGCCTGGCTTTACTACCTCAAGACAGGATATGCTTTCTAACCTATGATTTCTGTTTATTTTATTGACAGATAGCTTTTTCCCCTATTGAGAATCAGATTTTAGACAGATTGCCTGTGCTCTCTAATGTGCATTAGTTTGTACCCCAAGTTTGTTTGTGCACATGGACGGTATGTACTCTTTAACAAAAAGTCTGATTGTACTACCTAAAGACAGGATGCACCAATTCTGAAGACAGAAACCAAGCGCTCTAGGTTCTACTACGTTATTACTACTTATTAATTAATGAAGGAAGAAAGCTTGTTCACAAAGGAAAATATGTTTGTGATTATTCTAGTGTTATTAATCTGATCCGATGCACTTTGTTTTGGATATAAACAAATACAATCGGATTGTTTTGCTTACAAAAGTGAGGAATAATAAAAATAAGAAAAAAAATGAAACTCTCTGCAACTTCAGGTCTACTGAAGCATCAAGCAATAATGTTGCCTCCATGTGTACAGTTTTGATAATGGGAAAACAATTACACTGCATGCTTTATGAATCAACCTACAAATTGCTGTTGGGCTATTATTGCACAACATGATGGTTTTGTATTTATTTGATACAGTTGTAAAGCAACATACATAGCTCTGAGAACAATTACTCACTGAAATGACACATGATCTTTTTAGTATGCAGGATCATGTCTTGTGCCAGCTTGTTTATGCAATGCTGCTCTGAATTTCTTGAGTCGAGGCTTCTGGTTCTGCTCCATGCTCCCCTATGAACTTGAGGTATGCATCTCTGATTGCATGCATCTCCGCTGTTGCATCACTTGTCAGTGCTCGGTCACGAGGATGTTGCTTTGAGCAGGATATGCCAAGGCTCAAGACTGAAACCAATAACTCCTGAATTCTAATACTTGTAGTGTTATTGTGTTGTCCGCTGTGCAACCACATTGTAGGGTCAGCTATCTCCAAGGTTCTATCTGGAAGAGCATCCTCGATAAACTTATGCAGACCCAATGAATCTCCGAACGTGCCTTCTGTTGGGCTTCTTCCCGTGAACATCTCAAGCAGCAATATGCCAAGGCTATAAATATCACCAGCTGTAGAGACCGCAGAGCCGTCTCCATACTCTGCAATTATGCAAAGTCTTGTGGTTAGACAATGTGCAAAACAGCACAATTTCACTTGTCTGAAACGACTTATAAAAGTGAACGGAGGGAGTAATAAAATTAGAAGTTTTAGTCACCTGGAGCAACATAGCCTATGGAACCTCTAATTCCAGTTGAGCCATATGAACTTTGCATCCCCTCACTTGTATTTTCTTGAAGGATTCTTGATATGCCAGAGTCTCCAACTCGGGCGCTCATGTCTTCAGCAAGAAGAATGTTGCTTGGCTTAAGATCACAATGGATCACCAACGGTTGGCAGTAGTTGTGTAGATATTCTACTGCATCCACAATATTGATAGCAATATCAAACCTCTGGGCAAGGCTGAGCGTGTTGTTTGTAGTGGGATCTTTAGATGGTTGATGAAGCCAGCTATCCAAGTTACCATTGGGCATTTTTTTTTCGAAAAGGGGTTTACCCCAGCCTCTGCATAAGAACGATGCATACGGCTCATATTATTAAAAGCATAATCCAGTAGCAAAGTCGCCAAGTATCGAGGTGCGAAAATAAACAAAAGGCTCGAAAGAGCTACAGCCCAAAACCACAACCGGCTGGCAAACACAATAGGAGCACTACATGCCTATCCTATTACATAACCGCCATCCAAACCGGTTGAAAATATCCCGCGCTACCATCTCCCATCGGGTAGACGCAGTAACCAAACGCTTCCTGGCCTCCGTCGGAGTGAGTAGCGACCACATACGGATGAACACCGTGGCCCTGAAGATAACCTGCAAAAAGTGAATGTTTGTTGATCGGTTAAATACTAAATCATTTCTGCAGTTCCATACTGCCCAAAGTAAAACACAAACGCCAACACGAATGTGTCTTGCAGTATCGGAATCAACTCCGTCAAGCCATGCTCCAAATAACATGTTGATAGAGGTGGGCTGATTAATATTAAACGCAATATGAATCGACCGCCACAGAATCTTAGCCAACGGACAATCGAGAAAGAGGTGTTTGATGTTTTCGTTATGATCACAAAAGCTACACCTAGAAGAGCCCATCCAGTTGCGTCTTGCCAGGTTATCCTTAGTCAAAATGACTTGTTTATGCACAAACCACATAAACACTTTGATTCGTAAAGGAACCTTTACTTTCCAAACGTGAATCGAAGAAGGGACAACGCTAGAGTTAATGACATCCAGATACATAGATTTAACCGAGAACACACCGTTCTTAGTAAGTTTCCAATACAACTGATCTGGTTGTTGGGACAGCCGGACCTCCATCAAACGTCGAACAAGGTGGAGCCAGGCCTCCCAACGATTTCCAACTAGCGTCCTCCGAAAACTAATATTGAGGAGAGTGGATTGTAAAACAGTTGCAACGTAGGCTTCTCTACGTCGCACAATATTGTACAAAGTAGGATATTGAAGTGCAAGGGGAGTCTCCCCAAGCCACGTATCCTCCCAAAACCTCGTAGTGGCACCATTCCCAAAAATAAATTTTGACTTGTTGAAAAAAAGTTGTATGACTCTCATCAAACCCTTCCAAAAAGGTGAGTCGGAAGGCCTCACGTTTACCTGGGCCAAGGTTTTAGCATAAAGATACTTATTGCGCAACATCTGCGCCCAAGTAGCGTCCGTCTCAGACGATAGTTTAAATAGCCATTTGCTAAGGAGACATATGTTTTTGACTTCCAAATTTTTAATACCTAGACCCCCTTGGTCCTTCGGCCTACAGATTATATCCCACTTAGCAAGTCTGTACTTTCGTTTGAGCTCATCATTCTGCCAAAAGAATCGAGATCGGTAAAAATCTAACCTTTTCCTGACTCCCACCGGAACCTGGAAAAAGGATAATAGAAACATAGGCATACTGGTAAGGACCGAATTAATCAGAATCAATCGTCCTCCGTATGACATGAGCTTCCCTTTCCAACAGCTTCCACTTCCACTCAAAGTTAGTCAGCTTACGATGATGAATGGGTATACCTAAGTACTTAAACGGTAAGGAGCCCAATTCACATCCAAACAATTGTTTATATGCGTCCTGGTCATCCTTTGCTCTTCCGAAGCAAAACAATCCGCTCTTGTGGAAGTTAATTTTGAGGCCAGATAATTGTTCAAATAAGCATAACAACAACTTCATGTTTCTTGCTTTCGCCAAGTCGTGCTCCATAAAGATGATAGTATCATCAACATACTGAAGAATGGAAATCCCTCCGTCAACTAGATGTGGGACCAGGCTGCCTACCTGCCCTGCATCCTTTGCCCGACCTATTAAAATAGTCAGCATATCCGCCACTATGTTAAACAGGATCGGTGACATCGGGTCTCCTTGTCTTAGCCACTTGTGTGTTTGGAAATAGTGACCTATGTCATCATTCACTTTAACCCCTACACTCCCTTTTTGCGTAAAGGAGTCAATCTGGTTTCTCCAGGCTGAATCAAAACCTTTCATACGCAAAGCTTGTTGAAGGAAAGGCCATTTAACTTTATCATATGCTTTTTCAAAATCCACTTTAAAAACTACGCCATCAAGTTTTTTTAAGTGGATTTCATGAAGCGTTTCATGCAAGACAACAACCCCTTCAAGGATATTTCTATCAGGCATGAAAGAAGACTGGGACGGATGAACCACAGAATGCGCAATCTACGTAAGTCTGTTCGTCCCGACCTTGGTAAAATTTTTGGAACTCACATTAAGCAGGCATATGGGTCTGAACTGCTCAATGCGAGCAGCGTCTGTCTTCTTAGGAAGAAGAGTTATTGTTCCAAAATTCAGCTTAAACAATTGGAGCTGTCCCTCAAAAAACTCGTGGAACATGGGCATCAAATCTCCCTTAATAAAATGCCAGCACTTTTTGTAAAACTCCACCGGGAACCCATCCGGTCCTGGAGCCTTATTATGCTCCATTTGTGCAATAGCTTCAAACACCTCTTTCTCAGAGAAAGGAGCAGTCAGGAGCTCATTCTCGGCAGTCTCAAGTTGAGGAACATCCTCAACCCTAGACTCATCTAAGGACACAAAATTCTCTTCCGGGGGACCAAACAACTGCTTATAATAATTGGTAATATAGACTTTCAGATTGTCTTGACCAACTATCGTCCCCTCGTCTTGTTCTAGCTAGAAAATTCTCTTTTTACGATGCTTCCCATTAGCAATCATATGAAAAAATTGAGTATTGTCCTCGCCTTGTACTATCTTGCGAACTTTAGCACGCAACGCCCACTTCAATTCCTCCTCTCGAAGAAGCTGTTTAAGATGCATCTCCGCCTCTATCTTTGTCTCCAACTCACTGGAATCCAAGATAGATGTTTCAGCTTTAACTTCAGGGTTTTGAATAAGTAGAAGAAGTCTCTCCTTCTCCGCCTTATAAATACCATGCGTGTGCTTAGCCCAACCTCGAAGGAACCTTCGGAGATGACGAATCTTGCATTGCCATCGCTCGATAGGAGTCCTTCCTTCTGAGTCTTTAGCCCACTCCCGAGCTAACAACTCGAGGAACCCTTCTCTTTCAAACCAGGCAAGTTCAAAAGAGAAAATGTTCTTGTTGCCCACAAAAGTTTGCTCTCCTGAATCGACTAGTAATGGGGTATGTGTTGGAAATATGCCCTAGAGGCAATAATAAAAGTATTATTATTATATTTCCTTGTTCATGATAATTGTCTTTTATTCATGCTATAATTGTATTATCCGGAAATCGTAATACACGTGTGAATACATAGACCACAATATGTCCCTAGTGAGCCTCTAGTTGACTAGCTCGTTGTGATCAACAGATAGTCATGGTTTCCTGGCTATGGACATTGGATGTCGTTGATAACGGGATCACATCATTAGGAGAATGATGTGATGGACAAGACTCAATCCTAAGCATAGCACAAAGATCGTGTAGTTCGTTTGCTAGAGCTTTGCCAATGCCAAGTATCTCTTCCTTTGACCATGAGATCGTGTAACTCCTGGATACCGTAGGAGTGCTTTGGGTGTATCAAACGTCACAACGTAACTGGGTGGCTATAAAGGTGCATTACAGGTATCTCCGAAAGTGTCTGTTGGGTTGGCACGAATCGAGACTGGGATTTGTCACTCCGTGTAAACGGAGAGGTATCTCTGGGCCCACTCGGTAGGACATCATCATATGCGCAATGTGACCAAGGAGTTGATCACGGGATGATGTGTTACGGAACGAGTAAAGTGACTTGCCGGTAACGAGATTGAACAAGGTATTGGATACCAACGATCGAATCTCGGGCAAGTAACATACCGCTAGACAAAGGGAATTGAATACGGGATTGATTAAGTCCTTGACATCGTGGTTCATCCGATGAGATCATCGTGGAACATGTGAGAACCATCATGGGTATCCAGATCCCGCTGTTGGTTATTGACCGGAGAACGTCTCGGTCATGTCTGCATGTCTCCCGAACCCGTAGGGTCTACACACTTAAGGTTCGATGACGCTAGGGTTATAAAGGAAGCTTGTATGTGGTTACCGAATGTTGTTCGGAGTCCCGGATGAGATCCCAGACGTCACGAGGAGTTCCGGAATGGTCCGGAGGTAAAGATTTATATATAGGAAGTCCTGTTTCGGCCATCGGGACAAGTTTCGGGGTCATCGGTATTGTACCGGGACCACCGGAAGGGTCCCGGGGGCCCACCGGGTGGGGCCACCTGCCCCGGGGGGCCACATGGGCTGTAGGGGGTGCGCCTTGGCCTACATGGGCCAAGGGCACCAGCCCCAAGAGGCCCATGCGCCTAGGGAACCCTAGAGGGAAGAGTCCTCAAGGGGGAAGGCACCTCCGAGGTGCCTTGGGGAGGATGGACTCCTCCCCCCCCCCTCTTGGCCGCACCCTTTCTTGGAGTAGGGGGCAAGGCTGCGCCTCCCCCTTCTCCCCTGCCCCTATATATAGTGGAGGGGAGGGAGGGCATCCATACCTGAGCCCTTGGCGCCTCCCTCCCTCCCGTGACACCTCCTCCTCTCCCGTAGGTGCTTGGCGAAGCCCTGCGGGATTGCCACGCTCCTCCACCACCACCACGCCGTTGTGCTGCTGTTGGATGGAGTCTTCCTCAACCTCTCCCTCTCTCCTTGCTGGATCAAGGCGTGGGAGACGTCACCGGGCTGTACGTGTGTTGAACGCGAAGGTGCCGTCCGTTCGGCACTTGATCATCGGTGATCTGAATCACGACGAGTACGACTCCATCAACCCCGTTCACTTGAACGCTTCCGCTTAGCGATCTACAAGGGTATGTAGATGCACTCTCTTTCTACTCGTCGCTGGTCTCTCCATAGATAGATCTTGGTGATACGTAGGAAAATTTTGAATTTCTGCTACGTTCCCCAACAGTATGATCAGAGACACCTCTTGTCAGGGCTTGCACGGTTACCAAAGGAAACTTCTGTTCCCATTCGACACTGGCTAGGACACGGTCAAGTTTCTCAAACGTCGGGACCGGTAACGAATTAGCCCAGGTGAATTTCCTACCCGAAAGCTCTATCTCTCTGAGATCCAAGCTTTCGATAATAGTGTTGAACATGAACGACCAGCGGCCGTCAAAATTGTCATTATTCTTTTCGTCCTTCCTACGGATAATGTTGAAATCCCCCCTACTAATAGGGGGAGCTGTTCGTTACCACAAATGCGAACCAAATCAGCCAAAAAGTCTGGCTTGAGCTCTGGTTGCGCAGCTCCATACACCGCCACCAGAGCCCAATCAAACCCATCTGCCTTAGTTCTAACTCGAAACTTGACAGCAAAATCCCCCAAAACTACACTCCGAACTTCCAACATTTCGCACTTAACCCCAAGTAAAACCCCACCGGATCTTCCTCGAGGGGGAGGCAATGCCAGTCAAAATCTACCCCCCGGACAAAGTGGCAAGAAATTGTGAAGTAAAGTTGCTTCTTCCGGTCTCCGACAATGCAATAAAATCCAAATGATGTTTGAGAGAAGCCTCCGCTAGAAATCTTCTTTTAGCCAAGTCCCTAAGACCTCTGCTATTCCAGAAAATGCCTCTCATAATTCATCATGAATTTTTTTTGCAGTGCGGATCCTAGCACTCCTACGTGCTGCCGAGACGGGATAAACCTTCCGTTTCCACGTCCGTTTTGGCTTAGGGAGACCATCAACCCGATCAGCACAGTCATTCTCTGCTTCTATTGCCTCGGGCTCGTCTACATGAAGAGACACCTCAGGAATGGTGTCCTCCTCCGTCTCGTGTAGTGCAGGGTCAAGATCGGCACACAAGCCATCAAGAACCCTAACCCCAAGCGCATCTATCTCCGAGTCGTTCATAGGTTTAACATCAACAATGTGCCGGATCATGTCTATCGCACGATCAGCTTCCAAATCAAGAATGTCATTAACCGATCTAGATATCTCAATATCATTATTACCAAGTGAAACTCCCATTTGATTTGCATTATGAATAATTTCAACATCAGTAAAATGCAAAATGGAATTGGACTTATGAACGGACATACCAGTGGAGGTCTCGACGTCGTGCAGCTTGGCAGCTCTCAAAGCACACCTCAGCTGCATGTCATCAGTGTCCGGCTGCTCCTGCAGCCTCCCGCTGACCCGCCTCCCCTGGGAGGCAGGATCCGGGATACCGCCAAAGGAGATGACCTCCTCGCGTGAAGCTCTACTAGGGGAAAGGCCTCCTGCCCGTCCCCCAATAGCGGCACCTTGGGCCGTAGCCACCGGAGCAGGGGAGTAGCACGGCGACGGCTCCCATGGCGTGTCAACGGTCGACCCGCCGGCAAGAGGGCCCGGGGATACCCTCACAGGATGCTCCGAAGAAGAAGCCGGTGAGACGGGCGCATCACCTGACCCACCCACCGCAACGGGGCATGGAGTGACGGCGGCCTCCTACCGAGCCATCCCTCCTCCCGGGCGCGGCGACCTGGGGGAGAACGCCGAGTCCTCTGTGTGCGCCGTCGGTGTCGTCATCACAGGAGACCGGGCCTCCTGCCCGTCACCTTTAGCCATAGCCGCAAGCATATCATCATCCACGGTAGCCAACAACGAGGTAGGAGATGTGGGAGGGACCACCTGCCCCTCGGTATCTCCCAACTCAAGAACTGCCGGCGCACAAAGGGGAGCCACGGCATCCACGGAACCCGGATAGACGCCCCGAAGCCGAGGTGGAGCAGAGAACGGTCCCAAGGACCCAAGCTGCAAGGTGGACGTCGGAGCCACACCAGATGACCGAGCAGGAGCAGTATCACTAGAATCAGTCGGACCGACCGGCTCCTTGGCCCCGTCATCATCACCCATAGCCGAATCATCCTGGTTCCCCGGGGCACCTCCTCCCTCAGTCGTGTCCATAGGAAAATCATCCTCAAACTCATCGAACAAATTAGGATCCTCATACAGAACGTCCAGCTGATACAGAACACCATCGTACGTCCAAGGCACCACGTTCGGCAAGAACTCAATATTAGCCACACTGACAAGTAAACGCGCCACCCCGTTGGCCCGAGTGAATGGCATATCCACCTGTTTAGCCTTACCGATCAAAGACCCCAAACTCCACGTCACCAAGAAGCTATCCAGGGGATCAGATGGCGCCCCGGAGAAACGAACCCAAATCTGCCTCAATGGCGTGCCCTGCGTCTCTTTCTTTTTCCATTCATCAAACTGCAACACAAAACTAGTGCCTGGGACCCTGCTCATACCGTACTTGAGGATTCGCAACTGATCCTCCTTAGACGGAAAATCAACTTTGTAAGACATATCATTTAGCTTGAGCAGCGACCACTGAAAATTACCCGGAGCGAGTTCCCGCAGCTGCTGAATAATTTGCGCCTCGGTCAATGGTCCATGAACTACCTTCACCACCCCTAGGAAAGAGGTCTCGACCGCTGGCGCCAGAGGTGCCACACTGGGAGACTCGAAGAACATCAACTCCGAGCAGCATACCCCGAAAATCTGAACAGTAGGCTTGGGCCCAAGCATAAGAGGGCACTCGGCAGCGGTATGCTTAGGTTTCCGGCACAGGTCACATAATTCCGCAGTGCACTCAGCCATAAAGTGTCCCGTATCACCACATCGAAAACAAGTAAGTTTCTTCTTCTTTGCCGCCCACTTGGACAACTTGTCAGCCTCAGATTTGTCCGTACCATGCTCAGAAGCAGAAATCACCAGTCTGCATGGGTTCCGGCACTGTGACTTCGGCCAGGGCCTGAACCGTTTCCGCCGGCACCTGCGGTAGAACCGATCCTCCGTCAGCCCCCACCGCAGTCTCAACCATAGGCTTCGGGTGCCTAGGCGGGTAGTTACGTCTGTGCCCGCCCCGACCTCCACGGAAACGGCCCCGGAAGGAGCGGTTATTAGGAGCGACCGCCCCCTCCACAAAGTTACCGGGCGGACCCTGAAAGCCCTGGTTGGCATTGCCGTCGTCCGTCCAAGCATGACCCCGGCCAACGCTGGAGGATGAAGAACCCCTATGCTGCCCAGCACCGTAGGCGTCGTAACCGTCATCGCCCCACCTGCCTCGCGGGGGATTCCGGTCCTCTCCCTGCGACGCCGCAACCCCACGGCCGAGCGGGCCTTGACCAGGGCCACCGCGGCCGGCCGCCATTTGCCGCGGCCATGGCCTTTGGGTCGGCTGCGGCTCAGCTCTAGGTGGTATCTCAGCCCTAGGCTGGTTCGGCTGCGGACCAATGCCTTGAACTCTTGACCTTGGTGGTTGATGCTCGAACAAGAAGTAACGATCTTAATGAGACAATGATGTCGTATCCTTCTCATAGCCTCACATTCAGCCTCAAAACTCTTCGAATACCTAGATTGACCAAGGTTAAACACCTTGACAGCCAATGTTCTTTCTTCGTTGTCCAAAACACACTTATAAACCGCACCATAACTTCCTCTCCCAAGCAAGTTGGCTTCTGAAAATTCGTTAGTTCCTTTCAGTAATGCAGGATAGGGGATTCTTCTGTAATGGCCATCAACAATTGAATCTTTTGCTACTGTCTTCGGGCTTGATTTGAGCTTCTTACAAAGTCTCCAAACAAGAACAATCACTGAAAGTGAGAACACGATTGCTCCAACTGCTGCTAGAGAAATTACAAGGGACTTTGGCATCTTTTTTCTCTTCTTGCTTAAGACCCTTGTGGGGCACGGAGCCAAATGAAGTTGAGGTGTACCACCACACAAATTGACATTCCCAACAACTGATAAGTGAGTGATGTTTCTGAAAACACCTTCATTTGGCACCTCGCCTTGCAAATTATTGTAGGATATATCCAATTCAGACAATGATGACAAATTCTGTAGAACTAATGGGATTGATCCTGACAAGTTGTTGTGTGCTACGTACAACTCTTGCAGGTTTCCAATATTGCCAAGGGCATCAGGAATATTACCAGAGAACTTATTCATGGTCAGGTTCAATATACTGAGCCCCTTTATATTTGTCAGTGACTGAGGTATGTTTCCCTCAAAGGAATTGTTGTCTAAGAATAGTTGCTCCAATACCATGCAGTTCTGTATACTGTCGGGTATCTTGCCAGACAACTGGTTTCCTGATAGAACTAGTAGGTTAAGGTTTGCCAAGCTACCAACTTCATTAGGAAGGGGTCCGGAAAGGGAATTGTATGTCAAGTCCAAATACCAAGAAAGGCTGGGTAATCTGAAAATTTCTTTGGGTATTGAACCATTGAGACGGTAATTCATTTTTAGATCAAGTACAAAGAGGTTTTTCAACTTCCCCAGGCTTGCCGGAATTGGTCCCTCCAAGTTGCTATTACGTGCATAAAGCTTATTCAATTGTGAAAGGTTTCCTAGAGATGGCGGTATGAGCCCAGACAAGCTATTGTTGTACAAAGCTAGATCGATCAAGTTCTCTAGCTTACCAATGCTCTTTGGAATCACTCCGGACATGGAAGTGTTTGCTATCACAAGTGTTTGCAGACCAACTAAATTGCCTATATCTGCAGGAATACTCCCAGAGATCCTATTGTCACCTAAGTACAAGTATTGGAGAGTCGTTGACAGGTTCACAATTGAACCTGGTAGTTGTCCTTCAAAAGAATTGATGCCGAGTCCCAATAGCTGCAGTTGGCTGCAGTTTCCCAAAGACGTGATGAATTCCCACCCCTTGTTGTCATTCGCTTCAAGCTTATTGTTATTCAAGTTCAAATATTGAAGTGCTCCCAGCTTCCCAAATGTGGGAGGAAAGTACCCACTAAATCTGTTGCTATCAAAGCCAACTGATATGAGGGAAGATATGTTGGATATTGAGGACGGGATTGTTCCAGTGAAGTGATTACCAGACAAGCCAAGATATTCCAACTTGGGGAAATTGTTTCCGAAATCATCCAAAATGCCGTGCAACATATTTGTCCCTACATCAAATAGTTCTAGCGAGGACCAATTGTAGAGAGAGGTTGGAATCATACCGCTGATGAGGTTTCTGGCGATGCTGAACTGTTTCATGCCGTGGATGCTTCCGAGCCCTGGTGGGATTGAGCCCACGAGCTGGTTGCGTGAGAGATCAAGGACTTCCAAATGGGACAGATTGGCCAGTGATGGAGGGATGAGCCCTGTGAAGCTGTTGTTACTCAGTGACATCCTTACTAGGGACGTGAGCTTCTCAGCCGGGATGCGCCCGCCAAGCTTGTTGTTTAGCAGTCCCATTATGGCCATGCTGACACATGAGCTCAGGTTCACTGGTAATGTGCCAGAGAAGGAGTTGTTGCCCAAGTCGAGCCTATGCAGGCGGCGGAGGCGGCCAAGGCTCGCTGGTATCTCCCCGTGGAACCAGTTGAAGCTCAGGTTGAGCGTCCGCAGGAACGTGAGGTTCCCGATGGCTGGGGAGAGTTCTCCGGCGAGCGCCTTGTTGTTCAATCTCAGCGCCACCACCCGCGCTGGCCTGCGGTGGCTGCATGTCACACCTTCCCAGCTGCAAAAGCTGGCGCTGCTATTCCAGGAGGCCAGCGAGCCGCCATCGCTGACCTGCGCTTTGAAAGCGAGCAACGCAGCCTCGTCGCTAGCGGCCACGATCGCAATCGCAGTAGTCAGGACGGCCAGGAATGTGCATAGCGAACTCATGCCCCCCATTGCCATTGCTTGGTTTGGTTGGCAAGTAGTAGTTGTAGTAGTAGAAGCAGCTCATATACTTCTTGTGTTTGCGTGATTGTCTTGTGCATGTTGCTAGTGATGTACAAATCCCTCTTGTGGGCGGTCAGACCTGGACAAGTTGCAGGATGTTTAATTTGACGGGACAAGATTTTCCATGCGTTCACGTGACAAGTTGTTCTCAAACTATTAGTGGGCAAATAATGCATCCACCTGCCTACTTGCATTTTACTGTTCCAAAAAACTGCTTTCTTCTAGGCGAATTAAGAATGAGATAGATTGCAGGTATATAGCACATACTACATAACTCCATCTTCACATTTCAGTTTGATGTT
>NC_041388.1:32404288-32418493 GCF_002162155.2 Triticum dicoccoides
TGAAAGATTAGCAGCTCTGTTTCTCATCTGTTTACTGCAATTTGCTTTTTTTTTTTTGGGTCCGTTACTGCAATTTGCTGAATGTTTCTAATGTACGTACATGCCATCTTAGAAGCTGCGGGGTTTGACGCGATATTGGCCTGCTAATCTTACCTGGTCTAACAATTAAGGCCCATTGTAAGGGCATTGTGTGACTTGCGACGCCGAAAATCGTGATGTGTGAATGCGTGACTTGTGGAAGCATGTTTGTCACCAATAGGAGATGTGTGTGCACGCATGTCCAGCCAAGTAAACGAGCCACATAATTCTCCACCATTTGCCGTCGTTGATCATCAGTCGAGCCGTTCAATTCCCGTTCTCATATAAGTACTAGTTTGAACTTTGTTTGGATCGTCTCTGAAGCAACATGTGAAGTCATACACATATGCACAACTTGTCACAAGTGTCTTTGTTTCTATTGACTAGTTTTATAGCTGCCGCATATTATCGATGCAAAGTAGAGTAGCAAATTCGCACGGGTTAGACTCACATAAGTTATTATAGTTAGCTAGAAGAATGAGTGACCCAACGGCTCCCGTGCGACCTGGCGACCAGGGGGGGCGACTTCGCGGGCGACGGCGGGGGGAACCCCGTGGCGGCGGCGGAGGGATGGACGGCGGTGCGTCCTGCGGTGGGGCGCGCTTGGTGGTGCGTCTCGCCCGGCGGGCGGCCCCTGGCCCGTTCCCCTCTGGAAGCAGGTTCTGGGCGCTGGGGGGTGGCGACTCCGACGACGAAGAGGAGGAGTCCGTTCAGGTAAGTAGTCAGGTGAGTGATGGTGTTGCGCCGAGGCCGCCGACGGCGTGCTCGGTGGGTGACTTTGTCGCCCGTGCGGAGGAGCTGGGGGGCTCTCTCATGGCCGGTCGCCGGCGCGCGTTCGCCCCTGGTGGGCATGGCGGGCGCCGCCTAGCGCCGCGGATCTGGCGACCGCCGAGGGGCGTGGATGCGGGCCCTGAGGGCCGTTCGCGTGTCCTGCCGGAGGAGGGGCGCCTTGATCTGGTGTTGGCCGCGCCGCCTTCGGGCTCGGTGAGCTCGCCGGCGTCGACAAGGGTCGGCGTCGGCGGCGGGGCTGCTCCTGCCAGGGAGGAGCGGACCCTGACTAGGGTTTCGGTGCCATCGTCGCACGGGCCGGTTCCCTTGCTGGGCCTATTGGACTGGCCCAGTCTGCCAGCGTGTGGGTTGGGGGGCCCATTGGCCGACCCGTTCACGTCTTCGCCAGTGGGGGCGCAGGGGCGCTCCTCAGCGCTTGGGCCTAGACAGCCTGGCCCGGTGGCCTTACGCCCGCAAGAGTTGAGGCCAGGGCCCAATGCGATGGTGGCTGCGCGGCCGCTTCCGCCTATTAATAGGTGGCTGTGGCTACCAAAGGGTGCCCTAGATCTGTCGCTAGGGTTTCCCGCATCCCACTCGCAAGTGCGGCGATTCGGGCATCTCGCTCGTCGTCTGCTCCGCTCCGTCCCTCCCCCCACTCACCTGCTCGTTCGCAACCACGGTGAGGATGGGATCCCGCCGCGTGGAGAAGCCACCCATGTCGCCTCTGATCCCGGCGGCCGAGCGCCAGCGTGAGCAAGATCTGAGGGCAAAGGCGCTCTCCAAGATGCCGGCGCCTCCGGCGGAGGAGGCGGGCTGGGGGCCGCCGCCTCCCTGGTGGCTCGCGGAGCAAGAGAGGAAAAAGATGGAGGAGCGCGAGCGCAAAAGGAAGAAGAAGGAGGAATACCGACGCCGTGGCCTATAGCAGAAGAAAGAGCTCAAGAGGAAGGAATCCCTCCTTCCTCCGAGCGGCGAGAGGGCTGGGGATCCACTCGCCAAGAAACAGAAGCAGAAGGCTGGCGGCTGGGCCGTCGGCGTCGAAGGGTTCGGCCGATGCCCCGATCCCAGTGGAGGAGTCCGACGGGTCGGAGTGCTTCAAATGTGGTCGAGTGGGCCACTACCAGAACATGTGCCACTTCAAGCCCCTGTGCGTCGTCTGCCACGAGGAGGGGCACGCGTCGGCGCACTACCCCACGCGCAGGCGGCCTTTGCTGCTGCAGATCATGGACAACGCCATCCCCGGCGAGGGCTTCTTCTGCCTTCCCTACGTGGAGACGGAGGGCGAGGAGGTCCGTGCCCCGGTGGTGGCGGACGCGGCGTTCATCTCAGCGGCGCTCGGCAAGCTGTCCATTCCCATCTTGGAGGCAGAGCTCCCTCACCTCTTCGAGGGGGAATGGGATTGGCAGGTGACGGCCGTTGGGGACGACCTGTTCTCCGTCGTCTTCCCCAACAAGGCCATGCTGCGAATGGCGACGCGAAGCAGAAAACTCTACCTTTCCCTCAACGACATCATGGCGGAGATCAAGGAAGCGCTGCAGGAGGAGCCCAAGGCCGAAATCATGCCGGATGTGTGGGTCAAGCTCTGGGGTGTGCCACCCAAGCACCGCCGCGTGGATCGTCTCATGGCAGGGACCGTGATGATTGGACGCCCGATGGAGGTGGACAAGGCGTCGTTGGCGGGGCCGGGTCCTGTGCGGATGCGCTTTGCGTGTCGCTCCCCGGCCAAGCTCAAAGGGTACGTCCAAGTGTGGTTCAACAGTGAGGGTTTCACCTTTCGGCTGGAGGCCGAGGCGGGTGGCATGCAGGGTGGTGCCCCCTCCCCCTCCCCCTGCAAGCACGGACAAGGGGCCGGATGACATGGACAAGGACAAGGACAAGGACGCGAGCATGGGTGATGACTCCATCGACACCGCGACTTGGGACAAGCTGGGCCTCAAGGACAAGGCTTCCGAGGCCGTGGCCCCGGCCGCGGGGGCCGCGAAGGATCTGGAGGAGCGCCAAGTGGTCGTGGGTAGCAACGAGACGGGCTTCAATCAATATGGCTCCAACATGTCCCTCGGCCTCGACCTCGACAAGGGCATATCGGCTTCATGCGATTCGGAGGGCCGCTCCATGCTCGTCTCCCCGGTGGCTGCAGATGTGGGTGGGCTGCGCGCTCTTGCATCGCGTTCCCCCATCTCTGCGCGCGGCCTGGGTAGCGGCGGGGTGCGGCTTCACAAGAAGACGGCAGGCCGCAAGACTCCCCCGGTGGCGCCGGCGAGCCCACCCTCGGTCCGTGCGGGCACGCCTGCCTCGCTCCGGCCGGTGGTGATGGCGTTGGCTTCTCCTGGGGGTCCGGTTGGTGGGCCCTCGCCGGCGGCCCCCCCTCCTCCCTCCGACGCGCTTCGGGCGAAGGTGACCAAGGCGGTGCCCATTTCCACGGCCAAGCGCTCCAAGGCGGTGGTGGCGACCCCGGTGGCGCAGGAGCGGGCAAGTTCTCGTTCGAAGGGCGCCAAGGGCAACCTTCCTGCTCTTCAGCGCGCTCAACTCTTGGTGGCCCAGAAGAACATGGAGACCGAAGGTAACCCCCTACCCCGTTTTACGATTTTTGATGATTATTCGGATGAGTGTCTAGGGGGTATTTTAGCGGATAGTGGGGTTGATTTGTCTGATGAGGGTGAGGCTCGAGAGCTCTTGTCTCTCATCCGCTCTAAGGAAATCATGCAGGCCGTGCTCGCCCAGGCAGCGGCGGCCCGCATTGCGCCAGTAGCAGAAAAAGCAGGGGCTTCTCTGTTGCCTGATGCGCGGCCTGATCGGGTGGACACAGCAGCAGGGGCTGCGCCGTCCCCCTCAGCCCGTGGTCCTGTCAAGACACAACGAGTGGCCAAAGCGGTTACCGCTCGCAGTATCCGCCTCCGCAATTGCATAATTTAAATGCGTTTCATCTTCTGGAACATCCGAGGCTTCGGCCACGTTGGGAGGCGGACCCAGCTAAAAGAATTCATTCGCGTTGAGGATATCGACGTAGTTGGCTCACCATCAAGGCCGAATTATCTCACCGAGACCTGCTAGCCATCGATCCGCTCGAACGCTTTGCGTGGCACTGGGTGCCTGCGGTGGGCCACTCGGGGGGTCTGCTTCTTGGCATCAGCCATGTTTGCTGTGAGGTGGTGGCTTGGGACGCCGGTCGTTTCTTTGTGTCGGCACACGTCCGCCATCGCGCGACCCTCCGCGAGTGGGAGGTCATTGTGGTTTATGGCCCGGCCGACCATTCGCACTTGCATGAGTTCTTGGGGGAACTACAGGAGAAGGTCGCGGCCTTGGGTGTGCGTAACTTGCCACTGATAGTCGATGGGGATTTCAACTTAATCCGTTCGGGAGCGGATAAGAACAACGGGATTATTAACTGGACAAGGGTGTCCATGTTTAATAACGCGATAGCATCAATGGCCCTTAGGGAAGTGGCCCGCGTGGGCGCTCGGTACACTTGGACCAACAAGCAGCTTACGCCGGTTCGGTCAGTGCTTGACCGAGTTTTCATGTCCGCGGAGTGGGAAATGCTATTTCCCTTGTGCTCCCTACACGCTGAAACGAGGATCGGGTTGGACCACGTCCCTCTAATCCTCTCCTCGGGGGAGGAGAGGTCAAAACGAAGCCCTCGTTTTTTCTTTGAAACTGCGTGGTTTGAGCACCCGGAATTTGAGCAAATCTTCCTCTCCAAGTGGGAGACTTGTGTTGCCCGGATCGGGCACACGCGTGGGCCCATGGATTTCTGGATTGCCGCAGGAGCGGGGATGCGTGCGGCGCTCAAAGGCTGGGGGGCCAACTAGGGCCGTGAGGATAAGTTGCTCCGAGCGCGTTTGGTCGTGGACCTCGCCCGCATGGACGCTGCTGCGGACTCACAGGTCTTCTCGGAGCAAGACTGGGCTCAGCGCTACGCTGTAGAAGCCCAAGTTGAGTCCCTCCTACGCGCGGAGGAGGAGTACTGGCGTAGGCGCGGTGGAATCAAGTGGACGCTCAAGGGGGACGCGAATACAAAATATTTTCATGCCTATGCTAACGGCCGGCGCCGTAAATGCGCCATCCTGAGACTGCAATCTGAGCATGGGCTCCTTTTGCGTCAACAGGACATCGTCCGCCACATCTATGACTTCTACATCCAGTTGATGGGCTCCAGGGAGGAGTCCCGGGCTCGGGTGAGGTCGGATGTTTGGGATCCCGCGCTGCGGGTCACGGACGAGGAGAATGAAGGCCTGGGACTCGCTTTCCTTCCCCAGGAGATTAACCAGGCAGTCCTTGGGATGAAAACTGACACCGCCCTGGGTCCGGATGGGTGGCCGGTGGCGATGTTCAAAAGGTTTTGGCAAGTTCTCAAAGGTCCTATTTTTGAAGTTTGTAACGGGTTCATGCGTGGCTCAGTAGATATCTCTCACCTTAACTTTGGGATTCTTTCTCTTATCCCCAAAGTGCTGGGCGCAGATAACATTAGACTTTTTCGTTCTATTGCGCTTATCAATGTCCCGTTTAAAATTTGTTCTAAGGCTTGTGCTACGCGCTTGTCTCCGGTAGCTCATCGTATTATTAGTAGGAACCAATCGGCTTTTATTCGTGGTTGCAACATTTTGGAGGGGCCATTGGCCCTCCAAGAGATTGTTCACTCGCTCAAACGCACTCGCCAACCGACAATTCTTTTGAAATTAGATTTCGAGAAGGCGTACGATCGAGTGAACTGGGAGTTTCTCCGACAAATCCTTCTGGATCGAGGATTTTCGTCGGTTTGGGTTCACCGTATGATGCAATTGGTCTCGGGAGGCCAAACGGCGATTGCGGTGAATGGAGAAGTAGGGAACTTCTTTCACAACAAGCATGGGCTACGTCAAGGGGACCCAGCCTCACCGTTGCTCTTCAACTTTGTGGCGGATGCCTTGGGCGCCATGCTAGACAAAGCTCGATCTGTTGGCCACATCAGGGGAGTGGTCGGTAATCTGATCCCAGGAGGTGTGTCACACCTGCAGTATGCGGATGACACTCTTCTCCTTTTTGAGCCGGACGAACACCGTATCGCAATGGTTAAGGCCATCCTACTGTGTTTTGAACTCATGTCCGGACTAAAAATTAACTTCCACAAATGTGAAGTGGTGTCCATAGGGATGGACGCGGCCGAAAGTGAGCGGGTGGCCAACTTGCTTAATTGCAAACTTGGGAAGTTTCCGTTTACCTATCTCAGCCTCCCGATCACAGAGAAGAAATGCTCGATTGCTGATTGGGAACCTCTCAACACTAAGGTGGCGGACTGGGTTTGTCCGTGGAGAGGTCGATTTATGCCTTCAGGGGCAAGACTAATCCTTACTAACTCCAGTCTCTCGTCCCTACCCATGTTTGCCATGGGTATGTTCTTGATGGCTGATGGGGTCCACACGAAAATGGACACCCCGCGGGCACGTTTCTTTTGGGAAGGAGCGGGCCCTAAACGGAAATACCACATGGTTAAGTGGCAAGCCGTCTGTAGACCTAAAGCCCAGGGGGGCCTTGGGATCATCAACTCTAAGCTGATGAACATTGCGCTTATGTGCAAGTGGATCTGGAAGCTGTCCCAGGGAGGGACCGGCCTCTGGGTTGACCTCCTTCGTGCCAAGTATTTCCCGCATGGGAATTTCTTTGAGGCAACACCTCATGGGTCCCCTTTCTAGACCTCTATCCAATCCCTCAAACCATACTTTGCCAGGGGTGCGAGGTTCACTGTTAATAACGGCCGCTCCACGCGTTTTTGGCACGACGTTTGGATAGGCCAGCATCCTCTTTGGTCGGAGTTTACCCATCTCTATTCCATCACGGTTGAGCCCAACCAACTGGTTGCTTCGGCTCTTAGTGCCACTCCGCCCCCTATCTACTTCAGAAGGGAGCTTTTGGGGCCGGAGCTGGAAGATTGGGAGCGCCTGCGGGCTCTGATAGCGAATGTGCGGCTGTCGAGCTCCGCAGACGTGGTCTCTTGGAGACTTTCGGGCTCTGGCAAGTTCACTGTCAAGTCCCTGTATAGAGAGTTGTGCCGCGGCCATGCCCCGATGGCAGCCACGGGGCTTTGGAAGGCGCGAATCCGGCTTAAGATTAAGGTCTTCCTATGGCAACTATGCCAAGATCGCCTTCCTACCTCTATCAATATAGCCAAGCGCAATGGCCCTGCTTCCGGTCCTTGCGCTTTGTGTGATGACGCGGAAGATGCTGACCGCGTGTTCTTCCGGTGTCCTTTGGCGCGCTTTGCTTGGAGCGCGGTCCATGTGGCCGCTGGGGTGGATTGGGATCCACGCTCACGCTCTGAGCTTGTGTCATACCTATCGTCGATCCAGGGCCCTCTGCGCCGGGTCATGTGGACGTCTGCTTCGGCCATGTTATGGGCCTTATGGCATATTCGTAACAAGTTTACTATTGAGGGAGTGTTTCCCTCTCACCCTGCTGATGTAATCTTCAAATGCATCTTATTCTTGCAGCAGTGGGCACAGCTGGGAAGGCAACAGGAGTCTGATCTTCATCGCCAAGCTATCGCACGTCTTCGCTCCGTCTACTCGGCGTCTCGAGCCCCATCACCTCCGTTTGCTGCCTCATAGGGATGGGCAGTCCTTTTGGTCTTGGGTTCCCCCGAGCCTGCGCGCTCGTTAGTTTGGCTGGCTATGCCATGTAATGCACTTTATTTCGCCGTCGTGGCCTTTTGTGGCATGCCTTAGAACTTGGGTGACTAGCTTCGGTTCCGTTTGTTTGGTCTGTTCTGTTTGTGCACACTGCCTATGTGGAGGGCTTTATTAATTTAAAACCGGACGTCCCTGACGTCTATGTTCTAAACAAAGTTATTATAGTTGAATTTTATCTAATAATCATTTTAACTTTGTTCTGTAATCGAAGTTGTGCAATCATATATTTACTTTCATTTTGCAACCTACTGGGATTGCTGGATTATTGTACTTATAAACATCGTCATGCAATAGCTTATGTGGTTATAAAAAGATGCTTTACTCCCTGCAAAAAAAGATGCAGTACATAATTATCATCTTTTATTTGAGAAATTATTACACCAAATCAATCTGATGCTAATATGTATGCATAGATATAAACCGATGCTAACATTAAATTCTTGCAAAATTTAGCACTAAAAAATGCATAACATGCTTGTGTACAATAATGTTGAACTTTACAAAGGTTGCAATCTTCTGATTAAATTATACCGCGGCCAAAGTAATCTTCTATGATGATAGTAACCCACAAAAGCTCAAAAAATAGTGCTGCTACACAGATTTCTATTTTACTACGTTTAGAGCATCTCCAACAGCCGCCCAACACGCGGCGCGCTAAAAAAACATTTGCAGCGCGCCAAACACCTGTTTTTGCGCAACGCGGAGCGCTGGCTCCAGCGGCCGCTGCAAACTTTAGCGCGCATAGTAGCTCCAGCAGGCGCTGCAAAAGTACTGCACGCGCGCTCTCGCACAAACAACATATACACTCCAAAAAAACATATGCATAGATTAAAATAGATAAAAAACGATACATGCATATTTCACAATGTGTACATAGTTCATCATAGCATAGATAGATAAAAACTATGGTGCAACTAGATTAATGGCCAGCTCTTTTCGGCGATTCTCCCAGAATCGCCCCCCTCCCCAGCTTCTCTCAGAATCACCATTCCATTTTTTTACAATCCTATCTAATTCTCCCAGAATCACAATTCCATATTTTTTTACAATCCTATCTAGTTAAGATCTAATTAGATAGGATAGTAAAAAATATATGGAATGGCGATTCTGAGAGAAGCTGGGGAGGGGGGCGATTCTGGTAGAATCGCCCAAAAGAACTGGCTCTAAAACTACGGTGCAACTAGATAAAACTACGGTGTAACTAGAACCTACTCCGAGTCGTCATCATCATTCTCGCTGGTGTCGTCCGAGGTAGAGAGCCACGCGTCTTCCCAACCAGGATCGTCTGAGTCGAAGAACGACTCCCCACCCGCGTTAACGAGATCGCACTGCGCCTCCGCGAGTGCCATCCGCCAACGCCTGTTCGCCTGCTCCGCGCGGCGCCTTGCCGTCCTCTCCGCCCAAAAGGCATGTTCGTCGGCGATGTCCTGGGGGTAGCGCCGGCGCCACTCCGCCATGGCTCGCTCGTCCTCCTCGGCGACGAGGAGGCTGCGCTGCCGCCGACGGTGTTCCTCACGGTCCTGGTCTATTACAAGACGAGGCAGAGGGGCGACGCACTGCGCCTGCTCGCACGTCCAGACGTCATCGAAGTTCATCTGCGCGCGAGGCCTCTAGAGGCGCCACGCCGTCGCGTCATACGTGCAGGCGGCCTCGTGCGCAGTCTCGAACATGCCGAGGCCGAGGCGGACGTCGCCGGACCGAATCTCAGCATAGAAGGCGTCGGAGGGGCACTTGCGAACGCCGCGGTAGCCCGAAGATCCCCGACGGCGTGGCGGCATGATGGCGTGGTGGTGGCGCGTCAGTGGCGGGGCGAGGAAGCGGCAGAGGAAGCGGGGAGAGCGCGCGTGACAGTGTGGATAGTGATGGGAGGCCACATGGCGAGCGCTGCAATTTATAGGCGCGCCGTAAGCGGTGCGCCAAATCTAGCGCGCGACCGCCCGCTTTCTCCTCCGCACGCGCTAGTTTACCGCCACCGCTGGAGCGCACAAAAATGTTTCGCGCGCGGGGGTTTTTTGCCGCCGCTGTTGGAGTTGCTCTTATTTACGAATATAATATATCAAGAACTTGTTGATTACTAATATTGTGATATTTGGTGATTGTCAGCTATGTATACTCTATATTTACATAAGTACATATTTGCTGGAGAATTCGAAGGGTGGTTGTATATTCTCATATTAGTATAACCAAAATCATTCTTCAATAGCTTGTGTTGTGGAAAAATTCTTAAAATAATCATAACCTTAAATTTCCTTCGGCAAATTCGTGCTAAATTGATACATTTATAATTTGATGCTAATATTTGAAATTTCATGAACAAATTAGCACCGACCAATTACATATAAAAAGACCACACTTGTCCATTATCACTCAACAATCTTGGCAAATTGTCTAATGTAACAACCCAATCTCAAACAATAGTCTTTCCACACATTTTTGTATCATCGTGTTTCATTATAGATGTCGACAAAACATACTATCAAAATGCACCAAAGAAAATGACCTATTAATACATAGATGTATATATTTTCTGGTAGTTGACAATGTTGACATAACAAAGTTTGCAGTAAAGCCTTCACTAATATGTTTTACCTTCTCATGCCATAAATCTTGGCTGCATGGCAACACCATCGTATAGAAAGATATAACCATGACAGGAAATTCACCACACTAAACCTGCAATCTTAAATAATTCAGAAATTTCATCCACATATATTAAGTGCATTAGGATGTCCAGTTCCATCTCCTTCATAAGGATTAGCTAGCAGTTGTTCTATCATACTCGAAGGAATTTCGTAACCAATATTTTCAATAGGTGCAGTAGGTTGAGGGGCAACTAATTGCGGTTTCGGTCGAGGTGAAGATACCCTGAACAAACCCCTCAAAGAATAGTTCTCCATAGTAACAAGTGACAATAAATTTCAGTACGTAGTAATAATTTTTTCTTACCGATTTCCACTTACCAAGAGCTCTTCACTCCCTAGATATGGCGCCAGAAAAGAGTCTTGATGACCCACAATTATAGGGGATCAATCGTAGTCCTTTCAATAAGTAAGAGTGTCAAACCCAACGAGGAGCAGAAGAAAATGACAAGTGGTTTTCAGCAAGATAATCTCTGCAAGCATTGAAATTGTTGGTAACGAGTAGTTTGATAGCAAGATAATTTATAACGAGCAAGTGATGGTAACGGTAAATAAAGTGCATCAAGGTAGCCCAATCCTTTTGTGGCAAAGGACAGACCAAAACGGTCTCTTATGATAAGGAACGCGTTCTTGTGGGTACACATGAATTTCATCTAGTCACTTTCATCATGTTAGTTTGATTCATGTTCGCTACTTTGATAATTTGATATATGGGTGGACCGGTGCTTAGGTGTTGTTCTTACTTGAACAAACCTCATACTTATGATTAACCCCCTCGCAAGCATCCGCAACTACGAGAAAAGTATTAAGATAAAATCTTACCATAGCATTAAACTTTTGTATCCAAATCAGTCCCTTACGAAGTAGCGCATAAACTAAGGTTTAATCTTCTGTCAATCTTGCAACCTCATCTAATAACTACTCCACAAATCATTCCCTTAGGCCCTAATAAGGTGAAATGTCATGTAGTCGACATTCACATGACACCACTAAGGCAATCACAACATACATATCATCAAAATATCGAACACATATCAAGTTCACATGATTACTTGCAACAAGATTTCTCCTGTGACCTCAAGAACAAAAGTAACTACTCACAAATAATAATCATGCTCAAGATTAGAGGGGTATTAAATAGCATAATGGATCTAAACATATAATCTTCCACCAAATAAACCATCTAGTAATCAACTATAATATGTAATCAACACTACTAGTCACCCACGAGCACCAATCTAAGGTTTCGATACAAAGATTGAAGACAAGAGATGAACTAGGGTTTGAGACGAGATGTTGCTGTTGAAAATGTTGATGGAGATTGCCCTCCCAAAGATGGAAGAGTTGTTGGTGATGATGATGACGATGATTTCCTCCTCTGAGAGGAATGTTCCCCTGGTGGAATTACTCTACCAGAGCGCAAAAGTGCTCCTACTCAAGTTCCGCCTAGAGACAGCGTTGTCCCTTCATCCCAAAAGTCCCCTCCTGATTTTGTCTAGGTCAAAATGACATATATACCAGAAGATGGGCACCAAAGATGGGCCGAGGAGGCCACAACCCACCAAGGTGCGCCCGGGGGCCTGGCGCACCCAGGTGGGTTGTGCCCACCTGGTGGGCCTCCTCCGGTAGTTATTTGCTCCAGTATTTTTCATATATTGCAAAATAATTCTTCGTAAATTTTCAGCTCATTTGGAGATGTGCAGAATATGTAACTTTGATGTAGCTTTTTCAAGTCCAGAATTCCAGCTGCCGGTATTCTCTCTCTTTGTGTAAACCTTGCATATTATGAGAGAAAATGCATTAGAAATACTTCAAAAATCATTATTATGCATAAAAACATTATAAATAACAGTAGAAAAGCATGATGCAAAATGAACGTATCAAGACACACACCGACCGCTAGCAGCATCCGCCGCCAACGGCGTCCACCTTGCACCACGACCTTCACCTCACATGGAGACCCGTTGCACCACCACCTCCACGCGGACGACCATAGATGCCGCCATCGCCTTGGATCGACAAGGCTCTAATGCCAATTGTTGGCGCCGCATCCTCGCAGCACCGTTTCTTCTTCTACCTCACAATCTCTCTACTCTCTTGTTTCTCTCAAGAACACACCATGAGAAACAGCTCAAAGAAAACACACACACACACACACACACACACACAAGAAGGATGTCAGAGATGCCTTTGCCCAGAGCACTTCCTTCTTCTACCAACACAAATGAACTTGTTACACAACCTATTAGTAGTGCACGACACAAGCCAGCCGCACCACGACTAGCTCCACTAGCCGGTACAAATGGCCACTAGCAATCCCATGACTCAACCACACGGCTCGGCCATCTCGTCACTTCCTGGAGACCACGTCTGATTACTAGGATCTCCTCTAAGACAATCTATCAACTAACTCTATCCATGCTTGTACGTGTGATTCACTCCTCCTATTATGTAGGCTTGTAACTAACTAACTATTGGATGCAGACTCACACACATACTTGGTGCCATACATGCACAACACCAAGATGACACCTCTTAACATGACTAACAAGCTTTGCAACGTGTACAATGCCGCAACTTCATCTACATGTACAATGACCACATATCTAGGTTTGCACATGCCGCAGCTTCATCTACATGCAAACTCAGAAATAAAACCATGATGAAAATCTAAACAACGAGGTTAAGTATAACAATCCACTGGGCCAATACACCAGGCTGACTAGTATGTGTAGAACTAGTAGAAGCCTACATGAACGCAATCACTGACCTTACATAAAACTTCACCAAGCCATGCCATGAACCAAGCCTAACAGGCACTGAATCTTAGCGGTTGCAAGTTGTACATGTACAAGTATTATACTAGGTACAAATTATAGAAAATTTCAGGTGTGGCAGGAGCCAAACATTGCCAAATAGCGGGCACCGCCCCTGCATGTAGCAAGAACTTTTTTGATGTTGCAAGAACTTTTTCCCATCACAATAGAAAAGAAGATTCTGCAATGGTCTTCTATGGATAGATAAAACCTTCCTTTGTCCTGCAAGGTCCTCTGGTTAAATATTTTCTTATGATCTCATCTTGCTTCCTAGGATTTTTAATGTACTGTAATATTCTTTTTCGATTAGCTGGATTGAAAGGAAGTTCATCCAAATTAATTCCTGCCAGGGTAGTAGTACCACGTGATCTTGTCTTTAAGTTGCCACAGTTATTTTCACAAATATTAAAGCTAAAATGAAATCAAACATCAAAACAAATAAATAGGATGAACTTGAAATTGTTCAAACTAAATATATTACAAATAGAATTATGATCTAGAATGTAAAAATAAAAATATGCTAATCAAAATAAACAAATAAATGTTCCCATTCCTTATCTTCGTCATCCTTTTCATCCTCTGAGCCGTCATCGGAGTCATAAGAACATATTTCCTATCTATAGTATGATAGACTTCTAAACTTCATGG
Source organism: Triticum dicoccoides (assembly GCF_002162155.2). NCBI lineage: Eukaryota > Viridiplantae > Streptophyta > Magnoliopsida > Poales > Poaceae > Triticum > Triticum dicoccoides. The sequence goes on from NC_041388.1 coordinate 32,417,897, forward strand.
TCAACACGTGTCTATCATCACATGGAAAAACAAGGATTACAACCCACACTCCAACATCTAGTAATTCATGAAGTCTCAGAAAAAGACTCCATGCACCCCCGTTGATTTCTAGGCGGCCATCTCTTCTAATATGGTAATCACTTTGAATTAACTGGACTATTCATCTATTCATTTCCAACCAGCACTACTGGAATCAGCTACTTTGCCATCTGCCAGCTCTTTGCCGTCTGCTAGCAGACGACAACAAAGCCTTTTGCCATCAGCTACCGAAAAGCAGACGACAAAGAAACAGCGGACAACAAAACAGGCCTTTGCCATCTGCCAACTCTTTGCCGTCAGCCAGCTGACGGCAAAGAGGGAGGTGGCCCCCACCCCCAGCCCGTTTAGAAAAAACTTAACGCCCCACCTCTTTGCCATCCGCTAGCGAACGACAAAGATAGATAAAGGCGAACGACAAAGAGCGGCGGACGACAAAGAGCAGACTAATTAACGGACCCCACCCCCGCCCGTTACTCTCTCTACTCTCCGTCTCTCCTCCCCGACGCCCACGAGATCCCCACCCACCGGCGCCCCCGCCGCCCGGCGCCGCCCCCGCCC
>NC_041388.1:32419461-32468308 GCF_002162155.2 Triticum dicoccoides
CTGACACGACACCCTGATCCCCCGACCCCGAAACAGCACCCCAACCCCGACACGGCACCCCGACACGACACCCCGACCCCTGACACCTCCCGAAAAGGTGTTCTTTGGCCTTCCAGAGGCCGAGGGGATCATATATTAGTGAATTATTAGTTAGGTCATATATTTTTCGATTTTGTTATGAAAACATCATATATAATTGTGTTGATCGGGTAGATTTAAATGTGCAGTTATTTCATCGCTGCGAGGTTTGGTGTTCGACGACCTCGCCGTGCGTTTGATGAGCTTTGCCCCTTCGTTCGTGGGTGAGCACAAATGACATGTCCTCCTCCCCCATTAATTATTTGCTCCATTCCGGTGTTCGTGCCGAAGAAACTTGATAGCTAGCTATATATGTGTCTTGAATCATCAGTATGCATAACCAATATGTGTCTCCCGTTCGAAAGCGTCATAGTTATAAATATGCATGCATTTGCATATTTACAACCTTGATTCTTTCGAATTGTCCAACGCTATCCATGGACAGCCCGAGTATGTGTAGATTGGGTTCATTTTCCCATATGCTTTGCTCCGGATCCGACGCATAAATTTCGTCAGTGCCTCCCCTATTGTTCTCCGGGTACACATTCTCTCTGTTTATTGCAGAGACGTGTATTAGGAGAACAGCGGGGAGGTGCTGCCGAAATTTTACATCGGATCCGGAGCATAGCATGGGAAAATGAACCCAATCTACACATACTCGGGTGGGATTAGGACCTATCATTACCTATTAGAGTGTAGGTTACATGGACGTAATAAATTTGACAAAGTAGATCAACTGATTAATATATACATGGTGAATTATATATATAATTGTTGTGTGTCCAGTAGCTCTGAAAGTCAAGATGAGTGATCGTGCTACCGGTCACACTGGTCAGAACAAATGGAGCGCTGAATGGTTCACAAAAACCAAGGGGTTTGTGCAAGCCGCATTTGCAAATGGCCAGAGGAAAACCTGGTGCCCCTGTTTCCGGTGCGGCAATTGGGAAAAGAGGCCGAAATGGGCAAACACCTGCAGAAGAGTGGTTTTACACCCGATTATACGGTGTGGACATTTCATGGTGAGTCTGCCCAACATGACCGAGCTGAGGTGGATCGTCGTCGCACCGACGAGCATGGTACCGGGATGGAAAACATGGTGTAAGACTATGATGATGCTCGGCATTCGGACGAGGAGATGGAGGAATCTGCAAAGGCCTTCAATGAAATGTTGGAGTCTTCAAAACGTCCGCTCCACGAGAACACTGAGCTTTGTCAGTTGGATGCCATCTCACAAGTAATGGCTCTGAAGGCTCAGTTCAACTTGGGTAGAGCATGCTACGACGCAATTATGGAAGTATTTGGACGCTTTCTACCCAAAGGCCATGTAATGCCTGCAAACCTGTACCAGTCAGACAAAATCCTCCGTGCACTGAAGATGCCCTATGAGAAGATACATGCCTGTGAGAAAGGATGTGCCTTATTTAGGCTTGACTATGCGGACTTGAACTATTGTCCCATTTGCAAGTCTTCCAGGTATATTGTGGTAGACAACGGTATGAGTGAGAAGACACAGACCAAAATCCCCGTTAGTGTTCTTCGGTATATGCCAATCATACCAAGACTTCAACGTCTTTTCATGGTCGAAGAGACGGCCAGACAGATGACATGGCACAAAACAGGCAAAAGAACCGAACTAGATGCATATGGGAATCTGATGATGGTACACACATCGGATGGTGTTGCATGGAATTTTTTTGATGAATTACATGCTGAGAAAGCGACAGATCCGAGGCATCCTCGAGTCGGCATCAACACGGATGGGTTCAGTGTGTTTGGTATGACGGCAGCCCAATATAGTTGTTGGCCCATATTTGTCTTTCCACTCAATCTCCCCCCGGACAGATTATGCAAAGAAAGAACATTTTCCTGACGTTGATAATTCCAGGGCCCAACTATCCGGGGAAAAATATGAATATGTACATGCAACCGCTTAAGGACGAATTGTAAGAAGCCTGGGATAATGGGTTCAAGACATACGACGCCTATAGCAAACGGAACTTCATAATGCGTGTGTGGTACATGTACTCGACGCATGACTTGCCGGCGTATGCGCTATTCGTTGGCTGGTGTGTGCATGGAAGGTTCCCGTGTCCCACATGCAAGGGAGCTCTTGAGTTTCGTTGGCTTCAGGCCGGTCGCAAGTTTTCTTGCTTCGACATGCATAGACAGTTCCTGGATCCTCGCCATAAGTTCAGGAAAGACAAGAAGAACTTCATCAGAGGTACAGTTGTCAAAAACTCTGCACCACCTGCGTTGACAGGCCAACAGACCCTGGATCAATTAAACGCTCCCGAGCCAGATCCACAACGTCCAGGGTACTTCAAGGGGTATAATTCTAAGCACGCCTGGACTCACAAAACATGCTTATGGGATCTGCCTTACTTCAAAGACCTCATTTGCCCACACAACATCGACGAGATGCACACTGAGAAGAATATCACAGAGGCACTTTTTGGTACATTGTTCGGCATAGATGGGAAGTCAAAGGATAATACTAAGGCTAGAGTCGATCTGGAGGCGCTATGTGATAGGCCGTTACAAAACATGAAAGAACCGAAAGGAAAGCAGAACTGGACGAAGCCAAAGGCATGGTTCAATCTTGGAAGGCCAACTATGAGGGAAATTATCTTGTGGGTGAAAATGCAGTTGATGTTCCCCGATGGGTATGCAGCGAATCTAAAGAGGGGAGCGAGTCTTGATAAATTGAAGATATTTGGTCTCAAGAGTCATGATTAGCACATATGGATTGAGCGGGTAATGCCGGTGATGTTGCGTGGCTTCATCCCTGAGGATGAATGGCTAGTACTGGCAGAACTCAACTATTTCTTCCGTGTTCTTTGTGCGAAAGAACTATCGCCTGGCGTGCTAGAAGAAATGGAAGAGTTGGCGTTGGAGTTGATCTGCAAGTTAGAGAAGATCTTTCCACCGGGCTTCTTTAAGCCAATGCAACATTTGATTTTGCATCTCCCGACCGAGGCAAGATTGGGGGGGGGGGCCCGTGCAAAATCGTTGGTGCTACCCAACTGAGAGGATGCAGAAGACGTTTCGAGAAAAATGTAAAAATAAACGAAGAATTGAAGCATCGATGGCTGAGGCATTCATCACTGAGGAGGCGGCAAACTTCGTGACAGCACACTACGAAGCCAAAAATCGTCATTTGCATAATCCGAAGCCTCGGTACAATGCTGACGACCCTAAAAAGGGTGGATCCAACCTCAACCTATTCAAAGGGAATCTCGCACCAGCTAGTGTTTCAAATCCAGTATCTTTGGATAACGAAGAATGGCGGACCATTTCGTTGTATATCTTCAACAACCTGATAGAAGTGCGGCCGTATATCGAGTAAGTTCTCGGTACATTGTTTCACAACTTCTATTTCCTTTGAACTGCTCTTATTCCTGGATATTTCATACAGTCGATACGTTGCCATATTCTCGTATGGAGCGGTGATCCAAAAGGATTTCGTCGAAGAGTATGAGCTTCTCGCAAAGCAAGGAGGCGGCTATCCCGGTTTCATCTCTTGGTTGAAACAAACAGTAATTTCTATTAGACAATTTCATTTCATTCGCTAATTTGTGCGTAATGCAACAATCCTTTCATATTAAACTTGTAGGCTAATTCAGAGTCTATGAATGCCGAATTGAGACAAGTCGCTAATGGTTTTGACTATAAGGTCCGTTCATTTGACAAATACGACATCAACGGGTATCGCTTTCGTACCTATGGCAAAGAGCTATCTATGGCCGACCGAAAGTCTACAAATTATTGTGTATCTGCTATCGGCGAAGGAGGTACCGAGTATTATGGGAGAGTTGAAGCAATTTATGAACTTCTATTCTATGGTGAAAACCCACCGAATGTCGTAGTCTTCAAATGTTATTGGTTTCAGCCGAAGGAGACTAGAAGGACTCATGAACATATAGGGCTAGTTGAAATCAACCAAAGCACCCATTTAGATGTTCCTGATGTCTATATTACGGCTCAACAGGCGACCCAAGTATTCTATCTACCATGGGCCTGCCAAACTAATCCAAATCTGAAAGGTTGGGATGTCGTTTATGAAGTGCCGCCACGTGCTAGACTTTCTCCCCCAAAGGAAGAGGATTATGAACCTCACATTAACCCAGACACATATGAAGGAGAATTCTTCCAAGAGACATGTCTTTCCAAAAAGCGTTTCAAGAACCGCTATACTTCACCCCAAAACATTAAAGTAGACAGTGACAGTGAATCCGACACCACCCCAGAGGAGGAACAAGAAGAGCCGGAACAAGAAGAGGTTACTGCTGCGGATGATCTATCAATGCTTGACCGATTACGTCAAGGTGGGCTTGCACATGTTGATGCCACTGAACCCTATGAGCCCATCATTGATTATAGTGATGATGATGATTATGCATTTATTGATGATACTGATCGAGATTATTAGTAGTGTCAGGTATTCAATTTTTTTATGTTGTACTTGATGATGATACACTTAAGTGATATACATATTATTATTCATGTCGGTATTTTTTTATGTTGTAGCTAATTTCGTTTATTCCTTGTCATGGCAGGTGTTGAAAGATGGTGGGCGCTGGTCGGGAGCGCGCCAAGGCCCCTTCGTCGTTGGCGTGTGGTGTGAGGTCTTCCATTCCACACGCACCTCTCCGCCGAGCGTTGCTGGACAGTACGACGACACCGCCGGGCCCTTCTTCATCGACCGCGGTGCCCAGCAGGGGCGAGGTAAGAAGAAGAGAGGAGGTGGAGCACGTGGTCGCGGGAGAGGAGGTAGGGTGACTGCTACGGCGCCTTCCTCGCCGCCACCCCCAGCTGTTTCACCCAAGCACGTGACTGCTAGGGTGGACTCATCCGAGGAGGAGGCTACACGGACTCCGGTCCACGAGCCTCCGGTCCACGGGTCTTCGGCCCACGAGCCTCGGGTCGACGGGCCGTCGGCCCATGAGACCCCGGAGGAGCACACGTTTGGATGGGGTACCTGGACGGATCAGCCCGAGGAGCCGAGTGGCCATGCTGATGATGGCGGGGAGCCGACTAATATTGAGGAGGAGGGGGGCACCGTCTACCAGCGTGGTTGTACACGGCTCCCGTCTGTGCCGGCGACCCGCGAGCAGAGGTGGTTGATTTTCCCTGATGGGGAGAGGTAAGTGCATTTAATATTTTTGTACCTTTTGCATTCATGTTTCTTCAAATAACTAATGCGTTGGCCTTGTCATGCTGCAGGGGTTGGGACCACCATCATAGTGTCCGCCGGCCCAACTCCATGCTTGGAGTTCTTTGTCGGCAAAACTTCCCGGGGTTTGTCACGTTGCCTAGTGAGAGTCGGCTTCCAGAGCTTGGATTGAGTTGGGAACACTACTTGGCTGCCTCGGCCCCGCCGGGTGAGATTATTGATGGTGTCTTGTGCAAGACGAGGGCAGACGTGGTGATCAGAAAGTTCTGGATAATTTCTCCTTTACACAATTAAAAATCTTCAACTAGCTAGTTATTAATTGTACTAATCAATATTGTCTCATTTGATTGCAGACGTTCTACAGGTGTGAGGAGGGATACGAGGAGGAAGCGACAAATGTTATCGATAACGTCTGCAAGCACCTACTACAGAACTTACGGCACGAGGCTCGGGTGCAGGCTGTTTGAGACTACTACGCCTCACGTGGTATCAAGAAGACCAAGCCGGCATGCCGCAAGAAGTTCTTGAGTAAGGAGCAGTACATGAAGGTAATTCTTAAGGCCTTCTACTTACTTCCTTCATTTAGTAATTCATAACCGTAGCGCTCAAGTTTCTATTTGCTAACTTAGGCCCCTCCGAGATGGTGTGCGGATCGGATGGATTGTTGGGAGGTGTTGGTCAATGAGTGGTGCTCAAATGAATGGCTAGCCCTCCACAACGATGCCAAGGACAAACGTGCCCAAATGGAAGGTGTGCCACACCATCAAGGCAGCTCCAACTTATTTCAGTTCGGGCGGAACTGGGTATGCGGTTTGCTTCATGATTCATGCAATTCATTCATCATGCTAGCTTTAGCCCTTTAATTACTAATTAACTTTGTTTCTCTCTTTCAGGCACACTACAACAAGGTAGATAAGGTGCCAGAGGTGTACGACCTGTATGCCATGGCCCACACTGGCCCTTACAAGAAAGTCAAGGCATTCTCTGCGTCTGACCTCGATGATCCAAAGAACTTCACCAACATCTCCTCCCATGACAAGCTCGTGCAATATAGAGATCAGGGGAAGGCGAGGAAAGGGGATGACTTTAACCCGAGCCAGGGTCCCATTGATACAGAGCTGCTGATGATATCTGGTGGCGGGAGGTCCCATGGCTCCATAGCAATAGGAGATGGACTTATCCGTTGTCCTAGCACTCTCCCGGAGATCAAGGCACGCCAGTCGAGCTCCACTCCTGAGATAAGGCCTCGTGAACGGCCAGTCCAACTCGCCTTCAAGGTTAGTTATACGTACTCAGCTATCTTTCTCCATTACATTGTGTGCGCTTCCATCAATGATTACAAATGGTCATGTGAGTGGTGTTGCAGGCTGCTATATAGAGTGAGAGAGATAAAACGGAGAAACTTCTGGCGGAGGCGGCGGAGAGGCAGCGGGAGTTGGAGGAGAGGACGACAAAGATGTTGGAGGAGGAGAGGGCACGGAATGACATGCAGGCAAGGGCCATGTATGAGCTCCTTGTAGTAAGTTTCTTCTGCAGATTAGCCAAAACATTCATGTAGTGTTTGTCTCATTACTAACTAGTATGACTGTGTTTGTCAAAACCAAATGTGTAGTCTGTGTGTGAGAAGTCCGGTCAGACCGCTCCACCGATGCCAGTGATTGCTCCTGGAACCACGGTGAGTTTAATTTGAATGGACATTACTTGCTAGTCTTAACATTTGAGTGTCATCATGGTAACGAGACATTGGTAATGATCATTGGTGCATCATAACTCCAGACAAGCATCGCACGATCCTTCTCCAGCTACTGGCACGAGCCAGCCCGCTCCTACACCTCCATGATCACGGTAAGTTTCTCTAGTGTTTTGCTTAACAAATGCATAAAGACCTAGACTTAGCTTTATTTCCTCCAATATGCTTACCATAATGACCTAGAGTTAGCTTCTTTTCCTCCAAAATGACTTAATAAGCATACTGACCTCCAAAACCATCCATTTTACCTAAGTTAGCTCTAAAACAATTTGTACTTAGCTTACTTATGTCAAAAGTTAGATAATTAGCTTAGTTAGCTCATAAACGATCCATTTTACCTAAGTTAGCTCTAAAATAACTCATTTTACCTTAGTTAGCTTATAAATGATCCAGTTTATCCAAGTTAGCTCTAAAATGACCTATTTTACCTAGATTAGCTCCTAAATGACCAATTTCACCAAAGTTAGCTCATAAACGATCCATTTCACCTTAGTTAGCTCAAAAACGATCCATTTCACCTTAGTTAGCTCATAAACGACCCATTTCAACTAAGTTAGCTCATAACTAATCCATTTCACCTAAGTTAGCTCAAAAACAATCTATTTCAACTTAGTTAGCTCAAAAACGATCCATTTCACCTTAGTTAGCTTATAAACGACCCATTTCAACTAAGTTAGCTCATAAACAACACATTTCAACTTAGTTAGCTCATATATGATCCATTTCACCTAAGTTAGCTCATAAATGACATATACTTCTTGTTCTAGTCTTCTTCTTGTTCTAGTCTTCTTCTTTTTCTAGTTTTCTTCTAGTCACCTATTTCTAACTTTCTTATTTGCTATTTTGCAGATTTCATTCACTTCATGGAAGCTAGCTTGCTATAATGAAGTGCTTGTTTTTCTTTGCTGAAACTTTGCATTGTATCTAGCTTGCTATGATGAAACTTTGCATGGTAATATGTATATGGATGGAACAATGTGTATGGATGGAACTTGAAGGAACTTGCTTATGTATGAATGGAGGAAACTTAATTATGTGCTGGATATGTGATATGTTTGCTGTTAAATAGCCCTATGAAATATATCTATATATGTCATATATATTTGTTGTGAAAATTGTTGGATTAAAAAAAATAAAAAAAGAGCCAATATGCAGGCTCTTTGCCGTCTGCCACCGACGGCAACGGGCTCTTTGCTGTCAGCCGCAGATGGCAAAGAAGCCACGTGGCAGCCAACTGTGCTTCCTGGGAGCTGACCCATTTGATCAGTTTGCCTACAGTGGTAGACGGCAAAGAGTGAACAATTTTGCCGTCAGCGGCGGACGGCAAAGGCCTGCCATGTAGTGACGTCTAACTGACATCATACGGCGGACGGCAAAGGCAGGACAAATTTTGCTGTCAGCGGCAGATGGCAAAGGCCTGCCGTTAGCCACCTAACGGACTAACAACGCATTTTTGCCGTCTGCTGCTGATGGCAAAGGCCCCTTTGCCGTCAGCCGCATAAAGCGGGCGACAAAGTAGCTGTTTGCCGGACCTTACTTTGCCGGAGCCTGTTGCCGTCCGCGGCAGACGGCAAAGACCTTTGCCGTCCGCTGTTCAGGCCTTTGCCGTCCGCCGTGACAAACGACAAAGTAGCTGAGTCCTGTAGTGCAGGTAGTACTATATTGTTGTAACCCAAGCCTGCCAACTATTCGCCTCTGGAGAACCTGAAATTTGTTAAATGCATGTATTAATTTTTTATTATGGTCTTACATAGTAAATATATTGAAGAGTGAATATAATTGCTAACCATATGATGGTCATGATGTTTCACCAGTGAGACAATGGACCCGCGCTAGGTAATCATCCCACCTCTGTAGAATGGCGTGCATGTTTCGGACTTGCATGTTATAGTTATGTTATAGTGGTTGCTATAGGCGCCCGTTCTTTCTCCTTTCTCGTAAATGTCGGCTATATTTAAATAAGATGTTAAGCATCGTCCTTTATATATCATTATCGAACAAAAATATATATAATAATAAAATATACTTATGGATCAGGCGCTTGGCTTCGCCGTTTGGATGTCTTGCTGAAAGGTACATGGCGAAATACACACTATTATAACAAAAATGTATGGTTTCTCCTGTTTTGACATCGTAGTCATAACAGAAAGCGTCCCATCGAATTCTGCCGATTTGATATCCATCACCGTTCTCTCTTACGTGTGTCATGTATGTTGATCTCTCATGTGTTTGGACTGAGAAATATCGTGTGATATAGTATCTAAACTGCCTTACACCGCGGCATGGAACATTCTAGGGATAATTGGTTTTATGCATTCTATAGAGAATGAGTAGACGCAGTTAGTTATATGGCATATCTTATAAAGGAAATAATACACATTTTCTTATTTACAATTACTTCACATATATGATGAAAGATCCACATAGACGATTTAAACTTAATATACTAAAATAACATTTAGTATAAATATATACCTACCACTACATATATGAAAAAAATACTTTGACTCATCATCCCTTCATAATGAGTATTCAGAACTATGGCCCAGAATTGAGCCACTTGTTCATGATCAAAGGTACATGGTTGTACCCTAGTTCCACATGTATCACACATGTCAGTCATTTGATCCTTTAAGTACTCTTGAGGTTTTGTGTTATAAACACACTAATTGACTGAATAGCTCTATCTTTCTAAGAGATGATATCTAATTTACATCTATTTATAGAGTAGGATACGGAGTTAGTGCATTGATAGAAAAAGTTCATATTAATTTTGTTTTGTCGTAAAATTCTAATGGACAAGAATAGTTCAAGGGGTCAATCAAAGACCTGTTTTTTGGTTCAACACGTACATAGGGCACTAAATTTTCATCCATCCTAGGGCTGGACCAAAAGATCGTATCTCGCGAGCATAACCCATCGCTCGATAGTTCGGCTCATTAAGTTCGTGGCTCGCTTCTTAATGAACATAGCCAATCATCGATTTCAGCTTGTTAAGCTTAAAGAGCTTGACGAACAAGCTAACGAGTTTCACGAGTAGCTCGTTAAGCTTGTTAGTAACAACACAACACATATTTTCATCTTACGTGACAAAAAAATTATAGTACGTCAACCCATCTATTCAATCTAATCTATATAAGAGGCAACATACTAGTACATTTCCTTTTGTAGTCACCATCTTTCTTCTTAAAAACCACATCTACATACTCATCATTTAGACCGTAACACATCAGAATCTGTTAACGAGCTTTCGCGAGCGCTCACTAGCTGCACGAGCTTAACGAACCTAGCCGAGCAGGGTTTTCTGCTTATTAAACTTAACGAGCTTAACGAGCCAAGCCTTAACGAGCACCTGCGTAACGAGCATGAGCTTAACGAGCCGAGCAGCTCGCTAATCCACTCCTAATCCATGCCACCAAAATTGTGCAAACGCTTCCACGCCAGCAATGGCTGCCGTGAAAATTGTTTTTGGCCCAAAAAAACTTTTAGCAGCGTGTGGGCTACAGTAAACGCGTCCAATATATTCACAACTTAGCAGCATTCCGGACCGACGGTGAGCGCTGCTAACGCTGTAGCAAACCTGCAGCGCGTATACGGTGGACACGCCGATAGCGCAAAGCGCAAAGCGCTTAGCGCGTATATGGTGGACACACAGCTGGCGAACGCTGCTAACGTGCTGCATGCTGGTCACTAACCGCGTTCGGTGGGCACGGTGCTACTGGTTTGCTACCAACGGCACTGTACTAGCGGCGCTCGGGTCGGACGCTGCTATAGGGCAATGTTGAATGCCACTAATTAGATGTTTCTCTACTAGTGATGTTAGCTCATATCTGAGAACACTTTTTTTACGATCTTTGTCATATTTCAAATTTGTTAATTTTCCTAGTAACTATGTCAACAATGGTGACACAATGCGAATGTTTTACATTTTTTTAATTTAATTTCAATTTTGTATGGTGTTTCAAAATGTGGTCAAAATTGCCGGCATGACCGTTTGTAGCTATGGGTGGAGTCTTGCCAAACTTTTGGTGGATCACTAATGAAATAGATACCTGTGTTCCTAAAAACATTTTTTGAAAACAAATAATGAGCAAACTATGAGGCAATTGTAGTTCAAATTTGACCTGCTTGCTACTCAATCAACATAAATTTTTCACTTTGACAAGAGGTGGATGGAAAGCTTATGACACACAATCATTTGGTCAATTGTAAATTAAATATGGTAATATTTTTAAAAATTGATGTGGTCATTTTGCAATAAATATTTGGTAGGTTCTTCACAAAAAACCTGTTTTTGGCACTCGGGAAATGGAAAATGAATTTTTTGTGCAAACAAAAATGAAAACTCCCTATGGCAACATCATTTGTCATTCGAAGATGCACCCTTGTGCATAATCTGATATCATTTGAATAAATTATGCCATGAATGTGTCTACAATATTGTTCCGTTGGTTGAACGCCATAAATCTTCATACATGATAGCACATTCATGAGAACACTTTTAAAACATATTTGTTTTAGTTCAAGTTGGTTATTTTTCTTGGAAACTAGGTCACATATAATGACACAATGAAGGTTTTCCATTTCTATTTATTTCTTATGACGGTTTCAAAATGTGGTCAAAATTGACGGTATGACTATTCATAGCTAGGGGTTGAATCTTACGAAACTCTCGGTTGATCTCTGATGAACTAGCTACTTATGTACCTAAAAATATTTTTTGCAAAAAATCATGAGCAAACTATCCAGGACATGTAGTTTAAATTTGACCCGCTTCTAGCTGAATCGACAAAAAATTGCGGTTTTGATGAGAGGTGGATGAAAACCTTTGGACATGTAACTCTTTGATTATTTGTACATAAATATGGTCTAATGTTTTTTTCAATGAACTGGTGCCATTTTGCAACAAATATTTCGTAGTGTTCTTCACAAAATACCCATTTATTACACTCCAAAAATAGAAAATGATTTTTTTGCATAGAACTGAAAACTCCCTTCGGTAAGATTGTTTCTCATTCAAAGGTGCACGCTGTTGGTAAAAGTAGTAGAAAACAAAAAAACGTTGCCCTACGATCAAACAAGAACACTATAAAGATGCAATAAACGGTTTAGATCAGATCGTTACCGACTCCGATTTGCAGCAGAAGAAGATGAATCGGTGTAGATCGTACTTGGTGTCCCTCGAACCATAGATGAAAGATCCCTTGAACTGTCCATGGATGGTCCCTCAAACGGTAGATCGAAAGCACAACCTCTCCCCAGATTGCAAGCGTACGGTCTTCACGATTCGATAGTGTTTTGTCGTCCAGAGCTAATCATCACCGAAGAACTAGAGGGAGGAGATTTGAACCATACTGGCCTTCTAATTATGAGGGTCAGAGGATCTAGGTCTAGGTCTAACTGGATCAACTAGAACTAGAGGAGGCTCCAAAACTTGTGTATCCAAAAGTGCCAAAACCTCTAGTATATATAGGTTGGACGAGGGGAAGGGGGATGATACGTCTCCAATGTATCTATATTTTTTATTATTTCATGCCATTATATTACCTATATGCTTTATATCCATTTATATGCTATTTTATATCACTTTTTTGACTAACCTATTAACCCAGTGCTCAGTGCCAGTTTCTGTTTTTTTGCTTGTTTTTTGGATTTTCAGAAAACCAGTACCAAACAAAGCCCAAACGCGATGAAACTTTATGGTGATTTTTTCTGGACAGAAAGGGACCCTAGAAGGTCCGGGAGGAGGCCATAAGACATACGGGAGAGCCACGAGCTCACAGGGCGCGCCCCGTGAACTCATGACTCCCATGCAACTTCGTTTGACCTGATTCCACCTCTATCCCAAACCAATAGAGAGCCAACCGGAACACCTTTTCCGCCGCATCAAGCCTCTGTTCTTTCGTGATCCCATCCGGAGGCCTTTTATGTACTCTGCCGGAAGGGGACTCGATCACGGAGTGCTTCTACATCATTCTTGTCGCCTTCCGATGATGCGTGAGTAGTTCACCACAGACCTATGGGACCATATCTAGTATCTAGATGACTTCTTCTCTCTCTTTTATCTTAATACATTATTCTCCTCGATCTTGTTGGAGTTCTATTCGACGTAATCTTCTTTTGCGGTGTCTTTGTTGGGATCCAATGAATTGTGGGTTTATGATCAAATTATTCACTAAAGGTAATTGAGTCTTTTCTGAACTTTATCATGCATGATTGTTATAGTTTTATATTTCTCTCCAATCTATCCATTTGGTTTGACCAACTAGATTGATTTATCTTCAGGGGAGAGGTGCTTTGTGATGGGGTCAATCTTGCGGTGTCCTCACCCAGTGACAGAAGGGGTAGCGAGGCACACATTGTATTGTTTCCATTTAGGGTAAAATGACGGGGTTTATTCATATTTATTGGGTTTACTTTGTCTACATCATGTCATCTTTCTTAAAGTGTGAGTCTGTTTGTCATGAACTTAATACCATAGATATTTGATGGATAGCGATCAATTGCTGGCGTAATAGTAGTAGATTCAGGCAAGAGACAGTCTAGTTGCCTATATACATGATCATTGCCATGAATACGTCATAACTATGAGTTTTTCTATCTATTGCCCGATAATAATTTGTTTACTCAGAGTATGCTATTGTTTTGAGAGAGAAGCCTCTAGTGAAAACTATGGCCCCGGGTCTACTTTAATCATATCACTAAAACCAAAAATACCATGCTATAATTTATTTATTGTATATTTTGTTTTGTAATTTATCTATCTACCTATACAAGATTTAATCCTTGCAAGTAACGACTTCAAGCGGATTGACAACCCTCTTGCCCATGGTGGGTGCAACTATTTGCTTTTGTGTGTGCAGGTGTTGTTCACCGGGGTTTGTGTGATTCTCCTATTGGTTCGATAACCTTTCTTCTCACCGAGGGAAATATTTATCTCTATTGTACTGCTTCATCCTTCATCTGCGGGGAAAATCCCAACGTGCGCAGCTTACAAGTAGCATGGGCGCCACACAATGGGGGAAGGTCCCCCCCTTGGACGGCCACGAGGAGGGACAAACCCCCTCCAATTCGTCCTCCCCGTTCCTTCCCCAAGTGGGAAGGGGGCGCCACCTCCTATCCCAATATGCTTTCCGACACTTGGCCTTCTATGACCCGTTGATATTTAATTAAATATAAAATCCTCTTAACTATTATTAGAGCCTTTTGCTATTAATTTAACATCACTAGAACACTTTCCACCTATATATTGTTTATCGATAATACCGGTATTACCCTATAAACCCTGAAACGCTTTCGGTCCTCTAGAAACTTTTTGGAATATTAATGAAATTATTTCACAAATATTTTGTCATTAATCCTGTCCTAGTAACACTCAACATTCGAGTGCTCGAGCTTTCGACCAACAAAGGATGTTATATGGTGGACACTATGTATGTATTCTTATACTGGATCTAAATAGCCACATATATACATTGTTTCAAATGTGAAAGGCTTACAAGGTCATCATTATGTCTAGAAGAGATATTTATTCCAAAAGGGTTCTGTATGTCTTATTATCCGCTGCGACAATAGGGTGTGAGATCATCGACCATGTTTGATGTAGTTACATATCTAGGTTGGTTGATCTTTGATCATAAATATATACTTGCATGTGTGGCACATTCACATTCGATCTCTTGTAAATGTGTGTATGTGTAGATCAGCACACACACACACACAAAGAGATACACTGCCCACTATGCAAGCTATAGAAATCTGGGGCTCTATGTCGGGAACAATACATGGAGCTTGGGCGGGCATGTTTGAACTCCTTGGCGACCCCCTACAGGCTGAAGCTATAGCTCGATCTAGAGCACTTCATTTTTCTAGAAATATTGGCATCGGGCGGGTGATGCTCTATGCTGATGCCAGTTACTTGGTGATGCCCGGCTCATGAGATGGAAACATCATTGAGTATACAAGCATGCATGCTTTGTGTGTCTGGAAGGAAGAGCTAGGAAACTTCGAGGAATTGACTAAAACTTGGATCCAACTAAGAAGACTGCTACCTAAATGGTGTGAATAGTCTACCCTAGATCAAATGGTGTCTGCTTTTGGTCTACTTCTTGATGTGCATTGGCAGAAAATGTTCCAATGTCTCTAAGGTGATTAGAGTTAAAATGAGGTGTAGAGTTCAAATTCAAATATCTGTAGAGGTCCATAGCCCCCAAAATGATAACATGGGGATAGAGGAGTATTGATGTTGTTACAGACGATGCTAATGACTAGGATAGGAATGGTGGAAGTGGCGGAGGTGGTGGGAGTGGTGGAGGTAGTAGGAACAACGGAAATCTGCTTTTGAAATCTAAACGAGGATGGAAGTGGTGAAGGCAGATGGATGTCAAAACTGCTTTCCTAAATGGAAATCTAAAAGAGGATGTATACATGATACAACCAAAAGGTTTTGTTGATCCAAAAAATGCCAGAAAGGTATGCAAGCTTCAAAGGTCAATCTATGGTTTGAAGTAAGCATCAAGGAGCTGGAATCAATGTTTTGATGAAGTTGTAAAAGAGTTTGGCTTCATTAAAAATGATGAAGAAGCTTGTGTATACAAGAAGTTCAGTGGGAGCTCTGTAGCATTTCTAATATTATATGTAGATGACATATTATTGATTGGGAATGATACTAAGTATCTTGGCACAATAAAAGACTATTTGAAGGTGTGTTTTCAATGAAAGACTTAGGTGAAGTTGCATATACATTGGGCATAAAGATCTATAGAGATAGATGAAGATTTCTAATAGCATTAAGCCAAAGCACGTACATTGACAAGGTTTTAAAGAGGTTTAAAATGGAGAATGCAAAGAAAGGATTTCTCCCAATGTTACATGGTGTAACACTTAGCAAAAATCAATGTCCAAAGACAGTTGATGAGCGAGTGCAAATGAGTGGAGTACCATATGCCTATGCTATTGGCTCCATTATGTATGCTATGATTTGTACAAGACCAGATGTTTCTTATGCACTAAATGTTAGTAGAAGATACGAGAGTGATCCAGGAGTGGCTCACTGGACAATAGTAAAATATATTCTTAAGTACCTTAGAAGAGCAAAGGATATGCTCCTTGTTTATGGAGGAGATGAAGAACTCATTGTCAATGGTTACACCGATGCTAGCTTCATGACTGATATAGATGACTATAAATCTCAATCAGGTTATGTTTTTACACTTAATGGTGGTACGGTTGTTTGCAAGAGTTTCAAACAAAACACTATTGCGGATTCCACGACAGAAGTCGAGTATATTGCAACTTTGGAAGCTTCAAAGGAGGCGTTCTGGATCAAGATGTTTCTTGAAGAAATTGGTGTTGTCCCAAGTGTGATGAATCCAATGCCTCTCTACTTTGATAATAGTGGTGCCCTTGCTCAAGCAAAGGAACCAAGATCACACATGAAGACCAGGAACATTGTCCGACAATTTGTTGAGAAGGGATATGTGAAGATTATCAAGATTCCCATGGATTTGAATGTGTCAGACCCGATGACGAAGGCTCTACCACGAGCAAAGCATTAGCAACACTAGATATCTATAGGTGTTAAAGAGACTATGTAAACTAGATTATTGACTCTAGTGCAAGTGGAGACTATTGGAAATAATCCCTAGAGGCAATAATCACTAGTACATCGAGCTCCTAAACAAATGGTTTAAAACCCCTTTCCACGACTGCATCTGGAACCGTCGTCAAGTGAGTGTGGGCGATAGGGGGTCCTTCCCACATGACCTAGAAACCGTCGGGGATATGCCCTCCTGACACACACGTTCGGCAAAATGAGGTCGTGTGCGACCGATGAGCGCTCAAATATGGAAATATGTACAGTAGAGCTAAAAAAATATAATTATACAACAAAATTGTTTCCGGTCGCAAGTACATACCACACAGTCAGTCCCCGTTAAACGTTTCTTTTCGTATATACATCCCACACAGTCGCTCGAAGGAAAACGTTTCTGTTCGCAGGTACATCACACACAATTTTTCCCGTTAAATCGCTTGCGTTATTGAATATATCACACACGGTCCATGGAAGAAACTGTGTGGCAAAGGCTGTCCATCACACACAGTTTTCATGTGGTAAACGTTTGCGCAAGGTGTCCTAACGCAAACAGTTACTGAGAGAAAGTCGTGTGTGATTGTTCATTGATCCAACACGGTTTATTCCTAGAAACTGTGTGCGTTGCCTAAGGTCATCGCCCACGATATTTTTTTAACAACCATTTGCAATAGCAAAACCCAATAAGCAGGATAATTATCCGATTATTCATAATCCATTTATTAATCTAATCGACAGTTCATATTAAGCACACAATATATTTCATTTTCATAATTGAAATACATCAGAGTACATCATCATATAGCTATATCACTCAGCTACCCCATTACACAACTACATCAGGACCAAGTTTCACATGCAACATCTATAACCTTTCGAAATTAGCATCATAGACGGTACATTGACAGATGTATCTTATCTGGAAAAGTGCTGAAGCAGAAGGCGAATATTGAGCCTTCATTGATGTTGAAGGTCTTTGTAACTTTAGGCCAGTGCCTGTGGATGATTGACCGTCCATCGTTCATCCTCTTCAAGAACACTTTAATATTGAACCGTGAGTGTTGTATGAATACCTTCCCCGCCTCCTGACCATACATGTGGTTTGAGAGATAATCATCAGTGAACTGCTTTGAAAAGGCCCGAAAACAAGGATGTGCAAAAATATCTTCTCTATATTGGAAATAAGGCAAAGGAATAAAAAAAAGGCAATGTATAATAGTTAGTACCATCCTGTAGTGAGGTGATGTCTTCTTCATTGTGAAGAGAAAGATCCTGTTGTTTTTTGTTGCTAATTTCTTTATCCTAACAATCTTTCTAAGTTTCTTGGCTTGACTGATATTCATGGACAACTCATTTCCCCATATGCAAAAAGGGTCGAACAGTGGCTCAAAACCTCTGACAGCATGACCTATATGTGCAAGACCAAATTGTTAAGAACCTAAATATTGGAATGGTTTATGCAATTTTACAATAATGTGCTATTAGACAACGAACCATGCACATGCTAACCTCGACTGTAAACCTCAGTGCTTCCCATTGTTTCGCTGCAACACATATAAGGTAGTTAGTCATCAGGTTAAGTAAGGGTTCGCATGCTACCAGTAAAATATATTGATGAAAAATAATCACATTGCATATTCATCAGATTAATTCAAGCCATAGGGAAAAAAACCCATTTATCCAAACCAAACATGATTAAGAACTAGGAAATATAGTACTTTTATATGTTTCTCATGTATTAAGTGCAGCCAAATTCGATTTATTCACATGCACAACAATACAAAATTCTATCCACGATAATTGGACATCGCATTGCAGAATTGAACCAAGCAGTTAACTAAACACCACAAAAAATGAAGCAAACATTAATTGAGCACCACATTGCACAATATAACACCGAACCAAGCAGTTAACTAAACACCACAACAAATGAACCAAACATTAACTGAGCACCACATTGCACAATATAACATACTCCTAATAGAAGATCAGACAGTTAACTAAACAGTTAACTACAGTCAATTGTAGCAATTGTATTTGTTTCTCATGTATTTACTACTGCTAAATTCAATTTATTCCTCACATGGTATACAATAACAGAATGCACCCACAATTTTTTAAAGATAAATTCGATTTATTTCTCACATGGAAGACAATACAAAATTGTAGCCTGCAGAATTGAACATCAAATTTGCAGAATTGAACTAAATAGTTAACTGAAGATGACAACTAATTAACAAAACAGTTAATAAGTGAGCACCACACTACACGACATATAGAACATATACACTAGAGCAACAGTTTGCATGGTAAAATTAGATATCACAATTCATTAGAATTTGTGAAGGAAAGGAAGGAGCAGCACAGGTAACGGGTAAACCGAGCATGCATAACCGGCGTAGCTAGCAAATGGCAAGGTGCTCCTTCAAGATTTGGGGGTCGGCACGAATGGCAGCCATCGCGACCTCATCCGCACGTGTGGTCGCGATTTGCTCACTACTAGGAAAAGGGCTATAGATGGAAATGACACTAATGACGCACCAGACATGTGGTGCGCCATTACTATATACTAATGGCGCACCATCTGTTGGTGCGCAATTAGTGTGGAAGACACTAATGGCGCACCAGGCACACGATGCGCCACTAGTAACAAAATGTTTTTTTTTCATTTTTTCAAACATACTAATGGCGCATCCGGGCAGAGTGCGCCATTAGTAGTTAGAACTACTAATGGCGCACCAGCCGTAGAGTGCGCCACTACTGTATCTTTTTTTACTTTTTTGCAAAACTACTAATGGCGCACCGTTGCATAGTGTGCCATTACTAGTTTAAACTAGTAATGGGCACTTTTTTTTACTTTTTGATATCATGAATATTTTTAAATTTCATGGGCACTTTTTGAATTCATGAATATTTTTTCAAATTTGATGATATTTTTTCATATTCCATATGAAAAAATATAGAATATTCATGAGAACACTCGATCTCGATCCCCCTCCCTCTTGATAGCTATCCCCCTCGTCGGATCCCCCTCGCCGCCGAGCACCCCCCCGCACCCTCCCCCCGCTCCACCGCCGCCAACGACCCCCCGCACCCTCCCCCGCTCCACCGCCGCCGACGACCCACTGCACCCTCCCCCGCTCCACCGCCGACGACGACCCCCCGCACCCTCCCCCGCTCCGCCGCCGCCGCCGATGATATTTTCAAATAACAAATTTGATGATATTTTTAGAAAAATTATTACTGTTTTTATAAAAAATTATTACTGTTTCATATTCATATTCATTTTCTAAAAAATAATTATAAAAAATTGTAGACTACAATTGTTGTTATACAACAATTATTACTGTTTTTATAAAAAATATTACTGTTTCATATTCATATTCATTTATTTAAAAAAAATAATAATAAATATACTAATGGCGCACCGGCCTGGTGGTGCACCATTGGTATCTAAAAAAAGATTTCTAATGGCGCACCGGCGGTGGGTGCGCCATTGATGTCTAAAAAAAGATTTCTAATGGCGCACCGACGGGTGGTGCGCCATTAGTAAGCTTCCCCCTATAGCTAAGTCCTCCCTCTCCCTCGCCAGAGATCCCCTTTTGTCCCTCTCTCCCTCGCCAGACCCACGACGCCGCCGCCCCAACCCCCACCGGACTCCACCCCCGCCGCCCACGCGCCCCTGCGCCCCCATCCCCGCCGCCCCCACCCCCGCCGTCCCCACCGCCCCCGCGCCCCCGCGCCCGCCGCCCCGATCCTCAACGTCTTTGCCTTCCTCCTCGCCGTCGGCGCCGAGCAGCGACACAGCACTGTACGCCCCCGACCCTCCTCCTCCCCTTGCCCCCCGCCTGTGCCGGGGCTGACGGCCCCTTCTTTGTCTCGCAGGGCAAGGTCTCCGGCACCTCTACGACACTGACGCCTCCACCGTCTAGGGCGTCTGCGCCTTCTTCCACCTCCGGCCACCGCGGCCTCACCGTCGATCCCCGCACGAGCTCGCCATCGTCTTCCTCTCGGTGAGCTGCATCGGTTCCCCTCCCCCCCTTTCTGTTAACTGAACATTGTCAGGTTTAGGTTTTGTTAACTGAAAAAGTTTAGATTCAGAAACATTGTTGGACTGATAGGAAGTTTGTCTAACAGAGCAATCTACACCTGTAATTTCTACTGTTATGCCTCTGTTGATTGTGATCTCTGCACATGTTTAATGTCTATGCTGTTGTGCGGCTGTTATGTGTGTCTATGTCGGTGAGCTTGTGTTATGCACTTCTGCGTTTTGATGTCCCCCCTTACCTTAGTTTTTTCATCTCACTGGTCCTTTTCATTGTATTGGTCCTTTTCATTTTTGTCAAAGAGGCCCCGAGTTCTCTCTTCACTTGTGTGGTGATTGTCTTGGTCCTTTTCATTTTTGTCATGGCATTCTTGAGGTGCTGATGTGTCTGAGGGCATGAACCATGATCAAGTTGAGTTCAGATTTCATTAGATTAGATGGATTATCATGCCTTGTGTCCTGATAGTTGGATATTTGAGTAGTATTGTCAACAGTAATAACTTTTACATGTTTGCATTGCTTCCAAGAGTAACAGCAGGTGCTTATGACACCTTTAGGAGATCTACTCATCTCTAATCATGCTACTCAAGGATAGGAACCGTAGGCATCTCTATATATTTTTTCAGTGTACTTTATTAGTGGTTCTATGATGTAGTCCAGATGAAACCAATTGCATGCATTGAGAAATAGAGTATTAAAACAGGACTTGACGTGGTTTTCCACTTAGCTATCTGAATTGAGAAAAAACATAGCTTTTGCAGTCTCTGAGGCAAAACTTGCTACTCCATATACAACTAATACTACTACTAGACAAGATACTACTCCATATACTACTAATACTACTACTGTATTTCATTTCAAAGTTCAAAATGCTGGTACTGAGATTTTCATTTCCAATGAGTGATGTTTTTCCTAGCAGTAGAAAAAACATAGCAACTTCTCTGTTTTTATAAAGTTGTTCTTATATGGGTGAAACTTCACTTGTTTTTAGGCTAGTGCAGGGTGTTGCTTCTTCTGTATGGGCCAACTATGTCACAAATAAATTGTTCCTTCTTCTGCATTTGACAAGTAATGACTTTTAAAGATGATGATCATCTTGCTAGTTTGCTGGGTTTTGTCTCCGACCATTGTGTCGTGATGAATTTGCAGGTACCCCGAGAGGCCCTTGAGTTTGCCGGAATGTCGATTAACTTCTGTTCCGGCAAATTCGGGTACTCCATATGTCCTATTTTTAGCAAAGGCCATGCCAAAATTTTCTGTGAATTTTAGCATGACTTTGCTAAAAATAGGACATATGGGGTACTTGCGACTAATGCATGCATCGGCGTCGACAAAACCTAAATGATGAAAGCTTAGGCTTTTAGGGTGCCTCGACGTCGACAAACCCTAAATGATAAAACCTTGGCTTTTAGGGTGCCTCGGTGTCGATAAGAACCTAAATGATGAAAGCTTAGGCTTTTAGGGTGCCTCAGCATCGACAAACCCTAAATGATAAAAGCTTAGCTTTTAGGATGCCTCGGTGTCGACAAACCCTAAATGATGTAGTTTTGAATTATGAACGTAGGATATGTCGTCATCATCATCGGACGACGAAAGTCTCGCGGCGGAGTGCGACTGGTGCCACGACAACCGAGGTCTGTGCGACATGCCTCACCTGGACGATGATCGGCGCTTCAGCATTAAGCTCGAGGAGACCTTTGAAGTTGAAATGGTACACAACAACGACAAGTGTTATTTTCATAATTAAGCATGACTTCAACTATTTTAACATGTAATTTTCATCTTTTACAATTTGAGTATAGCTTACCCCATGCCATGCAAGACGCTATGTCTTGGAGAGGATGGATTTTAAAGACCATGAAATTTCTGAAACAAAGAAAATTTACCTAAGGACTCATCACGATGTGGACTTTGAAGTAAATCTATATAATTCTGAGAGCGTAACCCATTTTGGTTGCAAAAATTGGGAAGCATTTTGCAAGATGTATGGTTTTGATGAGGGTATGCTTATCACCATGGATCTTGGTAATCCTGACATCAACCAAGACAATATGGACATTTGGGTCCTTGTTGATACGCCTCCAGTTCTACCGCTATGTGATTTTCTCAAACATAGTTATTAGCTAATTTATATTGTTTATTTCAAAATATTTGACAACTTATTTCCATTGACAGCTTATTTTTATTGTTCAAAGAATGTGCGGGAGATGGTAGACAAAACCCACTACACCGATGGCTCCAAATTAACAACTTACAAGGAGAAAAATCATCTGGTCGGATTTTTTACTGACATTGAGAATTACACTATCCACAATCAAACTCCTCAACATTATGGTAAATACGTGCCACTAGTGCATGTTTTCAACTACGGTAACTACCATGGAGATACCCTGGTAAGATTTTTACTATTACGACATCCGTGCATCTTTTGCATACTTCTAAAACTAGTACATCATTGCTAACTATGAAGTTATTACTATGTTTTTCAACAGATAATCCCAGAGAATTGTGTGCCTCATATGATGTATCAGAAAGGCAGTGTTAATGTTTTGAACATACAACCAGGTCGTCCTACGAATCTCAACTGTCCATACGAGATTTCTAAAAGAAGTGGAGACATGAAAATCAAAGGATGGAAAAAATGTATGGACAGTCGTAAGGAGCTTCTTGGAAGCAAAAGGAAGCGAAGCGCAAGAATTGGAGACAGGATGTTCTCCATTCTCCATAATGGAGAGTCAGGTTCTATATTGTTTTATGCTATTTTAGCTTAAATAGGGTATTTAGGTCCTGCCTAATACTGATGATCATGTGCTAAGAACAATTAAGTAGGGTTGGTTCGATGACTATCAAGATGATGATCGTATGACTTGTTATGAATAACGAGTAGAAGTTGTATGATGATGATTAGTAGGACTTCTTAGGATTAGTATTACTTCCGACAAACTCGATACTCGCGGTCTCAAGACTTGTAATGTTTTATCTTTGTTCGGTCTTTTGAATTCGGAGACTAATATGATGAATTGTATTCAGAGACTAATCTTCTATTGTATTCAATGAATCTGCTGTTGCTGTGTGCTACTGTCTATATTCAGTCAAATAATATATTTTGTAACCTGTGCAAAAATCAGAAAAGTAAAAAAAATAAAACCTAATATTCATACTAATGGCGCATCACTACAGAGTGCGCCATTAGTATGCCAAGTATACTAATGGCGCATCCATCCGCAGTGCACCATTAGTGTGCCAAAGCACATGGTTAAATATGGCCCTGGGAGGCATACTAATGGCGCATGGTGTTATATACTAATGGCGCACTGGGTGGTGCGCCATTAGTAATAAATACTAGTGGCGTGATACTAATGGCGCACCAGTGATGCGCCATTAGTAGGCAAAACTGGTGCGCCATTAGTAGGCCTTTTCCTAGTAGTGGCTTCTCGGCTGCCAAATGCTCCTTGAGGTCCTAGCTATACTGCATACACCATGGCTTAGGCCAACGCTTATTTGGTGGAAGGGTCGGTGATTTGGGTGGAAGGTGTCGCGCTCGCGCCGGCGGTAGGGGCATGTGGGATGTGGAAGGACGAGGAGGATGGGGGTCAGTGTGGATTACCTGCCTGGATAGGCGAGGCTGAGGAGCGTGAAGGAGGGTCGCTGGCGAGGAGGCGGCGGCGCTGCAAGCAAGGATTGAAGGTTTCAACTTGGAAAGAGGGGAAATGTGGTTTTTGGTAAGGGGGAGGGGCGGGGAGGTAGATATTTCCGTGAAAGCCAAAAATTTGGAATCGCTTCAGCCAAAAAACTGGCGTGCAAGGTGTCATCGGACACGGTTCCTTATTCAGAACTGACGCACTGTGGACTGTAGCCGATGCACCTTCCCTCGTAAGCCATGGGCATACTATACACCGACGGTGCTCCAAGATATTTTGTGCTGCATCTCACATGGTTGGTGATAATAAACTGTGCGCGATCTACTTGATTTATCGTCTTGATCACTTGAATTACGTAATTGGGTCACACCTACAAAGGATGGTGTTTGAATTGTTAGAACTTATATCTGCAGTGAACATGCAACTATAGGTGTGTCGTCAAAAAAATTGGAATGATTCAGTGTTCATTTGTATATTTTTATACATTAACTGGATTTTCGAGGCATTTTATGCGCATAATTCAAATTTGAACTACATGCACATGCTCTAGTGCATATAAACTTAATGAAAAAAATTCAAATATGTGTCCTTGGTTGCATGCTTAGGTCCCATGGAAGAAATGTGAATGAATTTCAAACACCCTGCCACCATCACTCGGCCGCAAACATTGACATGCCTAGTTTGTAAATTCTAGTAAATCCAAAACTCGTCTGAAATTCATGAAACTTGGCATGCTATCATGTAGCGGTATCAACATGACGTGGTATAAATTTTGTCCCATTTTGGGCAGGTTTGGGTATAAGCTTCTCACAAACCAGAGCTTCTCACAACAAGCGTGATGGTTTCAGTAGGGAACGTGCCATGTTTGGGGAGGAAACGATATCCGTTGTCTCTTATTGCTTTCAAAATTTTCCGAGTGTCAAAATAGAACAACATGAGTGTTGTGCGATTTTTTGTGATTTTTCGGGGTTCGTTTGGACATTTTTATGCATTAACTGAGTTTTCAATGCATTTATGTGCATAATTCAAATTTGAACTACATGCACATGCTCCAGTGCATATAAACTGGTTGAAAAATAAAATATGTGTCCTTGTGTGCATGCTTAGGTCCCATGAAATGGGAATGCATTTGAAACACCAGGGCACCGTTGATTGCCAGCAAAACATTGAGATGTCCGGTTTTTAAATTCTAGTAAATCCAAAACTCATCTGAAATTCATGAAACTTGGCATGCTATCATGTAGCGGCATCAACATGCCGTGGTACAAATTTTTTCTCATTGGGGGCAGGTTTGGGTATATGCTTCTCACAAACCGGAGCTTTTGACAACAAGCATGATGGTTTTCGGTAGGGAACATCTCATCTTTGGGGACGAAACGATATCCATTGCCTCTTATTGCTTTCAAGTTTTTCTCTCGTGTCAATATAGAACAACAGAAGTGTTGTGTAAATTTTTGTGATTTTTCGGGGTTCGCTTGGACATTTTTATGCATTAACTGAGTATTGAATGCATTTTATGTGCATAATTCAAATTTGAACTACATGCACATGCTTCAGTGCATATAATTTGGTTGAAAAATCAAATCTCTGTCCTTGGGTGCATGCTTAGGTCCCATGCAAGAAATGAGAATGAATTTCAAACATCGGGGCGCCGTTGATTGCCGGCAAAACATTGAGATTCCTGGTTTTTAAATTCTAGTAAATCCAAAACTCGTCTAAAATTCATGAAACTTGGCATGCTATCATGGAGCGGCATCAACATGCCGTGGTACAAATTTTGTCCCATTTGGGGCAGGTTTGGGTATATGCTTCTCACAAACCGGAGCTTCTCACAACAAGCATGATGGTTTTCGGTAGGGAACGTCCCACCTTTGGGGACGAAACGATATCCATTACCTCCTATTTCTTTCAAATCTTTTTCTCGTGTTAACATAGAACAACAGGAGTGTTGTGCGAATTTTTGTGATATTCCGGGGTTCGTTTGGACATTTTTATGCATTAACTGAGTTTTCAATGCATTTTATGTGCATAATTTAAATTTGAACTACATGCAGATGTTCCAATGCATATAAATTGGTTGGAAAATTAAATATGTGTCCTTGGATGCATGCTTAGGTCCCATGCAAGAAATGGGAATGAATTTTAAACACCGGGGCACCGTTGATTGCTGGCAAAACATTGAGATGCCTGGTTTTTAAATTCTAGTAAATCGAAAACTCGTCTGAAATTCATGAAACTTGGCATGCTATCATGGAGCGGCATCAACATGCCGTGGTACAAATTTTGTCCCATTTGGGGCAGGTTTGGGTATATGCTTCTCATAAATCAGAGCTTCTCACAACAAGCATGATGGTTTTCGGTAGGGAACGTCCCACCTTTGGGGACGAAACAATATCCATTGCCTCTTATTGCTTTCAATTTTTTTCTCGTGTTAACATAGAACAACAGGAGTGTTGTGTCAATTTTTGTGATTTTTCGGGATTCATTTGGACATTTTTATGCATTAACTGAGTTTTCAATGCATTTTATGTGCATAATTCAAATTTGAACTACATGCACATGCTCCAGTGCATATAAATTTGTTGAAAAATCAAATCTGTGTCCTAGGGTGCATGCTTAGGTCCCATGCAAGAAATAGGGCATGAATTTCAAACACCGGGCACCGTTGATTGCCGGCAAAATATTGAGATGCCTGGTTTTTAAATTTTAGTAAATTCAAAATTCTATTAACCATTCATGTGACGCCACGTGTCTTTGTTTTAATGGCTGTAGGAGGTGCCGTGCGGATAGCTGCTTGACCTTGACTGAACGGGAGGCGTGCGAGCACCGTCCGGTGCGCAGGCTGACCGAGAGGCGTGCAAGCTGTCCTTGAGTGTGTAGACTCACCGGGAAGCGTGCGACCTGTACGCTGCGCAGGGTCACTAGGAAGCGAGCCCTTTGATTTCCATGGCCGCCCGCCTTGCTCGCATCCTCTCCATTAATGGCGCCCAAGCCGCAGTTTAATTCTCTTTTTAAATATAAAACACTCATCGCAAATGTTTTAGTTAGAACACCCGTATGCAAACCGACAGCTTCCCCAGAAAGCCAAGAGAAAATGTATCGACCAGGATTTCTGCAGCTCTTGATCGCAAACAATTTAGATAGAACACCCGTATACAAAGTGAGAGCAGCGCGGGATTTGTGCATCCATTCAACACAAACGGTTGTTCTGGATGACCCGTGTGCAAACACGTACAAACAATTTGGTAAGATTTGCATCTGTCATATTGGGTATGTTGCTATTTGTCATACTGGAAAGATTTACATTTGTTGATCTAGTAATGTTGCCATTTGTCAATCCTTATAACACTGCGATTTGTCTAAATATGCAGCTAGAAATCATTAGCACTATGTAATTTTTGCAACTAAAATTCAGCAATTAAGCATGAATTTCATTCATACATTAAGCAGTCATTCTTAATTTATACAAACAGTTAAACTCGACAGCTGAACCGACCAAACTTCTCCTCAATTGTTGCCAACCACGTATTGAAATATGTAGTTCAACTATATATACTAGCTAATTTTAAGTACGTTGTAAAACTCGACCACACATCTATAGTCATATGAACTGAACAAAATAGCCCCTAAATACTACTACTACCACGGAGGGGCTTTGTGCTACTTCCGGCAGCCTCTTCTCTGCCGAGCGCGCTCAGTAAGAGGTAGAGGAGGAGGAGGAGCCTACCGACGAGCTGGACAAATGCAATACGATGCCTGCCGCTGCTACACGTTCAGCGATGCTTGCCAGCTCGAACGCCCATTGCTGCTCCAGACGATCCCTCTCGAAGCGGCCAGACTGCTCATAGATCTCACGATTCCTCCCCTCTGCGTTGGTGTGTGCTGCAGCCACAGCTGCGGTAAGGCTCTTTGCATGCTCGACGAGGCGCTCCTCCTCTTCCCACAGGAACTCAATGTAGCGTGCAAGGTCGCTGACGCACGTGTGGGCCTCCACCTCCGCCCCCTCCTTCGGGCAGCGGTGGCGGAGCGGGTGATGATCCCGGCGGTCGACGGTGGGCAGGCGGCCATGGCGGCCGACGATGGGGTGACGGCCACGAACACCACCTCCCACCTTCGGGCCCCGGTGGTGGAGCGGGTGATGGCCACGGTGGCCTGCAGTGGGGTGGCGGCCACGACGGCCACCTCCTGCCTTCGGGCCGCGGTGGCGGAGCGGGAGATGGCCCTGGCTTTCGACGATGGTGTGGTGGCAACGGCGGCCGGCAACAGTGAAGGAAATATGCCCTAGAGGCAATAATAAAGTTATTATTTATTTCCTTATAATCATGATAAATGTTTATTATTCATGCTAGAATTGTATTTACCGGAAACATAATACATGTGTGAATACATAGACAAACAGAGTGTCACTAGTATGCCTCTACTTGACTAGCTCGTTAATCAAAGATGGTTATGTTTCCTAACCATGAACAATGAGTTGTTATTTGATTAACGAGATCACATCATTAGTAGAATGATCTGATTGACATGACCCATTCCATTAGCTTAGCACCCGATCGTTTAGTATGTTGCTATTGCTTTCTTCATGACTTATACATGTTCCTATGACTATGAGATTATGCAACTCCCGTTTACCGGAGGAACACTTTGGGTACTACCAAACGTCACAACGTAACTGGGTGATTATAAAGGAGTACTACAGGTGTCTCCAATGGTCGATGTTGGGTTGGCGTATTTCGAGATTAGGATTTGTCACTCCGATTGTCGGAGAGGTATCTCTGGGCCCTCTCGGTAATACACATCACATAAGCCTTGCAAGCATTACAACTAATATGTTAGTTGTGAGATGATGTATTACGGAACGAGTAAAGAGACTTGCCGGTAACGAGATTGAACTAGGTATTCGATACCGACGATCGAATCTCGGGCAAGTAACATACCGATAACAAAGGGAACAACGTATGTTGTTATGCGGTCTGACCGATAAAGATCTTCGTAGAATATGTAGGAGCCAATATGGGCATCCAGGTCCCGCTATTGGTTATTGACCGGAGACGTGTCTCGGTCATGTCTACATTATTCTCGAACCCGTAGGGTCCGCACGCTTAAGGTTACGATGACAGTTATATTATGAGTTTATGCATTTTGATGTACCGAAGGTTGTTCGGAGTCCCGGATGTGATCACGGACATGACGAGGAGTCTCGAAATGGTCGAGACATAAAGATTGATATATTGGAAGTCTATGTTTGGACATCGGAAGTGTTCCGGGTGAAATCGGGATTTTACCGGGTTACCGGGAGGTTACCGGAACCCCCCGGGAGCCATATGGGCCATCATGGGCCTTAGTGGAAAGGAGAAAGGGGCAGCCCAAGGGGGCTGCGCGCCTCCCCCCTTCCCCTAGTCCTAGTAGGACTAGGAGAGGTGGCCGGCCACCCCTCTCCCTCTTTCCCCCTTGGGAATCCTAGTTGGAATAGGATTGGGGGGGGGGAGTCCTACTCCCGGTAGGAGTAGGACTCCTCCTGCGCCACCTCCTCCTGGCCGGCGCCTCCTCCCCCCTTGGCTCCTTTATATACGGAGGCAGGGGCACCTCTAAACACACAAGTTGACACAAGTTGATCCACGTGATCGATTCCTTAGCCGTGTGCGGTGCCCCCTGCCACCATATTCCTCGATAATACTGTAGCGGAGTTTAGGCGAAACCCTGCTGCTGTAGTTCATCAAGATCGTCACCACGCCGTCGTGCTGACGAAACTCTTCCCCGACACTTTGCTGGATCAGAGTCCGGGGATCGTCATCGAGCTGAACGTGTGCTCGAACTCGGAGGTACCGTAGTTTCGGTGCTTGATCGGTTGGATCGTGAAGACGTATGACTACTTCCTCTACGTCGTGTCATCGCTTCCGCAGTCGGTCTGCGTTGGGTACGTAGACAACACTCTCCTCTCGTTGCTATGCATCACATGATCCTGTGTGCGCGTAGGAATTTTTTTGAAATTACTACGAAACCCTACAGTGGCATCCGAGCCTGGTTATTGATGTTGATGTTATATGCACGAGTAGAACACAAGTGAGTTGTGGACGATACAAGTCATACTGCCTACCAGCATGTCATATTTTGGTTCGGCGGTATTGTTGGACGAGACGACCCAGACCAACCTTACGCGTACGCTTACGCGAGACCGGTTCCCTCGACGTGCTTTGCACAGAGATGGCTTGCGGGCGACTGTCTCTCCAACTTTAGTTGAACCAAGTATGGCTACGCCCGGTCCTTGCGAAGGTTAAAACGGAGTCTATTTGACAAACTATCGTTGTGGTTTTGATGCGTAGGTGAGATTGGTTCTTACTTAAGCCCGTAGCAGCCACGTAAAACATGCAACAACAAAGTAGAGGACGTCTAACTTGTTTTTGCAGGGCATGTTGTGATGTGATATGGTCAAGGCATGATGCTGAATTTTATTGTATGAGATGATCATGTTTTGTAACCGAGTTATCGGCAACTGGCAGGATCCATATGGTTGTCGCTTTATTGTATGCAATGCAATCGCGATGTAATGCTTTACTTTATTACTAAACGGTAGTGATAGTCGTGGAAGCATAAGATTGGCGAGACGACAACGATGCTACGATGGAGATCAAGGTGTCGCGCCGGTGTCGATGGTGATCATGACGGTGCTTCGGAGATGGAGATCACAAGCACAAGATGATGATGGCCATATCATATCACTTATATTGATTGCATGTGATGTTTATCTTTTTATGCATCTTATCTTGCTTTGATTGACGGTAGCATTATAAGATGATCTCTCACTAATTATCAAGAAGTGTTCTCCCTGAGTATGCACCGTTGCCAAAGTTCGTCGTGCCCAGACACCACGTGATGATCGGGTGTGATAAGCTCTACGTCCATCTACAACGGGTGCAAGCCAGTTTTGCACACGCAGAATACTCGGGTTATACTTGACGAGCCTAGCATATGCAGATATGGCCTCGGAACACGGAGACCGAAAGGTCGAGCGTGAATCATATAGTAGATATGATCAACATAATGATGTTCACCATTGAAGACTAATCCATTTCACGTGATGATCGGTTATGGTTTAGTTGATTTGGATCACGTGATCACTTAGAAGATTAGAGGGATGTCTATCTAAGTGGGAGTTCTTAAGTAATATGATTAATTGAACTTAAATTTATCATGAACTTAGTCCCTGATAGTATCTTGCTTGTTTATGTTGATTGTAGATAGATGGCTCGTGCTGTTGTTCCGTTGAATTTTAATGCGTTCCTTGAGAAAGCAAAGTTGAAAGATGATGGTAGCAATTACACGGACTGGGTCCGTAACTTGAGGATTATCCTCATTGCTGCACAGAAGAATTACATCCTGGAAGCACCGCTGGGTGCCAGGCCTGCTGCTGGAGCAACACCAGATGTTATGAACGTCTGGCAGAGCAAAGCTGATGACTACTCGATAGTTCAGTGTGCCATGCTTTACGGCTTAGAATCGGGACTTCAACGACGTTTTGAACGTCATGGAGCATATGAGATGTTCCAGGAGTTGAAGTTAATATTTCAAGCAAATGCCCGGATTGAGAGATATAAAGTCTCCAATAAGTTCTATAGCTGCAAGATGGAGGAGAACAGTTCTGTCAGTGAGCATATACTCAAAATGTCTGGGTATAATAATCACTTGATTCAATTGGGAGTTAATCTTCCGGATGATTGCGTCATCGACAGAATTCTCCAATCACTGCCACCAAGCTACAAGAGCTTCGTAATGAACTATAATATGCAAGGGATGAACAAGACTATTCCCGAGCTCTTCGCAATGCTGAAAGCTGCGGAGGTAGAAATCAAGAAGGAGCATCAAGTGTTGATGGTTAACAAGACCACTAGTTTCAAGAAAAAGGGCAAAGGGAAGAAAAAGGGGAACTTCAAGAAGAACGGCAAGCAAGTTGCTGCTCAAGAGAAGAAACCTAAGTCTGGACCTAAGCCTGAAACTGAGTGCTTCTACTGCAAGCAGACTGGTCACTGGAAACGGAACTGCCCCAAGTATTTGGCGGATAAGAAGGATGGCAAGGTGAACAAAGGTATATGTGATATACATGTTATTGATGTGTACCTTACTAGAGCTCGCAGTAGCACCTGGGTATTTGATACTGGTTCTGTTGCTAATATTTGCAACTCGAAACAGGGACTACAGAATAAGCGGGCACTGGCAAAGGACGAGGTGACGATGCGCGTGGGAAACGGTTCCAAAGTCGATGTGATCGCAGTCGGCACGCTACCTCTACATCTACCTTCGGGATTAATATTAGACCTAAGTAATTGTTATTTGGTGCCAGCGTTGAGCATGAACATTATATTTGGATCTTGTTTAATGCGAGACGGTTATTCATTTAAATCAGAGAATAATGGTTGTTCTATTTATATGAGTAATATCTTTTATGGTCATGCACCCTTGAAGAGTGGTCTATTTTTATTGAATCTCGATAGTAGTAATACACATATTCATAATGTTGAAGCCAAAAGATGCAGAGTTGATAATGAAAGTGCAACTTATTTGTGGCACTGTCGTTTAGGTCATATCGGTATAAAGCGCATGAAGAAACTCCATACCGATGGACTTTTGGAACCACTTGATTATGAATCACTTGGTACTTGCGAACCGTGCCTCATGGGCAAGATGACTAAAACACCGTTCTCCGGTACTATGGAGAGAGCAACAGATTTGTTGGAAATCATACATACCGATGTATGTGGCCCGATGAATATTGAGGCTCGTGGCGGATATCGTTATTTTCTCACCTTCACAAATGATTTAAGCAGATATGGGTATATTTACTTAATGAAACATAAGTCTGAAACATTTGAAAAGTTCAAAGAATTTCAGAGTGAAGTTGAAAATCATCGTAACAAGAAAATAAAGTTTCTACGATCTGATCGTGGAGGAGAATATTTGAGTTACGAGTTTGGTGTACATTTGAAAAACTGTGGAATAGTTTCGCAACTCACGCCACCCGGAACACCACAGCGTAATGGTGTGTCCGAACGTCGTAATCGTACTTTACTAGATATGGTGCGATCTATGATGTCTCTTACTGATTTACCGCTATCATTTTGGGGATATGCTTTAGAGACGGCCGCATTCACGTTAAATAGGGCACCATCAAAATCCGTTGAGACGACGCCTTATGAACTGTGGTTTGGCAAGAAACCAAAGTTGTCGTTTCTTAAAGTTTGGGGCTGCGATGCTTATGTGAAAAAGCTTCAACCTGATAAGCTCGAACCCAAATCGGAAAAATGTGTTTTCATAGGATACCCAAAGGAAACTGTTGGGTACACCTTCTATCACAAATCCGAAGGCAAAACATTCGTTGCTAAGAATGGATCATTTCTAGAAAAGGAGTTTCTCTCGAAAGAAGTGAGTGGGAGGAAAGTAGAACTTGACGAGGTAACTGTACCTGCTCCCTTACTGGAAAGTAGTTCATCACAGAAAACTGTTTCAGTGACACCTACACCAGTTAGTGAGGAAGCCAATGATAATGATCATGAAACTTCAGATCAAGATACTACTGAACCGCGTAGATCAACCAGAGTAAGATCCGCACCAGAGTGGTACGGTAATCCTGTTCTGGAGGTCATGCTACTAGATCATGATGAACCTACGAACTATGAAGAAGCGATGGTGAGCCCAGATTCCGTAAAGTGGCTTGAAGCCATGAAATCTGAGATGGGATCCATGTATGAGAACAAAGTATGGACTTTGGTTGACTTGCCCGATGATCGGCAAGGAATTGAGAATAAATGGATTTTTAAGAAGAAGACCGACGCTGATGGTAATGTTACTGTCTACAAAGCTCGACTTGTCGCAAAAGGTTTTCGGCAAGTTCAAGGAATTGACTACGATGAGACCTTCTCACCCGTAGCGATGCTTAAGTCCGTCCGAATCATGTTAGCAATTGCTGCATTTTATGATTATGAAATTTGGCAAATGGATGTAAAAACTGCATTCCTGAATGGATTTCTGGAAGAAGAGTTGTATATGATGCAACCAGAAGGTTTTGTCGATCCAAAGGGAGCTAACAAAGTGTGCAAGCTCCAGCGATCCATTTATGGACTGGTGCAAGCCTCTCGGAGTTGGAATAAACGTTTTGATAGTGTGATCAAAGCATTTGGTTTTATACATACTTTCGGAGAAGCCTGTATTTACAAGAAAGTGAGTGGGAGCTCTGTAGCATTTCTGATATTATATGTGGATGACATATTACTGATTGGAAATGATATAGAATTTCTGGATAGCATAAAGGGATACTTGAATAAAAGTTTTTCAATGAAAGACCTCGGTGAAGCTGCTTACATATTAGGCATTAAGATCTATAGAGATAGATCAAGACGCTTAATTGGACTTTCACAAAGCACATACCTTGACAAAATTTTGAAGAAGTTCAAAATGGATCAAGCAAAGAAAGGGTTCTTGCCTGTGTTACAAGGTGTGAAATTGAGTAAGACTCAATGCCCGACCACTGCAGAAGAAAGAGAGAATATGAAAGATGTTCCCTATGCATCAGCCATAGGCTCTATCATGTATGCAATGCTGTGTACCAGACCTGATGTGTACCTTACTATAAGTTTAGCAGGGAGGTACCAAAGTAATCCAGGAATGGATCACTGGACAGTGGTCAAGAACATCCTGAAATACCTGAAAAGGACTAAGGATATGTTTCTCGTATATGGAAGTGACAAAGAGCTCATCGTAAAAGGTTACGTTGATGCAAGCTTTGACACTGATCCGGACGATTCTAAATCGCAAACCGGATACGTGTTTACATTAAACGGTGGAGCTGTCAGTTGGTGCAGTTCTAAACAAAGCGTCGTAGCGGGATCTACATGTGAAGCGGAATACATAGCTGCTTCGGAAGCAGCAAATGAAGGAGTCTGGATGAAGGAGTTCATATCCGATCTAGGTGTCATACCTAGTGCATCGGGTCCAATGAAAATCTTTTGTGACAATAATGGTGCAATTGCCTTGGCAAAGGAATCCAGATTTCACAAAAGAACCAAACACATCAAGAGACGCTTCAACTCCATCCGGGATCTAGTCCAGGTGGGAGACATAGAGATTTGCAAGATACATACGGATCTGAATGTTACAGACCCGTTGACTAAGCCTCTTCCACGAGCAAAACATGATCAGCACCAAAGCTCCATGGGTGTTAGATTCATTACAGTGTAATCTAGATTATTGACTCTAGTGCAAGTGGGAGACTGAAGGAAATATGCCCTAGAGGCAATAATAAAGTTATTATTTATTTCCTTATAATCATGATAAATGTTTATTATTCATGCTAGAATTGTATTTACCGGAAACATAATACATGTGTGAATACATAGACAAACAGAGTGTCACTAGTATGCCTCTACTTGACTAGCTCGTTAATCAAAGATGGTTATGTTTCCTAACCATGAACAATGAGTTGTTATTTGATTAACGAGATCACATCATTAGTAGAATGATCTGATTGACATGACCCATTCCATTAGCTTAGCACCCGATCGTTTAGTATGTTGCTATTGCTTTCTTCATGACTTATACATGTTCCTATGACTATGAGATTATGCAACTCCCGTTTACCGGAGGAACACTTTGGGTACTACCAAACGTCACAACGTAAATGGGTGATTATAAAGGAGTACTACAGGTGTCTCCAATGGTCGATGTTGGGTTGGCGTATTTCGAGATTAGGATTTGTCACTCCGATTGTCGGAGAGGTATCTCTGGGCCCTCTCGGTAATACACATCACATAAGCCTTGCAAGCATTACAACTAATATGTTAGTTGTGAGATGATGTATTACGGAACGAGTAAAGAGACTTGCTGGTAACGAGATTGAACTAGGTATTGGATACCGACGATCGAATCTCGGGCAAGTAACATACCGATGACAAAGGGAACAACGTATGTTGTTATGCGGTCTGACCGATAAAGATCTTCGTAGAATATGTAGGAGCCAATATGGGCATCCAGGTCCCGCTATTGGTTATTGACCAGAGACGTGTCTCGGTCATGTCTACATTGTTCTCGAACCCGTAGGGTCCGCACGCTTAAGGTTACGATGACAGTTATATTATGAGTTTATGCATTTTGATGTACCGAAGGTTGTTCGGAGTCCCGGATGTGATCACGGACATGACGAGGAGTCTTGAAATGGTCGAGACATAAAGATTGATATATTGGAAGTCTATGTTTGGACATCGGAAGTGTTCCGGGTGAAATCGGGATTTTACCGGGTTACCGGGAGGTTACCGGAACCCCCCGGGAGCCATATGGGCCATCATGGGCCTTAGTGGAAAGGAGAAAGGGGCAGCCCAAGGGGGCTGCGCGCCTCCCCCCTTCCCCTAGTCCTATTAGGACTAGGAGAGGTGGCCGGCCACCCCTCTCCCTCTTTCCCCCTTGGGAATCCTAGTTGGAATAGGATTGGAGGGGAGTCCTACTCCCGGTAGGAGTAGGACTCCTCCTGCGCCACCTCCTCCTGGCCGGCGCCTCCTCCCCCCTTGGCTCCTTTATATACGGAGGCAGGGGCACCTCTAAACACACAAGTTGACACAAGTTGATCCACGTGATCGATTCCTTAGCCGTGTGCGGTGCCCCCTGCCACCATATTCCTCGATAATACTGTAGCGGAGTTTAGGCGAAACCCTGCTGCTGTAGTTCATCAAGATCGTCACCACGCCGTCGTGCTGACGAAACTCTTCCCCGACACTTTGCTGGATCAGAGTCCGGGGATCGTCATCGAGCTGAACGTGTGCTCGAACTCGGAGGTACCGTAGTTTCGGTGCTTGATCGGTTGGATCGTGAAGACGTACGACTACTTCCTCTACGTCGTGTCATCGCTTCCGCAGTCGGTCTGCGTTGGGTACGTAGACAACACTCTCCTCTCGTTGCTATGCATCACATGATCCTGTGTGCGCGTAGGAAAATTTTTGAAATTACTATGAAACCCTACAAACAGTTGCCGACGGGCAGCGGTGGCGGAGCCTGTGGTGGGTGTTCCACGCACACCCAACAGGGACGCCACACGCACTACACTACACCGGGGACTGCACCGCCGCCGCGATGCAGCCTCCCAGCTGGAGCTGTCCTCTGATGACGGCGGAGTGGCTGAGCAACGACGAAGGACCAGTGCCATTGGCGATTGTGGAAGAAGTAGACGAGATAAACTACAGGGAGGGAGGGGAAAATGCAAAGCAGAACTCACCAGTCGTGAGGGTTTTTATAACAGGCTGGTAAGCATTGGGATTTTGGAGGATTTCACCGAGTCGGGTGGGAAGCTTGTGCGGGAACCTACGAGGTTGCGTGGGAACGGGCTCACCGACGATTCATTGGCGCCACCATTTGGCCAAAAGAACACGCCCGCGCGCTGCGCAAGCTTGCGATGTAAGCCGTCTGCGGGAGCAGGGTGACAAGACGTGCGAGAGGAGGATGAGAGGACACGTACATATACAGTTAATAAAAAATGTTTGCGATTTAATTACCTATTATACCCCTATCCTGGTTTATAAGTAGGATTTATGAACTAATAAAATACGAGTGCATGTCGCCATAGATTATATCATTGGAGTCGTATTTAAACATAGTTTCCAGCTATACACTTTTTGTAACATGCATTAACACTTTTTTGGTTAAATTTAAGGTTATATACCAGCAAGCGTTTGCGCGCAACACACACGGCTTATTCTATCACAAACATCTCTGATGGATCAACTGTCTGCCACATATCGCGCACACAACTCTAATCTGATTCGTGATTGATGTCTCCGTCATCGCTCCCACGGTTCGTCTTATTTGCCATGTATCACTGTGCCGTCCTCTGCTAGCCTCCCTCGGCAAGCTCTGCTCGCCGTTAGGCACCGCGGCGCGCTCGGGCGCGTCCATTGGCGCACTCTACTCGCGTTCGTCGGCGCGCTCAGCGTGTGGACAACTTTTCCTTGAGGCGGCCGTGGAGCGCTCTGCTTGTGTCCCTCCGCGCGCGTTTTGCCAGCGGTTGGGCGTACGCACGATCACGTCAGGGAACCCATATGCATGTGGTTGCGCCGCGCGCGTTGCCACGCGATGCAGTTACGTGCGGCACGATGGAGTTATGCGCTGCAAATTAGAACTGCCATCAGGGCCTGCCGATATTCCTGGCCGTCCAGCTTCCCCTTTAATTCCCGCGGCCATTATAACCTTAGTCTCTTCAACCTTTCGATCACGCCCCACAAGACAACAAGCAAACCCACGACGACACATAGAGAGGGGATGTCCGGTGGCGCTCCAATGGAGTTTGGCGAGCATAGAGTGGAGATCCACGCGAGGGAGACAGATATCTCGGTGGTGTGCACCACCGACCCGGCCGTGGTGGATGACTACATCAGCAACGTTGAGCAGTTGCTTGCTGGAGACATGTACAAGGTGGTCGGCGTCGACCTCCAGTACACCGCCGGTCGTCCCGTCATAGATCAGAAGGTTGCCGTCGCCCATTTGTGCGTGCGCCATCATGTCCTCATCTACCACTACTGCATGGCCACAAAGCCTTACGATCGTTTCAACAGGTTTGTCAATAGCACCGACTACAAGTTCGCCACGATGGATACCAAGGATGATGTAAAAGCGCTCAGTGTTACGGGCTTGGCTTGCAAGAACCTTGTCGAAATCCGTGACCACTACAGGGTCTGGGGCAGCACGAAGTAGGACTCCCTGGTCGAACTCGCCTCGGTCATCATCGACCCCTACTACGAAAAGATGAAGCAGGATGCCCAGAGAACAAGTCCCGTATCCTGGCATAAGGCCTGGATGCGGCAACTAGATGAACCTCACCCCAGGTTCGCGGCCAAGAGCATGTACACATGCTACAAGATGCACAGGTGGATCATTGACATGAGGAAGTGCCTCGTTACCCAAATCGACGAGTCCGAATCGAGCCACAAGAAGAGCAAGCGTCACAAGAAGTAGATGATAATCAGATGATCGTTTATGCTAGTTAATCATGCATGTAATATATAGTTTACTTTATTGGTGTGTGTGGCAATGTCATATGTATAGTAGCCACCTATGTAATTATGCATGTAATAGTTTACTTTGGTATGTGTAAATGACATGGTAGTAGTAGCCACCTATGTGAGTGGATGTTTAATTTGGTTATGCAAGCATGTCCTTATAAGCGTGTGTGTGTGTGTGTGTGTTTTGTTGTTGTTCTATATGCAATCTCATCGCACAATACACACGTCTTATTAGTAGCAACCGTCTGTGTTCTTATCGGTGTTCAGACACATTTCTGATTATAGACCTGTTTGCCGCATATCACACACATCTTGTTAAGTTGAACCGTTTCTATTCTTATGTCTCAACGCAAACAGTTCATCTGAGTGAATCGCATGTCGTATATCGCACACACCTTTGATCTGGCTGACAATTTTTTTGTGTTGCCTAATCACAAATAGTTCATCTGAGTGAACCGTATGCTGTGTATCGCACATGCCTCCATCTGGCTACCCGCTTCTTTTGTTCCTCCTCATCACAAATGGTTTATTGAACTGAATCGTATGCCCGTCATCGCACACGCAACTAAAACCTGAACCGTGTTTGATGCAGCCTTCATCGCAAATGTTTTACACATTTCTGACGGTTTTCATACAGCACCGTTTGCGATTATGGCATCGCACACAGTTTCTCGAAGGGTCTCTGATCGTAGTGTCGCGTTAGAAGTATCCTGCAGTAGTGAATATTTGTACTATTGTATTTCCATATTCATAATTAAGAATTTATATTCTATTTATAACTTCTATGATCATGGAATATGCGATGAAGTGGAAAAGTCATATGAAGGTGTGGAATGATAAACGGTAAATGAAAGGTTCCTGGTCTCGCCTCTCAGACTAGCTCAAGTGTTGTTGTTGATCACGTTTTTCAGATCTTAGGATATCGTTAAGTGTAATGATGATCCTAAAACACATTGAGATTATGATATTGGAAGAACGATCATATTGAATCGACCCAAACTTGTTTGTTGTGAACTGGATTAATATTGTCTTTATTCAATTGTAATAACATGGAGTGTTAACATGTGATATTACTCCTTAGACCATGAGAGTATTACAGTCACTTCTTACCGTACGATGAGCTTTGGGGTTGCTCAAATATCACCTATAACATGGTGATCATAAGAACAACTTACAGGTTCATTGGAAAGTTTGACAAGTGATCGGATAGCTCGAGAGTGGGATTTACTCCTCTAACGATGGAGAGATATTCTTAGGGCCCTCTCAATGTGACGGCATCAATCATCGTCTGGCTGGACACACGTGACTTAGTCATGGGGATCACAGAATACAATAACAAGAAAAAAGAATAAAACCGATAACGAGGATTTCAGTATAGTGAGCATGGTGATGACTCATGAGGATACCGATGCATAGTGTATTTTGTAAAATATCACGAAGCAATGGGAACAATGCATGATAACCAA
Organism: Triticum dicoccoides; assembly: GCF_002162155.2. Taxonomy (NCBI): domain Eukaryota; kingdom Viridiplantae; phylum Streptophyta; class Magnoliopsida; order Poales; family Poaceae; genus Triticum; species Triticum dicoccoides. Next base: position 32,460,239 of record NC_041388.1, read on the forward strand.
ACGTTCACTCGAATATCATTCATGTACTCACAAGGACCGATACAGACGTCCACGATCCTGATGTCGGTCATTGGACGAATGGTTTCGCCCATGGCTATGAGTCACCAAACCTACGGGGTCACAAGCTTAAGGCAATAACGATGTTCTGAGTGTTAGTAGGACAAGAGTCATGAGAATATATTTGTGGAATTATTTCATGAGTATTCGAAATAGTTCTGAGAGGATCTGGAAGCATTTCGGGGTCACTGGAAGGGTTTAGGTGAGTATTGGGTAATACTAGGTATTACCAATAAATAATATATAGGTGTAATTTTTTATAGAGTTGTTAAAAATATATAAAATGGTGTAGAGGTATTTAAGACATTTTATATTTAATTTAAATATCAACGGGCCTTAAAAGGAGTTATGGGCCACAAGGGCCCATAAGGAAGTGGCGCCCCCCTTGCCATATAGGGGCCCGACTCCTCCCCCTTGGACGGTGCCCCAAGGAGGTACTTTCCCTCCTTGGTGGCTGCCCTCTCCTCCTTTCCAACCTATATATCTAGGTTTTTCTCTCTCTATTAGATACACAGTTTTTGGAACCTCCTCTAGTTCTTTTAGTTTTTGTTCTAGTTGGTCCTAGTTGACTAATCAGAGCTTGGCTAATCCTCTTGTCCTCATAATTAGAAGCCCAGTGTGGTTCTAATCTCCTTCCTCTAATTCTCCGGTGACGATTAGCTCTGGACAGCGAAGTGCTGCCGTATCGTGAAGGCTGCATGCTTGCAACCAAGTAGAGTGGACGTGCTTTCGTTCTTTGGTTCGAGGGATTGTTTGGGGGCGGTACGAGGGACTCCAAGTACGATCTACACCGACATGTTCTTCTTCTGCTCCAACTCGATGACGATAACGATCGTGATCCCAACCTGTTATGCATCTTCATATTGATCTTGGGTGATGGTAGGTGCGAATTTTTTAGTTTTCTACTATGTTTCCTAACAGAAAGTTACTCTCCTTGCTAGGTAGTCTTACTTTGGTTAATAGTTGCTTGGTAAGCATACATATCTAGATGTTGTCTTTTTTCAAATTCCCTAAGTGGGTTGTGAACCTAATTAATTCCCAACTTGCTAATTGCCTCTGGATGGATAGTGAAGGGGACCATCAGATTCATTTAGCTAATTGACCTCCAGTCTGCATGAGAAAATAGTATTTGTTTAATCTTCAGGACCTTAATATTTGCCTGTTAGGGTCTTGGGTTAAGATATATATTTAGAAAAGATTCTTTGTGGAGGAAAGTGATAGATCACACGTATAACTCTAGGAGTCCAAACATACTTTGCTCCTATGATCCACATCTCTCATAGTTTTAAAAATGTGTGATGTGGGCTATGAATATGTAGTTAAGTTTGGATATAAATGGCATGTAGGTGATGGTAAATCCATCAGGTTTTAAGAGGATACTTGGTTCGGAAACTCCCCTGGCAACATTCTGGGATATGTATTGAATTGTGAATGAGGAAAATAAAACTATGCATGAGTTATCGGATATGGTGACAAACTTAAGTGTACCTTTTGCAGAACTTTTCAGATGAGCTAATGGTTCAATGGTTTGAATTAAAAACTATAACTGAAAGTGTTTCTTTCATTGACTAGGAGGACTCTCTAATCTAGCAATATGAACCCAAGGGAGTGTACTCATATAGATCTCTTCATCCTATTCTGAATTTTAGGGGAATACAAGTTGCTTTTCTTCCTATTGTGTGGAATTAAAAAAATCCACCTAGAGTTCAGAGATTTTTATGGCTATTATCTCAAAATAAAATCATGGCATGTGATATCCTTTGGAGGGGAGGTTTGCAAAAACATCATTTGCAAACAAATTGCTCCAGTCTATCATGGAGGGATGTGAAGCATATATTTTTAGGTGGATAGGTGATTTCACTTCTCTTGCTTCACCATGGTTGTGCAACAATTCTTTTTCATTTAAATCAAGTTTCGTCTGCAGTTCTATGGGAATTGTGGAATGCTAGAAATGCACTAGCGTCTAACAGTTGTTCCTGGATATATGTTAAACTAGTGCGGAGTCAGATAATATATTATCGAGGGGATTCGATGACATTGCTGAAAGAACCACTAGCTGGGGAGACTACTCAATTTAGAGTTCTACTTCTTTTAAAAAAACTGAGACTCCCCTGGAGTTGGAACCGGGCTGATCTAAGGGAACAAAAAGACACGCTATCTTAACATTTGGATCATCTTCAGATTCTTCTCTAGTCTCACTGCCCGCATCGCTACCGTTGTGACTGCGCATGAATGTTTAGTATCGTGATTAGATAGGAAATATAGGATAGAGTAGGAATTATTCTAGCTTGTCTTGTACTCCAAGAAGATCATGTACTCCTATATACACCCATGAGGCTCGAGCAATACATCATCAATTCCACCAATCGCCCTCTCTATTTCTTCTATATATATGGTATCAACCTAACCCTGATCCAAAACCCTAGCCGCTGCCGCCGCTTCCGCACCGCGCCGCCCCTGGGGCGGTCGTTCTCCATGATCGCTACTAGGGGCCGCTCCCCTTGTACCTAAGGTTCGTCCGCCAGTCGTGTTGATCGGCTACCCTGGAGAGTCTTTTTCCCAATCCTTGATCTAGGTTTTTCTCTCTCACGCCGACCATCACGATCAACGCTTATATTTTGGTTTTTCGATCTATGATCGATTTGTGTCGCCCGCCACCGCCCATTGACCCTCTCGTGCCTATACTCCGACTTTGGCGTTGACTCCACCGACCTCTTTTTTGACATGGCGCCCTCGCACGACATGCGGCGACCTATGGTCGTAGTCCACGTGTCCGTTTGCCTGCCGCTCTGCGTCGGTCATCGTCACCATGATTGGATTGCGATCCTCAATCAACCTCGATCCCCCTCAGCTCCATCAGGCCGTTGGGCCCTAGCGCTGCCACACACATGATGCATCAGCCGGTTGCGTTTGTGCTGGGCTGCTCTGCACCCTGCTCGGGCGTGGGCCACACTCACACACTGGCCATTCGCGCGTCTGCTCGGGCATGACTCGGCCCCTTCATCACCAAGCGGCGTCCCGACCTTGCGCGCGATCGGATTGATCAGCTATTCACCTACGCTCCATCCCATCCACACCGTGCGACCGACTTGGCCAGTTCCTTGCGCGTGCCTCCACAGGTCTTGTAAAGATCGTCCCCGATTCCAGTGCGCCCCTCCGCAGATCGATCAACGGGTCGCAGCAGCGTCGCCGCACTATGGTTCTCCTCGTGGCCGCACTGACCCGCGTGCTACCGCAGCGTCGTCCCTTCGGGCCATAGCGTCGCGGCATGCGGTCCACTACATCGCCCCCGCGCATCGACTTCTTCTATGTGGTATGCGCCGTGCCGCCTCCCTAGACGCGTGAATGCCACTGTCTACGCACGGTCTTCGTCACACTGTCGGGTCTTCCTCGCCTACTTCGAGCACCGCCGCTGTGCTCATAGCGGTGACCGATGTGGCCTCCCACGAGCTGCCTCTGGTTCCGCTGACTATATCACTGTCCACCTCTTCGTCTTCATCCAGCACCAGCTCATCGCCAGTGTGGCCGTCATCTTCCCCGACCAGTTCGTCTACTTCGACAACCGTAGTCGACATCAGCACCTTCTACCCCACGTCAACTGCCGCCGCAACCGTCATCGAGTCATCCTCTGCTAGTCCCTCTGACATGGCGTACAACTCATGCATGTCCTCTTCTATGCATGCCCGATGCTAGCAACACTGACACATGCCTTCGTCTACGACGTGTCCCCGGGCCTGGCAAGCCTGGTGCAGCGCCTCATCAACATCGACTTCGTTCGTCTATGCATGCCTGGTGCTGGCAACACCGATGCGTGCCTTCGTCCATGACGTGTCCCCAGGCTTGGCAAACCCGGCGTGATGCCTCGTCAACACCTTCTTCCTGGCGCATCACTGCGCCCATGACTAACTCGGCGCTCCTTGCACCCGCGGCTCCATGGCAGCTACATCGACACTGGCCACCCCGACTCGCCATCGACCACGGCGTCCCTTGCATTGCTAGGTCGACCACGACGTCCCTCGCATTGCTAGCTCGACCACGGCGTCCCTCGCATTGCTAGCTCGACCACGGCGTCCCTCGCATTGCTAGCTCGACCAGCCTACACTCTCGGCTACCTTGACAACAGCACAAAGGGCTCTCGCCTTGTTTGAACAACCTCGTTGGTTTTCACTCCAGCCATGACTTCCGTGACGCATCAAGACTTACAATTGTAGGTGGCAGGTGGGGGGAGGGGGGGCGGTCCGTCGCCTTACCTTCTGATTCTTCTCCAGTATTACCGTCTGCGTCGCTATCATTGTGACTGCGAGAAATGTTGAGTATGGTGATTAGATAGGAAATATAGGATAAACTTGCAATTATTCTAGCTTATCTTGTACTCTAAGCAGACCATGTACTCCTATATATATGCCGATGAGGCTTGAACAATACATCATCAATTCTACCAATATTTGTTCTCTATTCCTTCTACAGGAGAAACTCCAGCTTCTCCTTGTTGGGCGGCGTCGCAAGCATGGAATTCTGGAAGGAGCATCCGGATGAATTACATATCATCAAGGGTTGAGGTTCTGGAAAAAGAAGTGGTTGGTGCCGTGCCGAGGATTGGAGCTGGCTTGGATTGTTGTCTGTTTTCTTTTTATCTTATATGTGTATTGAGGTTGTTGCACTAGTCTTGACCAGCTGAGATGTTTAGCCGCCTGATGAAGGCAGGGTGTTGAATACCTTTATCTTTTTTTCCCCTCTCTTTTGGAAAGAATGTGGATGCTGTATCTGGTTTCGTTTTGAATAAAAATGAACAATTTTTTTTGCGAGTGATGGTGCCAGAATGGAGCCGGCCGGGTGTTAACAACTTACCATTTTTTATTGCGGGCCAGTTAGCAACTTTCTATTTCATTTTTTTAGTAAAAGTTAACAACTTACCATATTTGTTTCACAAGAGATTACAAGAGATACGGCACTAGGAGCAGGCATGGGCTGGAAGCGCGTAGAGGCCTGACCTGACGCGGCCCATCCGTGTCACTCGAGAAAACAGAAGCGCGCGTGTTTTCTCTCTGAAACCCTACTCCCAACTTTTCGTTCCCGCTCCTTTCCAAATAAATCGGGACCTGACAAAGCCCCGCCCGCACTCGCTCCCGTTGCCTGGCATCTCACGCGCAGACACTCCTCTCGCAGCCGCCGGCAAAACCCACCCTACTACCCTAGCGCCGCCGGCCTCCCTTCCCTATGGAGAACAAGCAGCAGGACGACTCCGCCACCAGCCGCCGCCGTCTCCTCCCGCCGCTCTACCCCGTCCCCCGCCCCGCCAACACCGGCTGCGCCTCCCACCACCTCCTCTCCTCGCGCCCGCCGTTCCAGCACAACCCAGCCGCCACCCATTTCGCCGCCCAGCCATCTCCCTACGGATCCGGATCCGGATCCACAGCCGGTTCGTCCTCCTACTCATACCAGATGCCGCCGTCGATGCTATCTGACGCCGGAGCGTCGGGGCATGGCGTCGACAGCGTCGGAGGAAGCGCCGCCTTGCAGGCGTGGCACTTGTATCAGAGGAGCATGTCCGGATCCGGGTGGGAAGTGGCCGGTTCGTCCCACCAGCGCCCCTCGTCGCCACTATCTCAAGCTCATGCGTTGGGTGGTGGTGCCGACCGCCTGGGACTGGGAGGGAATTCCGCCTTGTTGCAGCCGCAGGGCGCACTCTCCGATTACTGTCAGATGCCACCGCCGTCGCCTCTGGCCATGGATCCCACGTCGGTCCGTGGGGTTGACGGAAGCAGCGGAGGCAGCACCTTCGCGTCCTCGCTCGACGCGGCTAGCGTGATGGCGCCCACCAGCACGCAGCCTCTGTCGAGCTCCTCCGTCGGTCAGGCGTCGTCGCATGAGTACGCGCTTCCACCCCTACCACCCACCCTACCACCTTTGCAGACGACGACGGTGGAACTTGAAGACGACGTCTATGCCGCTCTGGAGCTCATCCCGCCTGTGGACGACGAACTACCACTACCGCCCTGCGGCCCCCCACCTTCGGAGACAACGACGGAACTTGAAGACGTCCTCGGTGCCGCTCCCCCACCTTCGGAGACGACGAGGGAACTTGAAGACGTCCTCGGTGCCGCTCCGCAGGGCATCTCGCTTGTGGGCAATTACAACGCGGTCGACATCGTCAGCCTCCAGCACATGGATCTGGACAGCCTCAACTCCTCTGGCGACATCGGCAACAACAGCAACGGAAGAGTCCACTGCCCACCGCTCGCATGGAACTCGCTCCCCATCGCTGGTCACGCGAGGATGAACAACCAGCCTTTAGACTGGTCGTTTCTGCTGGGGAGGCACCCCAGCGCATCGACATGGATGCCCGGGCCCTCCTCCAGCAACACGAATGCCATCCAAGCTGCCTGCCCACCAGTACCACTCACATTCAGCACACACCCTGCCCTTGCTCAGTTGGGTACGAATACCGGCAGCGGTAGCTCATCGACCTGGATGCAGAAGCCGATGCTGCCGCCGCTACCTTCTCCCGGGCCGGGTTGGGGAGGATCAGGTGCTGGAAGCAGCAGCCGTGGCCGGCCTAGGAACAAGGATGGCAGAGATGCTCCCCTTGTGGCAGATTTTGCTGATGGCTTATTCACCCAGGACGAGATTACCGTGATCAGGGGGGAGAAGACCTTAGCAGAGAATGTGCTCACAGATCCGAAAGCCGTCCGGAGGTATATCATATGATCCAGCAGTTTGTCCATTCTTCTTTTAGATCTGATCATCAAAGAAAATGTTTAACTCTTGAAAAATACTTTAGCACTAGCAAGCTAGGGCTAACTAATGTGTGTACGTTCTTGTGCGAAATTTATTTGCAGGATCATTCGAAACCGGAGCACTGCACAAAGAGGTAAGCAGCGCAAGATGGCGTACCTGTCGGACCTTGAAAGCAAGGCCGAGCGTCTGCAGCAGGAGACTAAGTCACTATCTGCACGAGTGGAGTCGATGAAGGTTTGTAATATCATTGGAAGATGTTCTGCTTGTTTTGCTATTTCTCACTCAAGAAATAAATATTTTATAATTAATTAAGTGATCAGAACCATTTTATTAGACTTCAGAGTTCATGAACGTACAAATGACATTTTAAAAATTCTTGATCTCGTGGGTCATCCATAACTTGGCAGAGAATCATTTACAGAAAAAGGCATAAAATGCCCAACTTCAAATTAATGCAGCCATCAACCAGAGAGCTAGGACACATTGGTGCTGAATACAATGGCAAAAGCTTGATAAAAAAAACTTATTTATGTTAAGAATTACATAATAAATTGGTGTTTTATACAATCATCTTATGCAAAAGCTTGATAAAAAACTTATTTATGTTAAGAATTACATAATAAATTGATGTTTTATACAATCATCTTATTATTTCTTTCATATACTTGTTTGTAGAGTACAGCTGAAGGGCTTACAATTGAAAACAATATGATGAAGCTCAAGCTGCAAGAATTGGAGCAACAATACAAGCTGAGGAATGGTATGCTTTTTCACTTTTCATACATCTCAAATAACTTATCATATGTTCTTGTTGTGGCAAAGGAAAACAGTGATCACCACTGTGCAATACAAGCTAACAGAACTTATTTATGAACAAAGTGACTGGAGATGTATGATGACATACAGATTTTTTATTGTGAAATTGTAACATATATGTTTATGGTTCTTGATTATATCCTTGTTGGACGTTACGATTCATATGTTATATTTAGTATATCTTGCTTAATTTTAACTATCAACTTCTCTCAAGAAATATGTGTATATCACTAATTTTGCTTCACTAGCAAGACACCTTAAAGGAAAATTATATACATGGGATAGGAACAACAAACATATCGCATGCACATAACACAAATGCAAGTTGCGATAATCCAGTAATCCGATTAATTTCATCAGCATTCAGTTCTTGTGACTTTTGTCAATAAGTTCCGAGAGGTAGATTAATTATTTTCAAAAGGCCAATATGTGCACTTGCACATGCTAGCTATTTTGCAA
>NC_041388.1:32468534-32469200 GCF_002162155.2 Triticum dicoccoides
ACACACACACACACTACAAATTCTAGTACAACCTTACACATGCATGTGATTTTGTTTTTTAGAGAAAAGGCAAAAACACGTGACTTTAAATTGGTAAAGTCCTAGTGAAGAGTGGGCGAACACAGGTCATTGACCTCGTGTTGCTCCAAATCTAACATAAGTTTACATAGTTTTTTCCAATCTTAATACAAAGACACGCAAGTCTCATGCATGTTCTGGAAAACATAAATTAATATATCCAAAAGACACAGAGATGGTGAACGAGATAGCATACAACACGGCGCACCAATCGTTCTTTGGGTAATTGCATATTTAGTGAATTGGTTAAATATATCTTCAGTGCATTAGGTAACCAGTTCATAAATTATTTACTAATGACTTAAGACTCACTTTACTATTTCTCTTTACATAATAAATATGTTGTTTTCCTCAATCCTCAGGAGGGTATTCTGAACCTTTTCTACGGACTTAAAAAATTAATTTGTACTAGCTTGGGTGTTACAAAGTTTTCTATATTATCACCATTGAAAGAAAAAAAAAACATACTTTTGCTTCTAACTATTTTTTTTCATTTGAAAACTTGTTGACATTTTATCGGCTTATTTTGATAACTTTGATTGGCCAAAATCTGTCAGCAGGACTATTAGACATGGTAATTAAGTTTCT
>NC_041388.1:32469497-32488376 GCF_002162155.2 Triticum dicoccoides
TACTCGACATTAGCATGTAATTTTGTTTCTGTGGATCATATATAGGAAATTGTTCTTTTTTACGCAGTCCAGTCACTAAGTTAAGTATGTTCATATTTCTGTATACAGATCTGAATGAAACATTATCTGCTGAAGTCCAACGCCTGACACTACTCCAACAATCTCAGCAACCACAAGGGGAGCAGCGATTATTTCACCAGACATTTTCATGGTGATTTCAAATGAAAAGTACAAGCAGGAAACCATATGGGATGTATACAAATATTTATGTTTGGTGGAACTATCTGCCATTTTGTTGTTGTATGGATATGCCGAGGACATATTGTTGGATGTAGTGCATTATCTTCTCATACATACTTGGATGGAGGTTGAACTACACATAGTTCATGCCTATATATATAATACTTTGTGATAGAACAATGACAAGCTATTTGTCTTGTTATATTATATATATTTAAATCTTCTAGTTACTGTGTATCTCACATATTCTATCAGTCACATGTCCCTAGCTTATATCCTTATATTACATGAGGAACGCATGTTTCTGCATGTTCAGAACCTCCTTCTCCATTACTGGCGCGCAACATGTATGGGGCACATTGCTCTTTGCTTAGATCTTGTGAGGTATGTGTCAGGCTGCTGCCGCGCTCGTGTCCTCTCTCTCTCACGCTCACAATGAACTCACGGGAGACAGTGGTTTTTGCGCAGCGCACAACTTGCTGCTTTTCCCATTTTTGCTTCCTCTTATTCAGAACGAAACCAACAGACCCGACCGATTCGCACGCCACAACCCCGTTCCTTCGAACGTGCAGAGGGCGTGCTCACCGCGGCCACCTCCTACTCCTAGTCACGCACGGCACGCACAGACCACGGCCATGCACCTTGTTACATGCAAAGCAAACTAAAGAACCAGGGAAACCGGCTCAACTACGATCGGTTCAGGGTTTAACTAACATTGCCTTCCTAAACCCTGAACCACTACTGGATTTGAACCACACCAATTTCTTCTCGAAGTTCCTGAAACTTGACACGCCCGACTGCCTTCGTCAGGATGTCGGCGAGCTGTCCACTGGTGCCGATGAACTCAACCTCGACACGCCTATCTTCAACACATACGTGCAGGAAGTGAAACCTTGTGTCAATGTGCTTACTGCGATCATGGAAGACGGGGTTCTTGCTGAGCGAGATAGTTGCCTTGTTGTCGATCTTCAGCATGACCTGTTCGGCCTCTTCGTTTTTGATGTCACAGAGCAGCCGAGCGAGCCAGACGCCCTGGCAGGCCACCATTGCAGCGGCGATGTACTCTGCCTCGCAGGTGGACAGGGCCACCACCCGTTGCTTGTGTGACTGCCAGCTGATCAGGCTCCTCCCGAGGAAGAAGAGGACGCCGGTCGTGCTCTTGCGAGTGTCGATGTCGCCGGCCATGTCGCAGTCGCTGAACCCGACCAGGGATGCCCCGGTCGCTCCCCTTGCATAGTAGCAGCCGTGACGCTGCGTTCCGGCCACATACCTGATAATCTGCTTGACAGCTGCGAGATGCTCCGTCGTCGGCGCCTCCATAAACCGGCTCACGTAGCCCACGGAGTAGGCCAGGTCCGGGCGCGTGTGCACCAGGTAGCGCAATGCGCCCACGACGCTCCTGTACTCCGTCTCGTCTGTGGCCGGAGCTGTGCTCACCCTGGTGAGCTTGAACCGTGGCTCCATAGGAGTGTGACACGGATTGCAGCCTAGCAGGCCGGCCTTCTCGATGATCTTGCCAGCATACGCCGCCTGGTTGAGGCAGATGCCGTTCACCGTCTGCTTCACTTCAATGCCGAGATAGAAGCTTAGCAGACCCAGATCGCTCATGCGGAAGAGTTTTTGCATCTCCATCTTGAACTTGCCGATCTCAACGTGGTCATTGCCGGTGATGATCAGGTCATCCACGTACACGCCGACGAGCAGGCGCGTCGCCCCTGTTCCCCGTCCGTAGACGGCGTGCTCCGCTGGGCTCCTGCTGAAGCCAAGATCCAGCAGGCAGCGGTCGAGCTTCGCGTTCCACGCGCGCGGTGCTTGCCGCAGTCCGTAGAGGGCCTTGTCGAGGCGTAGCACCTTGTGCTCCTGGCCCTCGATGATGTAACCCGGCGGCTGCGCGACATAGACCTCCTCCTTCAGATCGCCGTTGAGGAAGGTGCTTTTGATGTCCATGTGGTGGACTTGCCATCCCTCGTGCGCGGCTAGAGCGATCAGCAGCCGCACGGACTCAAGCCTCGCCACGGGAGCGAACACTTCCTCGAAGTCGACTCCTTGCCTCTGGACGTAGCCCTTAGCCACCAGACACGCCTTGTGTTTCTGGATGTCGCCGTTTGCATCGCGCTTGAGCTTGTACACCCATTTGAGCCCAATCGCCTTGTGGCCTGCGGGGAGATCAACGAGGTGCCAAGTGTTGTTGGAGACGATCGAGGCCATCTCCTCATCCATGGCGCGGCGCCAGGTGCCCTCCCCCTCGGCTTCAGCGAATGTCTTGGGCTCGTCGATCTCACCAAGGTACAACTCGTCGTTGTGGGCGAGCATGACGTAGTCCTCGTACTGCCGGTTTGGCTGTACAACTTCGTCCCGTGCACGCGTCGTCATGGGATGCCGTGGACGTGGTGCCTCGTCGTCATTGGCGTGGGAGGTGCCAGTGGCCTCTCCTTGCTCCGAGGCGGGCTCTGGGCTCGGCGGCGACGTTTTCGCTTGCCCTGGCGAGGTCGTCCCAGGAGCAGCGCTTTCGCCGCGCGCGCTCGCCGCGGTTGGGGCGCCTGTGCTTGGTGAAGATGGTGCCGCCGGCCGTGTCACCGCGTAGGAGTAGGAGTCAACGGTGAACTCCACGGCCACAGGAGCTGCTGCATTGCTCTCCCAGTCCCATCGTGCGGCCTCGTTGAAGACGACGTCGCGAGACACCTGCACACGGTTACGAACTGGGTCGTAGACTCGATACCCCGCCGTTCCAGGCTCATATCCCAGGAACACCATGGGAGTGCTACGGTCATCGAGCTTGGCGGTGTGCGGCTTCACCACCTTGACATGCGCCACACAGCCGAACACGCGCAGGTGATCCACATTAGGTTTATGCCCATGCCATACCTCGTAGGGAGTCTTGCCGTCCACGCTCTTCGTAGGTGATCAGTTGAGGAGATAGACGGTGGTCGCCACCGCCTCCCCCTAGAATCTCGCCGGCACCCCCTTCGCCTTCATAAGGCACCTCGCCGCCGCGACGATGGTTTGGTTGCATCATTCCACGACGCCGTTCTGTTGTGGGGAATAGGGCGCCGTTAGCTAGCGCCCCGCCCCCTCGTCGGCGCAGTAGGTGGCGAACGTGGCGGCGGTGAACTCTCCACCGCGATCCGTGCAAAGAAGGCGTAGCTTGCGGCCGGTCTCGACCTCGACACCAGCCTTGAAGCGCCTGATCTCCGTGGCCGCCTCGTCCTTCGTGGTGAGCAGCCTCATCCACATGTAGCGGCTCAGATCATCGATGAGGAGGAGGAAGTACCGCCTCCCTCCTGCAGTGGCCGAAGCGATCGGCCCGCAGAGGTCACCGTGCACGAGGTCTAGAAGCCCCTCCGCGCGGTGCGTGGCAGCCTGCGGGAATGGCGCCCCACTCTGCTTGCCTGCTAGGCAACTCTCGCACAGCTGCTGTGTGTGCTCGATCGTTGGGAGTCCGCGCACCATGCCATGGCGTGCTAGCTTCCGGAGTGCGTCAAAGTTAAGGTGCCCATAGCGCTCGTGCCATGTCCAGGCCACCTCACCCGCGTGCGCGGCGAGGCACACCAGCTGCGTGACAGCCAGCATGACCACGTACAGTCGGTTCCTGGTGCGCTCCACCTTGACGAGGAGCTGCCGCTGCTGGTCACGCAGGCAGAGGATGCCATGCTCGATGAGGGTCTGGCAGCCCGTTTCGTCGAGCTGCCCGAGACTGACGATGTTGCTGCGTAGATGAGGGATGTAGTAAACATTAGTCAGAGCGCGGTGCTCACCGTTGCGGCAAGCAAAGAGTCTCGTGTCGCGCCCCTGGATGTCGACCAGCGAACCGTCCCCGAACTTGATCGTGCCCGTGACGCCGGTGTCGAGCTCGGCGAGGACTCCCCTCGCGCCAGTCATGTGGTTGTTGGCTCCTGTGTCGAGGAACCAGACATTGTCGCCACGTCCCTCCTTGGCCAGGTGCACCTGGTCCTCGACCAGCTCAATGTGGGTGCGCGCACCGATGGCAGGCCCGTGCGCTATGGCGGCGCCCTCCTCCTCCTTGTGGGCGTTGGGCAGGGGAACCGTGGCCATCAGGAGCGCGGGCTCCCGCTCGTGGAGGGTACAAGACTGCGCCAGTAGAAGGCCAGCCTCGTCGTCGTCGATCCGGGCCAGATTGGCCCTTTGCTGAGGCTGGGCCGCCGGCGGCTGGCCCGACGCGCCCTGTCCTTGTCCTCGCCGTTCACGGCATGGCTCCTTGCATTCCCTGGAGAAGTTCCCTGGTTTATTGCAGTTATAGCACTTCACCTTTGACATGTCACGGCCGCGCCGCTGCCCGCTATTGCCAGGCGGCTTGCCTTGTCGTTGCCCGCCGTTGCCGCTTCCGCCACCGTTCGAGGCAGAGCCTTGCCCGAGTTCGCGCTGGTTCCTGCATGCCTCCCACTCCTGCTATGTGAATAGAAGCTAGCCGCTCTGGTTCTTCGTGTCACCGGCGTAACGTTCCTCCGCGGATCGGAGGCGGCCAAGTAGCTCCTCTACCGTCAGAGTCGACAGGTCAAGGAGCGTTTCGATGGCGCAGGCGATCTGCGCATAACGCGCGGGCACCACGCGCAGAATCTTTCGGACCACGCGTACCTCCTCCACGTTGTCGCCCAGCGATCGAAGGTTGTTGGCGAGACCGGTGATGCGCATGGCGAAGGCGTCCAGGGTTTCGCCATCCCTGAACGTGATCTGCTCGAAGTCGCTGCGGAGGCGTTGGGCCGTCGCCTCCCTGACGCGGGTCGCTCCTAATCGCATCATGCGCACGGCCTCCCAGGCTTCATACGCGGAGTTCTTGACGGCAAGGACGCCGTGCATCTCAGGAGGCACGGCGCGGATGAGCGCGGCGAGCGCGGCCATGTCCTCCCGATCGGTGACCATGCCCTCGCCGAGCATGGCCTCCCATAGGCCCTATGCGCGCAGGTTGATCTGCATGATCCGGGCCCACTCGATGTAGTTGGTCGGCGTCAGCGTGGGGTAGACGATCGCGCCGCCGTGCCCGGTTGCCTCCCTGATCACGCGTTCGTGGACGATCACCTCGCCCGGGTTCCTTCTGACACGACTGCGTCTGCGGCTCCGTCCCCGCGACTCCGTCTGCGCCCGTGGCGTCGCCTCCCCGCCGAGTCCCTGGGCAGCTGTGTCCGGCGCCTCGTCGGTGCCGGCCTCCCTGCTGCCCGCCATGGCCCCTCGTCGCCGGTGGCTCTGATACCAATTGTCAGGCCGCTGCCGCGCTCGTGTCCTCTCTCTCTCACGCTCACGATGAACTCACAGGAGACAGTGGTTTTTGCGCAGCGCACAACTTGCTGCTTTTCCCGTTTTCGCTTCCTCTTATTCAGAACGAAACCAACAGACCCGACCGATTGGCACGCCACAACCCCGTTCCTTCGAACGTGCCATCCCACGTTCACGAAGAGGGCGTGCTCACCGCGGCCACCTCCTACTCCTAGTCACGCACAGCACGCACAGACCAGGCCATGCACCTTATTACATGCAAAGCAAACTAAAGAACCGGGGAAACCGGCTCAACTACGATCGGTTCAGGGTTTAACTAACAGTATGATGGTCCATGAGATATTTTCTAATGAAGAGATGCAGATCATGGTGAATAAGCTCCTCATAGTGTTTCCGTTGACAGAAAATATCGATAATTCTTCCCAGGAAAGAAATAAACTAGCAGATTATTTCCAAGGTCAACACACCTGTCCACAATGTCATCTACAAATGCAAATACAACTTCCATGCTTGGGCGCAACAGGAACCTCGAATTATTTGCCCTTAAGTCGTAGCTCAGATCACAGTTAACTTGTTTTTACTCCACTTCTCTACCCGTGTTATAGTCGCTCTTGTTCTTTGACTTTTAGGCCCATGTGAAGTAGGATGCTAGTGTGAAGTAGGAAGCTTTGGACTACATCTGGGAGAGATGGCAGCTATAGGGAGGGATACCGGGATCGTTAAAATATTGACCTATTTTCTAAGAATAAATTTTAGCATAGGATGAGATTACCAAGATCATGGGGAGAAGTCTCTATTTCAAAAGGCCAACATGTGCAGTTGAAACATGTGGACTTGCACACACTAGCTATTTTGAGAAATACACATGTATACTGGAAGTTCTTGTACGTGCTTACACGTGCATGTGATTTGGTTAGAATAAGGTAAATTTTGTCGGCCAGAGACTAGCTGAGTCGTCTTTGCCGAGAGCGGAACTTGGCAGACACATGTACAAGTGTTTTTGCCCTGGGCACTCGGCTAAATTGGAAATTCCTGTACTGGTGTACTTATTTTAGAAATATCTAGATTGCAATTGATACTATGAATAATTAGATCGCATGATGTTCGGCTGCAAGCTACATTACAGTTTATGACATGTAACAGTATGCACTCGTACTTCTCTTGTGCCTTCCTTGGCTACTTGGCAAGGAAAAAATTTCTCTTACTGTACTGTTTTTGACCGCCAAACAATCATCATGGAAATTCATTTGCTGGAACTTAGCTACATTTGTTGGCAAATATATAACGCCCCCACAAGCCAACGTCTGACGTATAGTGCAGTAAATATTCAAACTGATTCTGTTTTGCTTGCTTAGGGAAGTCGATCCCTTGAACATCTTTGTATCCAAAGTAGAGATTAATCATTGAAGACTTGGGTTACTATAACCTTCTTTAACAATCAATATATGTTACATCTATCGTTATCTGGGTATATATTGCATTTTTAGTGACTTGCTTAAATATATCTTCATTGCATTAGCTAACCAGTTCATAAATTATTTACTAACTAGTTTAGGATGACTTCACTATTTCTCTTTACATAATAAATGACTTACAAATATTTTATGTGTACTAGCTTGGATGTGCTAGAAACTTTTCTATATTAGAACCATTCAGAGAATAACATACTTTGAATTGGACCTATACTTTTATATGTTCTGTGACAAAATGAGCATGCAGAAAGGTGTCATAGCTCCCGGGTGTAGGGACACCCTCTGTGAACAGTACATTAAAAAACCGAAACAAAAATCAAAAAATTCTGAAACTTTGCGAAATCAAAGATGATCAAAGGTTTGAGGTTCTTGCAAATTTTTATAACAAAATATCAAGTAGAGAAAGGTGTAGACAAGAGTTTCTGATTTCAGTGCTAAAACTGCTCAAAAAATTTAGCACTGAAATCTTTTTCTTGTTTAGAGCTCCTGTAATGTTTTTTTCTCAATGAAAACTTGTAAGCACCTACAAAGTTTGAGCATATTTGATGTCTCAAAGTTTCAGAATTTTTTTTATTTTTTTTCTATTTTTTTGAATGTACTGTTCATAGAGGCTTTCCCTACATCTGGGAGTTGAAAAAACAGTCTCCTTGAGCATGTGTGTTTATGTGTCCTGATGATCAGATAGTTTTGCTGCTTTTATGAATCCATGGTTCTCTCGCTTTTTTATTAATTAGTAGTAGATCAATTATGTTAGTTCTAGGTTTCTGTTTTCTGTTTTTGTAAGCATAGAACGTGTTAGGTGCATTAACTATTAAGTCATGTCTTTTGACATGTATTTTCCATTTTGCTTCTAATAGTATTCACATTATCAATCAATTCAAAAGTCTATTTACTACACCTGTAATATGTTATTTCCATTTTGTAAGAATAACTATTAATTTTTTTATTTTAAAACTTGTTCACAATTTACTGATTTATTTTGATAACTTTGATTGCCCATAATCGTTTTAGCATATGACTTTTGGACAAGGTAATTAACTTCATTATTTCATGCCCTAGCTAGGCGACCCAGTTATGTATTCCATATTAAATTGTGATTTTGTTTATGAGGATCACAAGAAACTGTTCTTTTTTATCTAGTGCAATAACTAAGTTGGGTATGTTCATGTTTCTATATACAGGTCTGAATGAAACACTAGTAGTCGAAGTCCAACGTCTCACACAGCTCCAGCAATCTCAACAACCACAAGGGGGGACCTTGATTATTTCAACACACATATCAAGGTGATTTAAAATGAAAAATACAAGAAGGAAACCATATTGGTTGTAATAATATTTATGTTGTAGGATTGGTGGAATTATCCAACGTTTTTGTGTTGTGTGGGTATGCCGAAGAAATATTGTTGGATGTGGTGCATTATGATCATACATACTTGGATGGAGGTTTATGATACTTTGTGCTAAAAGAATTTCATGCTATTTGTCTTGTTACATTATATTTTTTATATTTTTCTTTAAAAGCTTCTAGTTACTATGTATCGCACATATTCTTCAACCACATGTCCCTAGCTTATATCCTTATATTACATGATGAGTGCATGTTTCTGCATGTTCAAAACCTTCGCCGTTGGCGCACAACATGTATAAGGCACCTTGCTCTGTGCTTTGATCTTGTGAAGTATGACGGTCTAAGGGATATTTGCTGATGAAGAGATGGACAATATCATGGTGAATAAGCTCCTCATAGTGTTTTTGTTGACAGAAAGTGTCGTTGTTTCTTTCCTAGGAAGGAAATAAATTAGCAGATTTTTTACAAGGTCAACACCTATCCACAATGTCACCCACAAATGAAAATACAACTTCCATTAGCGGGAGCCTCGAATATAATTTCCCTTAGGCTGCAGCTCAGATTACAATTAACTTGTTTTTGCTCCACTTTTTTACCCGCATTCCAGTCTCTCTTGTTCTCTAGCTTTTAGGCCTGTGTGAAGTTTGATGCTTTGGAGTAGATCTGGGAAAGGTCGCAGCTAGGGAAGAACACCGGTAGCATTAACATATCAAACTATTTTCTAATAATAAATTTTAGTTGTGTCATTCCCTAACTAGGTATATAGTGTGCTTTTAGTGACTTTCTTAAACATAGGTCTAATGCATTTGTCAACCTATTCATAAATTATTTATAACGAACTTACACTCACTTTACTGTTCTTGTTTTAGATAATAAATATGATTTCAATCTTCATGAGGTGTCCTGACCTTACCTAATGACCTCATAAATTATTTTATGTGTTATAATTTGGATATCCTAGCTAGTCTTCTGCATTAAAACCAATTCGAGAATAACATAGTTTGGATGGGACATGTACATTTACAATTACTCGAGAAACATAGTTTGTGTGTCCTAATCGGAATTTTTTTTCTATGTTTACAAATTCATTTGTTCCTAGCTTCTTTTGTAGTAGATCAATTATTTTAGTCCTAGGTTACCATTTTATCCTATTCGAAGAACTGAATTGTGTTATGAGTACTAGTAGAAAATGGGTCAAATGTGAAGCACATTAGTGCCGGTTTGATTTTGAGCCGGCACTAATGTGTGCATTAGTGCCGGTTCCAACGGCTAGCCGGCCGCTCTCATTAGTACCGGTTTGTGGCGAACCTTTAGCACCAGTTCGTGCCACGAACCGGTACTAAAATGAGTGGTGGCAGAATGTTATCAGTCTGGGCCCCTCTAGCACCTTTATTACCGGTTTGTATCACGAACCGGTACTAAAGTTCGTCCTACATAAACCCTTCGTCCACCCTAGCTCGCTCTGTTCTTCCCCTTTCTCCTCTCCTCTCTGTTCTTCCCCTCTTCCTCTCGAGCTCATCACACATTTTGCCCAAAATTTGTCAAGATTTGAAGGCCCTCATCCATTCAAATGATCACAAAGGTTAGCAACTTTGTCCTTTCATCTCTCATTGCTAGATTAGCTCTTGCAATGCTTTATATAATGATTAATTTGTGAGTTTAGTAATTTGGGAGAAATTATATGTGCTAGTATTTGATTTATATGCAATTTGAGGTCTAAAATAACACTTAGTTTTCATATGTAGGTGTGGTTTACTTAGTGCCTTCTAAATCTCTGTCATAACCACCGTCGATCGCCCGCACCGTCCCGTCGCCGACACCACCTTGCGGTGAGCCTCTTGTTCATGAATGTTTTATATAAAAAATTCATGTTTGTGTGATTTGGATATATAGTTACTCGTATAATTATCTTACACGTACGTTGTTTGTTATACATAGTGCCATGGTTTTGATATCGGTCCCCGTCGGCCCTCGTCCTTGTTATGATTCGGATGTGGTATATTCTCTTTTAAAACTATTTGTTGCATTTCGTGTTTATGACAAATTATGCCCATCAAGTTGACATAGATATTTGTATGTAGGAGGTATGTGAACCGGAAATTCCAACCGACCCTATTGTCGAGAGGTTAAATTTAGTTGAAAGAGAAAACGAGGATTTGAAAGAAAAATTTAAAAGAATTGAGGGGGAGAAGATGGAATTGGAGTTGCATGTTGCCGATGTCGTCGATGATCACAAGATCAAGATGGAGAAAATGCGCTTGAAGATTAGAAAGATTAGAAAATATGACATTCATGGTGAGGCTTGGTATCATTATGTTGTTGGATCAATTGTTACCTTAGTTGCGATCTTGATCGCATTTGTTGTTGCATTTAAATTCTTTAGCTAGAGAGTTATTTGTTTGTTGCATTTAAGTCTTGTATGAACTTTATGTGCGAAATTTATGTATGAACTTGTATTAATTTATTCTTTTCGGTGTTGTGTAATGAAGATGAGCCGACAATGGATGTATGATGACCGATGCTCTCCCGAGTTCATTAATGGTGTGCATACTTTTCTTCTTGTGGCTGAGGCAAACAAGCGGGTGGATGGTTTTATACCTTGTCCATGTGCTAGCTGTAAGAATGATCACAATTACTCTACATCAAGAACCATTCACATCCACCTGTTTGAGTCTGGTTTCATGCCCCACTATAATGTTTGGACCAAGCACGGAGAAAGAGGGGTTATGATGGAAGACCATGAAGAAGAAGAGGACGACGACAGCTGTCCTGGCCATGGGTTCCCTGAATACGATGATACAACAATGGGGGAAGAAGCTGAGCCGGCAATGCGGGAAGAAGCTGAAGAAGAGGCATCAGATGAGCCCGCTAATGATCTAGGTCGGGCCATTGCCGATGCAAAGAGAAACTGTGCAAGTGTTTTGGAGAAGAAGAAGTTGTAGCGCATGTTAGAGGATCACAAGAAATTGTTGTGCCCGAATTGCGAAGATGACAAGAAAAAGTTGGACATCACACTGGAATTGCTGCAATGGAAGGCAAAGAATGGTGTATCTGAAAAGGGATTTGGAAAGTTGCTGGTAATGATAAAGAATATGCTTCCAAAGGACAACGAATTGCCCGAGAGTACGTATGAAGCAAAGAAGGATGTCTGCCCTCTAGGGTTAGAGGTGCAGAAGATACATGCATGCCCTAATGACTGCATCATCTACCGCAGTGATTAGTATGAGGATTTGAATGCTTGTCCGGTATGCAGTGCATTGCGCTAAAAGATCAGCCGCGATGACCCTGGTGATGTCGAGGGCGAGCGCCCCAGGAAGAAGATTCCTGCCAAGGTGATGTGGTATGCTCCTATAATACCACGATTGAAACGCTTGTTTCAAAACAAAGAGCATGCCAAGGCGATGCGATGGCACAGAGAAGATCGTAAGAAAGACGAAAAGTTGAGAGTACCCGCTGACGGATCGCAGTGGAGAAAAATCGAGAGAAAGTACAGGAAGGAGTTTGCAGGTGACGCAAGGAATGTATGGTTTGGTCTAAGCGCAGATGGCATTAATCCTTTTGGGGAGCAGAGCAGCAACCATAGCACCTGGCCTGTGATTCTATGTTTGTATAACCTTCCTCCTTGGTTGTGCATGAAGCAGAAGTTCATTATGATGCCAGTGCTCATCCAAGGCCCTAAGCAACCCGGCAACGACATTGATGTGTACCTAAGGCCATTAGTTGAAGAACTCTTACAGCTGTGGAATGGAACAGGTGTACATGCATGGGATGAGCACATGGGGGAAGAATTTGACCTAAAGGCGTTGTTGTTCATGACCATCAATGATTGGCCTGCTCTCAGTAACCTTTCGAGATAGACAAACAAGGGATACCGCGCATGCACACACTGTTTGGATGATACCGACAGTATATATTTGGATAATTGTAGGAAGAATGTGTACCTGGGACATCGTTGATTTCTTCCGAGCAGGCATCCCATAAGAAAGAAAGGCAAGCATTTCAAAGGTGAGGCGGATCACCGGATGAAGTCTCGCCACCGTACTGGTGCTGATGTACATGATATGGTCAAGGATTTGAAGGTAGTCTTTGGAAAGGGTCCTGGCGGACAACCTGTTCCGAATGACGTTGACGGACGTGCACCCATGTGGAAGAAGAAATCTATATTCTGGGACCTGCCCTATTGGGAAGACCTAGAGGTCCGCTCCGCAATCGACGTGATGCACGTGACGAAGAATCTTTGTGTGACCTTGCTTGGCTTCTTGGGCATGTATGGGAAGACAAAAGATACACCTGAGGCACGGGAGGACCAGCAACGTATGCACGGAAAAGATGGCATACATCAGGGTCATGCCAGCTACGCTCTTACCAAAGAAGAGAAGGAAATCTTTTTTGAATGCATGCTCAGTATTAGGGTACCGTCTGGCTCCTCGTCGAATATAAAGGGAATAATAAACATGATAGAGAAAAAGTTTCAGAACCTAAAGTCTCATGACTGCCACATGATTATGACGCAACTGCTTCTGGTTGCATTGAGGGGGCTTCTACCGGATAACGTTCGATTAGCCATTGTGAAGCTATGTGCATTCCTCAATGCAATCTCTCAGAAGGTAATCAATCCAGAAATCATACCAAGGTTCGAGAATGATTTGGTGCAATGTCTTGTCAGTTTCGAGTTGGTGTTCGCACCATCCTTCTTCAACATCATGACGCACGTCCTAGTTCACATATGCGAAGAGATTATCGTTTTGGGTCCTGTATTGCTACACAATATGTTCCCCTTTGAGAGGTTCATGGGAGTCTTAAAGAAATATGTTCATAACCGTGCTAGGCCAGAAGGAAGCATCTCCAAGGGCCATGAAAATGAGGAGGTCATTGAGTTTTGTATTGACTTTATTCTTGACCTTAAGCCGATTTGTGTTCCTGAATCGCGGCATAAGGGAAGACTGGATGGAAAAGTCATGCTAGGAGGGAATCAAATAATATGTATGGACGGACATTCTCTCACTGAAGCACATTACACAGTTCTACAGAATTCCGCCTTGGTGGCTCCGTATATGGATGAACACAAGAATTTTCTACGCTCCAAACACCCGGAGTGGTCTGATGACTGGATTACACGTGAACAAACCAGGAGTTTCGCTGGCTGGTTGCAGACACGTACCATGCATGATGCCTCTATTGAAGATGACCTGTACTCGTTGTCCCAGTTACCATCTTCTAATATAATGACTTTCAAAGGGTACGAGATAAATGGTAATACATTTTACACGATCGCCCAAGATAAGAAGAGCACCAACCAAAACAGTGGTGTCCGCTTTGATGCAACAACCAAGACGGGAAAGGAAACATATTATGGTTACATAGAGGACATATGGGGACTTGACTATGGACGTGGTTTGAAGGTCCCTTTGTTTCGGTGCAAATGGGTCAATACGACATGAGGTGGGGTAATGGAAGACCCGCAGTACGGAATGACAACAGTGGATCTCAACAATCTTGCGTCTACAGACGAACCATTCGTCCTAGCCAATGATGTGGCACAGGTTTTCTATGTGAAGGACATGTCTACCAGGCCGAGAAAAAGAAAAGATAAGGAAGCGAATGCATCATACGATGAGCCAAAGCGCCACATAGTTCTTTCTGGAAAGAGAAACATCGTGGGAGTGGATGATAAGACAGACATGTCAGAAGATTATGAAGATGAAATTGCTCCATTCACAGTGAATATTGACTGAGCATCCTATTAAATGATGAAGATTTTCCATGGCTACGGCGCAAAGGGACGCACGCGAAGAAAAAGTTTCACACCCAAAGATCTGGGATGTGATCGGCTTCACTATCATCACTTTCTTCTGTGTTTCACACCCAGGAGGGAATCTCTGTAATAGTTAGGGTAGTTATGTGTTTTGGCATTTGAAACGCAAAGAAATTTTATGTGCAAACAAATTCTTTCACGCATTTACTGATTTCACCCACATAGCATGTGCAAAAAAGTAGAGAGGGTTACCGCAAAAATTGGATGCACTTCGTGTACAAAATAGACAAAGGCATTTCATTTTTTAAATAACCTAAGCATTACCAAATTGAATATAATGATAAAACACACTAATATTAAACATAAAAAAGAATCACTGAAAAATCTATTTTCAAAGTTAAGTTATTCACAAACTAGTGATTCACACAAATTTCAAATAATTCAAAATTTAAACTATTCAAATTTGGAAACTACCGGCACTAACAGAAAGTTAGTAAATTTTTTGTACCTAAATCAAAAATATTCACAAAGAAATTCTAAATACATCAAAACAACTCAAGAATAAATAAAACAAAAATAAATAAAGCAAAAAATAAGAAAATAAAAAACCCACCTACTGGGCCAGAGCGGCCTGCATACGATTAGAAACACAATGTGTTATTGGGCCAGGATGCAGGCCCGCAAAGGCCCAATAGGCCCACAGGGCAGCAGAGAACAGATAGGCCCAGTAGGCCTGCTTTGGAGAGGAGCTCGAGGGAGCTGCCGCACTGGAGCTTATAAACTAGTGCGGACGCCCCTCGGCTAGCGAGGTGGGACTAAACTTGCCGCACCGCACCTGCGCCAGCGCACCCCCTTTAGTACCGGGTCGTGGCTCCAACCGGTACTAAAGGGGGGGTCTTTAGTACCGGTTGTAGCTACCAGCCGGTACTAAAGGGGGTGCGCTTCCCGCCGCTTCGCCTGGCCAAAACAGACCTTTAGTACCGGTTGGTGGCTCTAACCGGTACTAAAGGTGGGTTCTATATAAGAAAACACTTCAAAAAAAATTCAGTTTCTCATCTCTCCCTCTGTTTCTTCTCCTCTGCCCCGTCGCCGCCGCCCTCGTCACAGTCCATCGCCGTCCCCGTCGCCATCCATCGCCGTCGCCGCCCCGGCCATCCCCGTCGCCGCGCCCCGGCCCGTCGTCCCGCCGTCGTCCCCATCCCAAGCTCCGCCGTCATCCCCGTCGCCGTGCCCCGCCCCGTCGCCCCCCGTCGCCTCGCCTCGCCGGTGAGCTCCTGCCCCGGCCGCCATGCATGTCCACACACACACATTGTTTTTTTAGTTTTTTAGTTGTAAATTTTAGTTATAGAAATTTTCAGTTTTTTAGTTATAGAAATATCTATAGAAATGTTAGAAATTTTTCTGTTTTTTAGTTATAGAAATATTAGAAATGTTAGTTATATAGAAATGTTAGTTATATAGAAATTTTAGAATTAGTTTTAGCTAGATGAATTAGATTAATGTCAAATTGTTAGACGATGATCGATGTTTTTTTAGTTTCTTATAATTTTAGTTATAGAAAATTTAGAATTTGCATATAGAATTTTAGTTATCACAATCCAATCATTTAAAAAATGTTACTTTTTGTGGGCATATAGTATTTGTTCTCGACGATGCCTGGCCCGCATCCTCGCCATCGACCCATTCGCGACGACGTCTGGCTGACCCATGTCCGGGACTGGGCTCCGTCGGGCTGGCACTGGGAGGTGCTACCTTCAGGGGCGCGCCGCTTGGTGAGGAACCTGGCCTCGGGTCCCATCGTCTATCCTGATCTCCTTTGGTGGCGTTCGCGTGGGCCACATTTGGTGCAGAGGGAGCCGGCCCCGTCGGAGGTAGTGCATTGTCGTGTCAGGGACGAGGACGAGCACGTCCGTCACTATATGGCTGCTATGGACGTCAGGTTCTCCAACACCTGGCAGTTTCTTTGGGCAGATGACCGGAGATATGATCCTGTGATAGTTCCTTCTTTTTGGGTGTCCACCGCCCGCGCCCCAGGAACCGCGAGTGGCCTAGATTCTTTTGTAGTATTCAATCTTTATTAGCTACCTAGCCAGTGATTATTTGAGATGATGTATTCGAGATTATATATTATTCGAGACGATGCATTCGAGATTATATATTATATGAGACGATGTATTCGAGATTATATATTATTCGAGATGATGTATTCGAGATTATATATTATTCGAGACGATGCATATTATGTACTATGTGATTCAGTTTTTCCTTATTGATTGCATCCATGCATTGTAATTTGAATACTAAATTGTTTTATATTTCTTATGGATTAATTAAATAAAAGCTATGGCGGACAATACCGGCAGAGAGGGAGAAGAGGCCCTGTTCGAGATCGTACGAGATCATATGCAGCCAGATAATCTGAATGAAGCAGATGACGGCTCCCAATATCTGAACAATACTCGGGAGGGTGATGATAAGATATTCGATTAGGACGACCGAGCTGATGAAGTCATGAACTATGATTATGATTATGATGACGCGGACAATGTTGATCTTCAAATAACAAAGACTACCGGTGAGGTATATTTATATAAGCAGGCATCTGGTGATCATCACATTTTTTTTTGATTTGAAGATATATTAACGAATCGATCTTTCTTCTTTCAGCCCTCTAGATCGAGCAAATTTGATTCTACAGACAACAGGACAAAGCGAGGCCCGGGCAAAAAGTTGAAGGAGGGTGTAAAGTACAACATTGATTCCATCAAAGCTAGTGGCGAACCCCTCACGCCTAAGAACATTCCGAACAAGTTCGTTCATTAGTGCAAAGTTCTTGTGAAGGACCAACTCCCGATCTCCATTCAAGAATGGAAAGAGCCAAAAACTAAACGTCCAGATGTTACTTGGGTCGACGACAGAGCAAAAGAAAAGCTTTGGGAATCTCTGATGGAACATTTCACCCTACCAGATTATTTCACTGATGCAGATGTGCAGAAAGTCAAGGACGCTGCTCTTAAGAAGATGGCAATTGCATTCAACACAAGAAAACTGTATGGGACAACTACTTAGCTGCAGAAAGGAAGACTCCTGAGTTCACGAGAACACTAGAGAAGTAAAGAGAACACTGGCCCGCTTTCGTGAAATTCAAGGAATCAGAATTATCTAAGGAATGGTCGAGAAAAAACAAGGCCAATGTCGCAAAAATGACGCAGTTCCATAGGCTGGGGCCAGGTGGCTACGCGGTGGCAATGCCTAAGTGGGATAAGTCTAAGCAAGAGATGGAGGATGCAGGGGTCACTCCGGTTACTAGGAGCTGGCCCCCAGGTGCAGAACTTAGTTCTATGCGCATGGGGGGGCGTTGGACCCGGAGACAGGCATGGTTTTGAAGAAGGCAAGTCTAAAAGGAGTTGAACAAAAGTTACTTTACGCAATAGAAGATGCTCGAAAGGGAGTGTTCACGCCCAACAGAGAGAACGATGAGCTTACGCGCGCCCTGGGAAATCTTGAACACCCAAGAAGAACACGAGGCAAGGGCGTTATTCCCTGGTATGAGGGCTTTTCGGAATGGAACGATGACTACAGGTGCCGTGCAAGAAAGAATATGGAGGAGGAGAAGAGGAGGAAGCTGGAGGAGGAGCAGAGGAAGCAGGAAGCAGAACACCTTCAAGGCCTAGAAGCAAGGCACGCGGACTTGGCACTCAAATTCCAGCGGCAGCGGCAGCGGCAGAAGATCGACTCACTTAGCCAGGAAAGGGGGTCTCAGCAGCGACAGCACAAAGCGGATGATCCAGCATTGGATAGCATCATCCCATCCATGCCGAGAAGCAGCGTTGGTTCCGCCCCGGGAGACGCACTGCTGGATACATACCCCGTGGATGACATCATAGAGAACACTAACTGTGAGCTACACTTCAAAATGAAGAACATATCCATGAAGGTGGCGGACGTCATTGCTTTTACAAATACCCCTGAAGCAACCTTCCATTGCACCCCAATTCCAGTGGGCTATGCTCGTGTCTTGGTTGATGAGGTAGTGGACCAATATTCAGGGCTAGAGCTTGACATTCCTGGAGGTGACGACGAGCACACACTGGGAGAGGCCATACATCGTATCATCCTATGGAGAAAAGATTGCATCATCTTTCGAAGGCCACCGACACCGCGTGAGCCGACTCCTCCACGAAGTCCGCCACCGAGTCAGCAGACTCCCGCTCCTCCAAGTCTACGAACGCGTGAGCCGACTCCTCCTCGAAGTCCGCCACCGTGTCAGCGGACTTCCGCTCCTTCAAGTCCACGAACACGTGAGCCGACTCCTCCTCGAAGTCCGCCACCGTGTCAGCGGACTCCCGCTCCTCCAAGTCCACCAATGCATGAGCAGACTCCTGCTCCAACTCAACCACGTCAGCAGTCTTCGCCGCCTCAGCAATCGCAGAAGAGACACGCCGCAGCTATGGTGCATAGCGGTACGAGTCGAGGTAGTACAAGAGGTACATGCGAAGGCAAGCGATATAAATATGGTCCAAGCCTCGATCCTCTTCATCAGAGGCCTTACGACATGACCGAGGGGCAAAACAAAGCCATAGTTAAGGCCCAAGTGGACGCCCATTTTGGACCGAAACCGGCACCACCGCCAAGGGAGAAAGTGCGTGAGGAAAAGATTGACCACTTCATTCATATGGCTAGACCACCAGCTCCCAAGCCTGTTGACTCGGACTATGAGTGCCAAATCAGGAAGGCATATCGAGCACGACTACAGAAGGAAGCGAGCTCGAGCTCGAGCCAACAAGTAGCTGGCAAAAAATGCGGAAAAACCATTGCCCAGCTGGGAGAACAGG